>NC_045427.1:583375806-583689735 GCF_902635505.1 Sarcophilus harrisii | reverse complement strand
CTGAATCATCTCATTCTTGCAAAGAGCCACATCCATCAGAACTGATCATCATATAATCTTGTTGTTGCTGTGTACAATGATTGTAGGCTGCTGTTAATACTATCTTGTCTTTCTTTCCCTCTTCCTTTCTGATAATCACATAATCAGGGTTTCCTTCCAGGCAAGACAGAAAGAGCTTTCTAGTTCAGCACCACTTAGTTTAGTAGTAGGTTCTGGCTTCAGTATATTGGCTTAATACCTAAACACTCAACACCTCAACTTCCATTTCTCATCTTGTTACACCAGATTTCCCATTAAAGGCGGTATGGTCTAGTGGAAAGTGAAGGTTTTGTGTAGGATCGAGAGGCCTGGATTCAAATCCTACCTCTAGCCTTGACTACTTAATAACTGAGGAGCAAAGCCTCAATCCCTATAAAATAGGGATAATAATTCATGTTTCAGGGTTGTTATGAAAAAAGTGGCAGTGTGGTACATTGGAAAGATTGCTGAATGTGAGATCAAGGGATCTGTGATCAGATACTGATTGCCACCTTGGGCAATCACTTTTTATTTCTCTGAGCTTCAGTTTCTTCCTGTTCGAAAGGAGGTTAGACTAGATAATTTCTAAGATCCCTTCTAGCACTAAATGCAAATATAGCTCTAAACGATTCTAAACTCTATCCAAATGTGAGTGGGAGTTGTTAATAATAAAAATAGTAATTTTGCATTTGTTTCTGATATAAAGCAATAAATATGGATTCTTGTGTTGTTGCCTGATCATGCTGTTCTAATTTCCCCCAGAAGAGCCCTCTTTTTGCCACATGCTAATGAATAATTTCTTAGAAGTTAGATGAGTCTGTATCTTATAATGTTTGTATGTATGCAGGTATGTATACACATATATGTCCCATATATATGTCTATGGATAAAAATTGCATACTCAAAGTCAGAGGTTCCCCTTCTCACAAAATGGTAAGCCTTCCACATGCCTCTGCTTAGGACCCACTGACTCAGAGCAGATTCCTGCCAGCCTAACACTGCCCACCTTAAGAGTTCATTGTGGAAAAAGTGTTGTGAAACTGCAAAGTGCTACATTTAAGTGGGTTATTGAGTGTTATTATTATTATTATTATCATCTGCTATAATAGTGAACATGAGAGAAGAAAAGGAAATTGACGCATACTCCAAGGAACAATTCTACATTATTCAACTGTATCTGTTATTAGAGCACTTTAGTTAAGAGAATATTTCTTATATTGAACAATAACAACAAAAAAATCTGCCTTCTTTCAATTTCTGCCTTTTCAGATCCTTTTTTGTCCCTTTCTACATGTCCTTGGAACTCCCTGTTAAAAAATGGTAGTTGATTCCTTTAATCCTGGTTAATTCTGCCAGAATAGATCCCAGAGTCACATTTGAGCCTCTCCAATCTCCTTTTATGTCCTAACCACCCCTTTCTCTCTGATTTCTTGTTCTCTTTCAGATTGCTGATCTGCAGCTCCATAAGCTGGATGAATTGGACTGTTTGATACAAGGGCTGCTCTATGTTGATTCCATCGGCTTCAATGGGAAACCCGAGTGTTATTATTTTGAAAAACCCACAGATCCTGAACAGTGTCAAAAAAAGCCTTACTGCCTTGATAATCCATACCCCATGTTGCTGGTTAACATGGGCTCAGGTGTTAGCATCCTAGCAGTATATTCCAAGGACAACTATAAAAGAGTTACAGGGACCAGGTAAATAGATCTTCCTTAAGGAGAATCTTCTGCTGCTCCAACATAACAGTCTTCCTTCCTTAGGTTTTTAAAGGAGTTGGAGGACCTTCAAATCCACTACTACTTATTACAGATATGATCTTGAGCAAGTTGCTTTCTGCCTCTCTGGTCCTCAGTCTCCTCGTCTATGAAATGAGTGAATGGTCTAGATGATCTCTTTAATTTAATAGCTCCAAGTTCTATGATTCTATTTACTGCATAATGATATGGCAATCAGTAATATTTAGGCTGGATTCCTGATGTATTGCCTTTTACATAAGATTGCAACATTAATTACCTTCCAATTGTATTCAGTATACTGTGTTAGGAACTGAGGGATATGGAAAATTTAGATAAATCCGTTCTTCATAGAGCTTATAGTCTATTGTGGAAACAAAACATCCCATACAAATTATGTTACATTTTAGGATTATAATTGTATTAATTAAAAGTCTCATTACTTTGGGAACTCTTGAGGGAGAAGTTCATTCATCATGATACTGGAGATAGCTTGATAGAGAGGTAGAATTTGAGCTGGACTTTTAAGATTGGTGTAAATTAAGTGTGTGTGTGTTTTAATTGTATGGGGAATTTGGGGGGTTAGAGAAGCCATTCTAGGAGTAGGGAGCATCAATATTTGCCAAGATATTAGGGCAAAAGAGAACTCAGATCATATTCAGTGGTTAGAGGGGGCTGAAGATACTCAGAGACTACTGCAAAGTGTACTGATGATGTCGATCTTCACACCATGACTCCTTAGCATTGTTGGGAGGAGCTATGAAGAACTAAATGAACTTTGTAATTTAATGAAAAATTTGTGAGCAAATTGAATTTTTCCAGAACTTGGTTTTCTGTTAAAGGTACAATGACTAAGAAAATAGAAATTTTCTCTAAGGGATCACTAATAGAGTTATTGGAGATGGCAAAAATGAATTGCAGATTCAAGTTAGGAAACTTGAAAATTCTTTCCTGTCCTTCCTTCTGTCCCCTTCTGTTCCTACCATTGTTCCTCAAGCCATCCTTGTCTAAAAACTTTAACCAATCTTCTGACTCTTTAAAGCCTATTGATTCCTGTAAAAGACATTGAGAGAAAGATGCTTGTATTGCTATAATTTGTACTACTTTATATTATGCACTATTTTAATAGTGTGTTTTTTATTTTCTTTGAGTAGGCAATGTTATAGGAGGTTCTTTCTTATTTCCTTTGGAATGTTTTTTCCCCCCTTTTTTAAAGGATTGTGTTTTCTTCAATGAGATTTTTAAAAAAAAGTTTGGGAACCAACAGTTTTTCTAACTAAAATTTATTATGGAAATCAGTTTGAAAAAAAAAAATAGAATTTACTTAGAGAAATTAATTTTATAAGAAAACTTTTCTGGAATGCATCTAGTCTCAAATGAGGGGGCTTACTTTTTTGAGAAAATCTTTTTAAGAGAGAGCCTTTTTTGAGAAAAATTTAGAATTCTGGATAACGGTAAAACTGTTTTTTTGTTTGTTTGTTTGTTTGCTTTTTCATTTTTTAATGAATTAGTTTAGTCAAACCAGCATCTGTCAAGAGCCTTATGTGTAGATTGGACACTAAGGCAGGTATGGGAGATTCAAAGGGGGGGAAAAACACCAAACATGAAATCCGCTCCTACTCTTCAAGAACTTGCATTCTGCTAAGTGGAAAAAGTGGAATTTTTCATTGATGGGCAAAAATGAAAGCAACACCGAGTAAATGGAAAATAATTTGGGGATGGGTGTGTCAGAGGAGGGGCAAAGAAGGTGGTTTTTGTGTGGAGATTTGAAGGGGTGGATGTGAAGAAATCCCTTGAGTTGGGGCTTTGAATGGAGCTAGGAACTTCCGAGAAGTAGAGTAAGCATGAAAAAAAATCAAGGCAAGAGATGAAGAATTCCTTCTCTTTTCCCTTGCTTCTTAAGAATTCCTCTTTAATAAAGACTTCTTTTTTAAAAAAAATACCCAGCATGACAAAATATTTAACAATTAATGTAGGCCCTGGAATGGACATGTCTTTTTTTTTTTTCTTCCCCCTGAAGACCCGCCCAGGTTTAAAGGAGTCTACCACCAGAAAGTTGACTGTCATTGGATGGGTATTTTTAGCCTGATAGTTCCTCAGATAAGACCTTCAGATAAAGCCAAAAGGGCTTATCATCTGCCAATGGAAATTTTCAGTGATGTGATTTGGCTCTATTTCTGAGAAACTAAAATATTTCTAATCTCATCCTAAATATGTATCCAGACAATCAGATCTTGAGAGAAAGTGTTATTGTTTGTATATAATATCCCCTACCACTGTTATCTTTGATAGACAAGGAACCTTTTGTGTCTAGTGTGTTCATTGTTTTTTTGTATCCCCCATTTTGTGAATAATGAGTGATTTCCCCCGATCATTAAGATTCCTCTGTTCAAAATCACCTCTTCAATTACACAAATATAAATATGTAAAAATACTAATAATGAATGGCCTTCCTTCTAAGATAGTCAATTTACCAAGGTCATGCTATAATTGTCATAATTCTATTTGTTGTCACTTTATAACTTTGACTTTACAAATAGATGTAACTTCTTCTTTACTGCTTCTTTACTTCTTTACTGCTGTGCCCACAGTTTAGATAGCTGCCACTGGGTAAGGGTGATTTAGGAACATGGAGTCCAATTGGCCAATCTTTCATAGGTAGAGGTGACTGAAGAACACAGATTATATGGTTCTTGCCCAATAGGATTTTAAAAATCCCTATAACTTTTTTTAAAATGTAAACTGTTGCTACTTGAACTCTAGCTAATATTTAAAGACATTTAAAAAATGCAATGGCTAGCTAGGTATACTATAGTTCTCTACTCATTAACTTTTTAGTACTAGGGATCACTACCTAATCTGTCTCTGATCTTTTCTCCAGTCCAAAATGTAGAAAACATCATCTTTTTTTTTTTGTCTCCAAAGCTCTTTGTGCCACATGCATTGCTCCTATTTTCAGCACTTTGAGGTATCAGAGCAATTTGATGCAAGAAGCTCTTTTAAGCTTCTACTATTTGTATAGACCTTTAAATATCTACTTCAAATTCCTCCCCACAGAGGATTGTTTTTGCCCATTCCCAGCTCACCCCTTCTACATTCTGTTTTCTTTCTTTTAAGCAAAAAGAAACATGAAAGGAGTTTTGAAATTGTGCAGACATCTGCACAATGTGATGACCTTGGCCTTGTCAAGGGCTTCTCTAGTTATTAACTTTATTCTTAATTTAACCTGGCTCCTTTTCACCCAGGTAATCCCAATACAACTGACTTCCTTGGTATCAGATGTCTAACTTCTTCTACTTCTAAAATGTTTTTTTTAAAAGGAGCCATTATCTCTTTTTTTAGGACAATTTAAATGTATTTAAAACTTCAAAGCAGATAACAAGATAAATTTTAAAGGGGGACATTCAAGTAGTTTCCTTCTGTGTGTATCAAAAGAACATTGTCAGAGAATATGTCCAGCTCAGATAAGAAGTCAAACATTCTCGCCATTTTATGCTGTTGAGGGATTACAAAATGTCAGTCATTTTTTTTCAGATTCTATTGGACAGGATCTAAGATGAGTTGATTATTTTCAAAAATCTTATTTAAAAATACACACAGATAAATGGGATTGTCTCCCTTAGAGGAATGAGGTCAGAAGACAGAAGGAAGAATTCTCTAAACAGAAGCAGCCAAAGTCAGTATTTTTATTGAAGGGTTGAAGACTTCATTCATGGTCTCCATATTCAATGCATGCAAAATTTATTTCTAGTTGCATATCAAGCACATGTACTTTTTATATCTATTATATGGCTTTAGTCATTTCCCATACACAAACCACGCAGAGTAAAGTTACTTTCAGCTTCCTGTAATGTGTTCAGCAACCAAGGCTGTCCAGTTCATGGACTAGCGCAAGGTCTCACAACTGTGATTCGTGGAAACCTTCTCTTTGATATGGCTTTTATCCCAAAGCCAAGGGCATGACATTTTCCCAGTGTTCGTTTTTAATCCCAACCAATCCTGCTCTCACTTCCTGGTCTAAGCCTTAACCCTGAGCTGCTCCGAGCCATGACATGAATTACCCATTGTTTTTCTCCTCCTGCCTCATTTCTGTGCTAATGTTCTGAATGTGCCTCTTTGGGTACCTCGGTGGGCACTTTTTAAAACAAGTCTTAAAAAAAATAAACCTTATTGTTCCTTTAGTCTTGGAGGTGGAACATTCCTAGGCCTGTGCTGTTTGCTGACTGGTTGTGAGACCTTTGAAGAAGCTCTGGAAATGGCAGCTAAAGGAGACAGCACCAATGTTGATAAGCTGGTGAAGGATATTTATGGAGGAGACTATGAACGATTTGGCCTTCAAGGATCTGCTGTAGCATCAAGGTAGAGCCTGAGTAGAGAGCGGTGTAAGGGAAAGAGTGCACTGGATTTGGAGTCAGAGGTCTTGGGTTCGAAGCTCTACTCTGCTGCTATGTGACCGTGGGAAGTCACTTAAGCACTTTGGGCCTCTGTTTCCTCATCTGCAAAATGAGAGGGTTGGACTAGTTGATCTTCCAGCTCCAAATCCTATGATAGATACTCTTGTCCTAGGCAGGTACAGTCACAATTGAAAACATGACTGCCGGTGCCCTGAATGTTTTCTGATGTGGCCATGCCCCTGCTGATGTAGGCTAGCGTAGCACTTACCATATTGTAGAAGAGCTCGACCTGATTTTGACGTCTTAGCAAGGGCAGGGATATTCATGCTGTTGAAGCATGTGTTCTAGAGAGGGGCAACTTTGGAACTCTGACAATTACCACCATTCATTCCCACTTGTTAAGTACTTACTTGGGGGCATTTTTGCCACCACCACCATCACTACCACCAACCCCTTCCTCATCAGTGGTCCATCTTGAAAAGAAAAGAAAAAAGAAGTCAACCATTGATAGAAAAAAAACATTTGAATACAAATCCTGGTAGCAAATTTAGGGCTTGGAAGTTACAGGCTAAGTTATCCAAACGAAAGTTATGGAAGAGTTTTGCCACAGTCACGTGGCTAAAATGTGGTCCTTGTTGCGGGATGATTTGAACCCCTTTGCTAATATTTCCAACATAGCTTTGGCAACATGATGAGTAAAGAAAAACGAGATGCCATCAGCAAAGAGGACCTAGCCAGAGCCACTTTGGTCACCATTACAAATAACATCGGTTCCATTGCTCGGATGTGTGCCCAGAATGAGGTAAGGTTACAAACTCATCATCTGCCTATCTAATGTGTGCTCATTTCTCTGTGCATTTTATCCTTTTCTGTTCAGTAGGATTTTTGATCTTTGTGAATGTTTCAGTAAAATTCCTTCCTTCAATGCATACACATCTTACAAAATGTGGACTACTAAACAAGACCAGGTACTGTGATAGGAAAAGACCAGTACTCTTAAAGGAGGAAAAAGGAAAAAACAACAACAAGCAAGCATACTTTTAATTAGTCTACTAAAATAAAAGTTTTCTCAATATAGTATTACTTTTTGAGGAGTAAAAAGGAAATTATTTCCAATTAGAAAAAGCCCATATCTGCAGGGTGGAGAGTCTTGGCTCTGTCCCTCCCTGGCTTTTTGACTTGGGATAAATACTCCACTTTGATGGACCTCAATGTGGTTGGATCACATGATCATGGGAGAGAGTGTGGTAGAATGGGAAGAGAAAAGTTGGCTTTGGAGTCAGGGCTCAGCTTTACCCTCTGAGAGCTGGTGCCCATTGCCAAGTCAGTTCATTTGGAAATATCAGCATTGTGAATTTCAGATTCAAGCTAAATCCTTTATAAGCCATCATCATTCATCACATGCCTAATAAGTGGGACATGCAATTCTTTGCACATTTTCTTTTATTTGTTTCCTTGTATCTGCATGTAAAGAGTTATTGGTAGAATGAGACTCTGAAGCAGTTCAACCCAGTTTCACTGCCAGAAACTCAATGGGAATCCTTGCTTCATCTCCATCCTTTCTTCTTTCTGCTTTCGGCTTCTCTACAGTGTTGCCTTGTGGCGTGGAGTTCAAGCAGCATTGTACAGGGCTATCAAAGCATAGAGAGCTACAGCGGAGGCGAGCAGGACCCTCACCCCAACCCCATCCCCATCCCCATCCCCAGTTACAGGAAATTGCAAAGTTGCTGTGATGCCGCATTGAAAGATAACACCTTTGGACAAATAGTTGGTTTTTGAAATGTGAAGTATCTGACTTACCTTGATGAGGGAAAAGAGAGCTTGGACAGATGAGGAGGGGAGGAGGGAGAGTTGGAGTATCTGATTTTCTAAGACTCTTCCAAGCTCTGAGCCCTTATGACCTCTGATTCTTGAGCAGGAGGGAGAATATAGGTAGTGAAGTTAAGCTGCTCAACAAAACATGCAATTGCATTGGTAACTTGGCTTATTAGGTAAGCAAGAAGGATTAGGGGAAAATCCATATTAAACTTAGAAAACCTGGATTCAAGTTCTGGTTCTGTGCAATCGTGAGCAAGTCGCTTAACTGCTTTGTACTTCACTTCCCTCATTTCTAAAAAAGGGTTGGGCCAGAAGATTTCTTGAAAGATTTTCCCAAGCTAATGTCATATTATTCAAGTCACATCACCTCAAAATATGTTTGTAATACAGTTAGAGATCTAGTAGAAGATCAGCCCATGAAGGTATTAGTCCCATGTCCAAATTCCAGGATTGCTGTGGTCTTCCAACTATATTTTATTTCATATAGGAAATTTTGCCACGTCAGCACAGTATTTGTGAGTCTTGACAATTTATATGTAAATAAGAATATGAAAAGCAGGTTGAAATCTAGTCTTTAATCTTGGATCTGTCTTAATAGAAAATTAAGTTAACACATTCCAGAGATGTGCTTTTTTAAAAGTCCTCTCCTGTCTTTAGAACACCCTGTGCTCTAAATAGAAGGCTTTGATGTGTGTTTTTTTAAACATTATCTTCCAAAGGATCCTCTCCAACTCTCACCCCCAACTGCCAAATATGACCTTAGACTAATATGTATAGAGTGGACCATGTTCATGATCTCCCAAAGGTCAATCGAGAGATAACAACTGCCACCTCTACCCAAAGCATTGATTGTCTTCTCTTTCCCCTCATTTCTATCTTTTTAAAGTGTTCCTTGTATTTATGAGTGTTTGGTTGGCATTTTGATTAGTTAGTATCCCAATGTGTTTTCTTTTTTAACCTCCATTTCTTTCCTTTGGCTACACTGCAGTAGCATGTCCATGAGAGGCTTAGTCATACTAAACACCTTCTTGAATGATCACACAGTTTTGGGAAAGATTATAAGACTTGGGGAATTGGTTTTACTGCCTCTGATCTGAGTATATCACAGGCAGGTGTAATAGAAAAAAATACTTTATTAGATGATCGTAGGTTAAATTCCATAGTCTTGTGTTTTTGTCAGCTTATGGGGGTTCTTTTCCTGTCCTATCAAGTGTTTCAGAGATTGGGATTTTCCCATGAGCCCCATTGAATAAGTTTTCTAGATACTTTTCTGGGAAGGTAGGTTTGTTTTGAGGGAGGATAGGTTTTTATATTTATACACACACATACACACACACACACACACACACAAAATCTTCTTTCAGTATTTGATTTTGCATTCTTATTGAGAGGTTCTATCCCTTTAGAAAGTATAGCTTTCACAACAGTTAGACTACTTAATTTATTGTCAGCTTTTAATGTTTTTTTGTCCTGGGCTCTCCACTAATGTTGTCCCAAGATTGTCGAGATTAGTGCTTTTCCTCAGTTTGAGAAGAAGCTTCATTCTCTGGCAACATTGTGTTAGGAAGGAGGAAAAGGAAAAAAAAAAGGCCTCTTTTAAATTTAATTGGTCTCTTCCCAGGCCTCCTCCTTCTTTTTAATATTCACTACCACCTCCTTCTCTGTTGAAAGCAGTTTGCCTGTTCCCACATGGCCTTTTTCTTTTAAAATCCCAGGGGTCATAGTAGTCGCTGGCTTATTCTAAGAAGCAAGACTCTTTGAAACCCAAGTCCAGAATGGGATGCCCAAATAAATCAGATCCTCAGGGTTTTTTACATGGTTAGAAATTCAAGCCATTAGAAATGGAGCTTCCCACTAGGTTCTACTTGCTTTTGATGCACTGAACAAGGAAAGTAATTCTGGTTTCCAAGACTGGGCTTCCTTTCCCTGAAATGTTTCCATAGCAACAAAGCCATTCTTTGGAGGGCAAGCTCTGTCAGCAGGTCAGGTTGGTTGGTGATGGTTGAGCTGGACTCCAAGCAACCTGGGAGGTCTGGGGAGTGGGAAGAGCAGTTAGCTTATTTCTATTTCCAAGTGAATGGGACTTGGAGCTAGTCTACATGCATAGAATGTAATACAAGTGTGAATAGGGAAGTCCTAGAGTCGAATAACAGCTAGGAGATGGAATTGAAGACAGGGAAACCTGGCTTTAAATTCTACTTCTAAAGCATACTAGCTGGGTGACCTTGGAAAATACATTTAACTTCAATTTCCTTATTTCTAAAATGGGGATAAGGAGGATTAAACACTCTCATTATACAGAGTGATTATGAGGAATATAGGATCATCATTCAGAGGTCTTCTTAGTCCAAACCATTCATTTGTCAAACTGTGAAACTGAGGCCAAGGGGGAAAAAGGGGACTTGACCAAGATTTCACAAATTGTAAGCATTAGAAGATTTGAATGTAGGTAATTTGCCTGGAACATGTGCCTTTCCTACTCCACCACATAGAGGTCATGCTTGTAAAACAACACCATACAGGCTATTACAGAAGTCATGGTATAATTTAAGCCTATTAAAGCCCAACCACACTAAGTCTTTTGGGATACCCTGCATAAATTATAGTTATTATTTTGAGTGTAAATTTATTCCCCAAGGATGACAGGAACGTCAGTTGCTGGTCTAGTCATAGAATCATAGATTGAGACTTCAAAGAGACTTCAGGGGCCAATTAATTTAAGCCTTATGTTAAAGAGAAGTTCTGAAGTCCAAGATATTTAGTTGACTTACTTGTCATGTCGGTAGTTAAGTGGTAGAACTGGGATTTGAAGCCAAGGCCTTTGATACTACCTCCAGGATGCCTTTTCACCATACCATGCTGCCTTCCCAGGATTTAAAACATTGAGTGGTAGAAGCATGAGTTTTCTCTTTTGTTCCCAGTTATTTCTAAATAAAACTATAATGCAACAGCCTATTTTCTGGGTTGCACAGATCCTTTGCTTAAAAGGAATGCCGCCTTAGGTCTTCTGTGGCCTTAGACCATATGAGTTGAACAGGTATTTTTCAATTGTCTTGGATTGAAATTCAAGCTTGGGCCCTTCCACTACATTTCTGAGGCTCAGGGTAAAATGGAACTAGAGCTTATTTTGGCAAGTGTCATTTTTAAATTAAACACTTCACTTCTTCCCTCCCCACAATCTACCAATTCAGAATGCTGCCACACAGGTAAGGTTTACCTTGAGAATTAATTTGCTTTTCTCCTTACCAATACTTTGAATGTCTTCTGTAAGCCAGAGGTATGGTCAATCTGTGGGAATTGGTCCCCAGCAACATTTTGGGTTGTGAAAATGGTACCAATTATTGTTCATTTGTGCCTTATTTTTCAGTTATCCATGGAATATTTCTAGAAACCCTAAGCTGGCTTGTTTCTTCTACTCTTTTGTGTTTTGGGGCTCCCTTCACCCCATATTGATTATTGTACTCAGGGAATATGGAACAATTCAGATTCAACAAACATTAATTACCCACTGTGTGCAAGGCATTCTCACTAGGGATTCAAAGATGGAAAAATGACAATTTCTGTCTGATGGAGCCTACTGTCTTAAGGCAGAGATGTAATAAGACTACACATGAGTATACTACAAAGGTAAAACATGATAGAGGGCAAAGGTAGGTCAGGTAAATTGCTGTCAGAAATTTGATGAGGGAGACATCGTTTTCATATGGGGGATTCAGGATAACCTGTAGTAGAAAAGAGGAGCTTTTGAGAGGATTGCTAGAATGCTGATCTTAGAGTTAGGAAGACCTGGTTTGCCACTACCTGGGTGATTGTAAGCAAGGCACTAACTTCTCTGGGTCCCTATTTCTTCATCTGTAAAATGGGAGTGAGAATACCTTCAAGCCTATTTCCCAAAACTGGTTTGAAGATCAATAGAATCAATGTGTGTAAAGTGCTTTATGAAGGTGAAAGTGCTGTAGAAATGCTCCCTGTTATCACTGATTCTTTTGATTTTGTCTCAGTGGGATAGAAAGGGGATTCTCTCCCAAGCAGGGAAATTCTTTGAGTGAAGGCACATAACCAAGAGTTGATTGCATTTGGAAGCCTTTTTTATGCTAACAGGAGTAAACAATGCTGGGAGTTGCAGGTAAACCATTAGTAGATACCTACATTTTGAGCTGCTTCCATCATCAGACTGCCAGGAAAACCACTCTCTCAGAACTGGGGCAAATACTGACTTCTATTCAGCCTTTGTACCTTCTGGTACATGTAATTGTGTAACTCTTGGCATTAATCCGGAGAATGCTGAGAAACTGACATTTAAAATAGAAATTGTATAAGAAATTTTTGGATGTATTGTTTCCATAGTTCTCTAATGTAAAAAAAATATATATTTTTTTCCCCCTGGCAGAACATTGACAAAGTGGTATTTGTTGGGAATTTCCTTAGAATCAATATGGTCTCTATGAAGCTGCTAGCATATGCCATGGATTTTTGGTCCAAAGGACAGCTAAAAGCTCTGTTCTTGGAACATGAGGTAGGTATGATATTCATGGAATCGTTTGCCTAAAGTAAATGCCCACATTTATATAAGGATAAAAGGAATAGAGATGGAATTTGTCATTTAATTGCTAAAGGGAACTTACATATGAGGAAGCTCCATTTCCCAGTACAGGTCATTATTCTTTCTGCAACCTGTAGTCTTCAGTCTTAGGGGGTTATCTAGAGCAGTGGTGTCAAATTCAAATAGAAATGGAGGCCATTGGGCCATCTACAAGTAACCCTTCTGGCTGCTAATTGACTTAAAACACAACATGTTAAGGTTTTCTCTATCCTATTACATTTGTATTAATTTTGTAACATATTTTCCAATTACATTTTAATCTGTTTTGGGTTCCAAGTAGATAAATAGTTTGGCCAGAATTACAAAACTGGATTTTCTGGGCTCCCAAGCCAGCTCTCTACTGGCCCACAGTTTCCTTTTACGTGTGTGGGGCTTTGTCACTGAAAAAGTTATTTCATTGTAACAGCTTTATGGAATGTCAGTGTGATCATGGGGAAAGCAGGTATCAGAGAAATTAAATAACTTACCTATGGTTACATACACTGGAAGCATCAGAATCGGGCTCTGGACTTTCATCTTGCCAACCCACCTCTGTGTGTCTGTTTCTAGATAAAGAATACTTTACCTAACTGTTTATATTTTTTTGGCTAATTGACAGATTTATTAGTCTGAAAATCTAGAAGGTAGGAGATGGTGCTGGATTATAAATTATAAATGCCAAGGCATTATTCACCTCAAGAGAAATGGAAGATTCCTTTTATTTTTCTCTTTGGAATTCATTTTGTATACATGTGACAATGAATAACTATTGTAAGATTTTGCTCTTTCCTTAAGGCAAGCTCAATCATGTGAAGAGGCAGCTAGGTGGCACAGTAGAATGCTGGTCTTAGAGTCAGGAGGACCTAAATTCAAATCCAGTCTCAGACACACTAACTGTGTAACCCAGGGCAGTTAGTAGCTCTATTTGCCTCAGTTTCCTCATCTGTAAAATTAGTATCTTTCCCAAGAAAACCCCAAGCCATAAAGAGTCACATGACAGAAAAAATGATTGACCAACAACAAATCATGTGTGAAATGACTTTTTTTTTTAAAGAATAAAGAGGGAGATAAATTATATTTGCTTTTATTAAAGTGCATGAAAGCTTGTGAGCTAGTTCATTAGGACTTCGGTGATTCTGTTCTATTGGGGCATTACCCTAACTAGTAACAATCACAACTCATGCATGATACCCATCGGTGAAAATCAAAGCTGAAAATAACATAGGATTTTGTTTTCCCTTCTTGGAAATATTCTGAATTCACATGCTCATAATTTAGTGATGTAAAAGACTGTCTACTTATCTCATTTTACAGTTGAGCAAACTGAGGCACAGAGAGGGAAACTCTTCAACTTGGCATTCACCAACTGGCTTCAGTCTCCTTTCCAGGCTCATTTCATATTGTTCCAGAGAAAACTGGCCTATTTTCTGTTCTCTGAACTTGATATTCCATCAGCTGCCTTCATCTCTTTGCACAGGTCATCCTACCCTATCTTCATAGCTTATTTTCTTTCACCTCTGAGATTCTTTGGCTTCTTTCAAGGAAGCTCATTTATCAATTCCTATAGGAAGTTCCCTTTGATCGCTACAGTTTTTAATGGCTTTCTTTCACTCCTCAATAAGCCAGTGTGCCTCTCTGTATATGTTTCTGTCTACACCAAGTAGAATGTAAACTTCTTGAGGATAGACAGGTTTTTGTATCTTCATAGGATGATAGATAGAGTTGACCTTAAAGGCCATCTAATTCAGTCCTTAAATTTTATAAGGGAGAAAACTGAGGACTGGAAAATTTAAGTGACTTGTTAAATGTGACATTGAGAATTTGAACTCTAGCCTTTTGGATTCTTAATGCATGGTATTCCAGTCTACCATACTGCTCATTGGGTAGGATTGGAAGGTAACTTGTCTGCAGTCAAATTGCAAACTACTTACAATACTGGGATTCCAACAGAACTTCAAGGAACTCTTTCCTTAGCTAAACATTTCAGTATGTTAAACAAGCTGTTTCTGTAGAATTCTTAGAATACCTGTTACTGTTTTCTTCTATCCACTTGTACCCTTGGACAGAACTTTCATTTAATTACCAGAAGGATTGAGGACCCTCCCTCCATGGTTTCTTTCCCACTATTATCTTTTGTATCATCAAGCTGACTTTCTCTAGTACTTCTATTTAAGGCTGTTATCTGACTGAAGGGCAAGGTTGTCCTTTAGAAGATGAACTGTAGCCTGTGTCAGCACTTTTAGCCTGAGACAAAACCATGCCATTATAATTTAATCATAGATTCTTAGAGCTTGAAGGACTTTAGAGACTGTCTAATCCCTTTAGTCCATGCTTGAGGAAGCTAAGCCAGAGGAGGCTAGAAGATTTGCCTGCAGAGTCAACATCATAACTCAGGCTCCTTGACCTCTCAGTTCGATGTTCTTTCACTTTTCTGGGCTGCCTTCCTAATGATCTTCCAATAGGCATTGATTAAGCACTTCTAGGTTAGGCTCTGTGCTGAGCCTTGGAAATACACAGGAAGGTAAAATCAGACTCTGCCCTGGAAAGAATTTATATCCTTAATAATGACTTTTTCCCCTTGGAGTCTTAAGCTTTGCTCAATCTCTGCTTTTGCTCCATTGTTTTCTCTCATTCTTGGGGATCATGGTCTTGTACAGGTTTACAATGTCTGATAAAGCATCACTCTCACGTCTGCCCTGGAGTTTAATGGCCTCTTGACTGCGGGGGGAGGAGGATTTCTGGGTGTAGGGCAGCAGAAATCTTCTTATCCATGACTTTCCATGGCTTTTGATGTTTCTTTCCCTTGAAGTCACAGGATCTGGGCTCATAGGACTGCTCTGCTACTCTGTGGCAGAGCTACTTTACCTCTGTTTGAGTTATCCAGGGAAGTTATATCCTTCCAGCTATAAATTCCCCAACTATGACTATAATTAACCAGTAGATGAGACTGTTAGGACACCAAATCGCAATCTCAAAGTTAGAAGAAATTTTAGAGGCATCCACACTGGCATCTGAACAAGGATCTCATCTGTACAACTAACCCAAAGAATCTTCCAAACTGAAGACTTCCAGTGTTGGGGAAGCTTCTCAGCTTCCAAAGCCCATTTCAGTTTTAGATGGCTTTGCACTTTTAGAATGCTTTTCTTTACATCAAACTTAAATTTTCTCATTGCACTTCTCATCCGTTACTATTTGTCCTGCCCTCTGGGACTCTTCAGAGAAAATGTGATTGTTTTTCTACATGATAGCCCTTCAAATATTTGAAGATCAATGTTATGTACTCTCTGGGGCCTCTTCTTTTCAGGCTAAACATCTCAACCAGTTCCCATGTGGTATGAACTCAAGGCCCTTAACCTTCTTCATTGACCTTCTCTGGACACACTCCAGCTTATCTAGGTCCTTTCTAAAGAGTCAAGTCACTAAGAATTGAACATATTATTCTGCATGTGATCTGACTAGGAGCAAAATACTATCATTTCCCAGTTTCAGTTACTGTCTCCCTTGATGTAGCCTAAAATTGCATTCTTTATTTACTCATTGAGCTTGTGGACCACTGAAACTCCTAGGTCTTCTTGAGATTAATTGCTGTCAAAGCATGCACCTTTTGTCTCATATGCATGAAGTTGATTTTAAAAATTTGTAAGCTCATAGATCTAGGGCTGAATGGGACTTCAGACGCTTTGAGGTACAACGCCCTAATAAAATAAGATGAGGAAACTGAGGCTCAGAATGATAGATGACTTGCCCACAATCACATAGTAAATGTCTGAGGCAGGATTTGCCTTCAGTTCTACCCAGTTCCAAGCCCAACATTATTCACAGTGCTTCCTAAGTGCTAGTGAAATAAAAGATTTAAATTTCAGGTGTAAAGCTTTTAAATTTTAAAATTTAAATCACAGCTACTTGGTGCTGAGGTAGAGCACTTGCCCTGAAGTCAGGGGAACCTGAATTCAAATGTGGCCTCAGACACTTAACACTTTCTAGACCTTGGGCAAGTCACTTAAACCCCAATCGCCCCAGGAAAAAATAAATAAATTTCATTGTTATAGATTCAGCTTAGCATCCTAGTCTGTTAAGATCTTTAGGAATCCTGATTTTGTCAGGATTCCTAGCAACTTTATGGAATCTGCAAATTTGATAAACATACCATTTATGTTGTTATCCTTATCATTGAAAAGAGAAAGGAAACAAGCATTTGTTAAACGCCTATACTATGTCAAGCACTGTGCTAAGTGATTTACAAATATTATTTCATTTGATCCTCACAACAACTCTGGGGGATGGTGCTATTAATATCCCAATTTTACAATTGAGGAAACTGAGGCAAACAGAAGTTAATTGATAGTAAGTTTTGGAGGTTGGATTTGAACTCAGGTTTTTCTGATTACACTATGATTGAACCAAGCCATTCTGGCTATTTCCTTGATCACTGCTTCAAAGCTGAAGGAGGGATGGACCATAAGGAAAGGAATCTGATTGCCTGAATGCAAAGAACAGAAGATAAGGGTACATAGGAAGGAATGGAGAGGTTATCCCAGAGAAGGTAGTATGTCTTTAAAAACAACAACTGAAGAAGAAAGGCATTGGGGAAAATCCAGAGGGATCTAAAAAGGAATAGGAAAATCTTGGTTTTCTTGAGAAGATTAGAAGATGAATAACTTGAGACTCTCATAGAAAAGGAGAAGGCTATACACTCTGGAGTCCCTTACTTAAAAACCCACTGTGGCTCCCTCTTGCCTTTGGGGTAAAATTCAAATTTGTCAGCTTGGCTTTTAAAGCCCCTCATAATCTGGTTCCTTCAGACTTGCTCAGATTTATTCCTGTGACTCTGCTTCATACCTACTACATTTTAACCAAATAGGACATTTCTATATTCTTCTCCCCCTTTCCTCTGGCACATTCTACTTACTAGCCTTAAGGCTGTAGAGGTTATTGATAACCTGAAATTCATTCCCTCCTAACTCTTATCTTCCTTGTAGATTCAACCTAAGTAACACCTCCTTCTTGAAGCCTTGCTGGATTTCCCTCAACTGACTCATTAAATTGCCTTATATTCATTCACTTGTAAGCTCTTTTGAGCCCAGTGATTATTCTATTTGTGTGTGTGTGTGTGTGTGTGTGTGTGTGTGTTTATCATGTCTGTTTTCAATGCCTGTTTGTTATGTGCTTATACATATATTTGTGATGTTTTATACATGTGCTATCTTATATATGTGCTGTCTTGCCTGAGTTCACCAAAGGTAGGGAGAATCATTTTTGTCTCTGTCTCCCCAGGAGCTAGCTCAGTCCCCAGAACATATTAGGTGCTTAATAAGTGTTCAGTTGATTAATAATTGCATATAGTAAGCACTTAATTTTGAATGGAATTAGATGATTGTTTGATGGAATTGATGTTTTAGAATTTAACTATTACCACTCCAAGCTTTAGGGATTTAATATTACAATAATTTTCTGGATCTTTGGCTATTTTGACATTTTTCTAAATAGCTTCTTATCCCATACTTTCCTTTTTGTTTTGAAGGGCTACTTTGGTGCTGTTGGCGCCCTACTGGAATTGTTCAAGATGAGTGATGATCAGTAAAGATGTCTCCTGTTCAAAAGAAAGGAAAGATGCCTCTGTTGAGGTTGCTGCTGGGGAAAAGTGAAAACCATGATCAGGAGGGGAACGAAGCCATTTTGGCAGTCGTACCTGCTGGATTTGTAAATAATTTGAAATTCTTCTAGCTGATATTTTACCTTCGGGTTTTGAGCATAGAATTCAAAATTCACATGGGAATACAAGAGGTTTTTTTTTTTTTCTTCCTGTATACTGTATTATTATTATTATTATTTTTTTTTTTAAATGACAAAATGTGCAACGTGGCCAAATGCCCCAGTTTTATGCATTCATTTTAAAAAGCTGAATAATGTTTCAGAAGGACCTGAAATGTAATAGCTGTGTTTTTCTTCTGGGGTTTACTGATCAGTGTGGTAATTTTAACTTCATTTAGTAATCACTCTAGGAGATTTTTATCTTGACTTATATTTTTCATGACGTTTCATGATTTGCTGTTGGTTTCAAATGAAACTACAAAGCTAGCATGTTTTACTGTGAACACTTTCTCCCCCTTTTGAGTTTGTTATTTTTGTTTTTGGGGTTTTTTTTTGTCTCATATTTCTGTCCGTGAGTGAACGTCCCAGGGAAGGAGAGCTGTCTTGCCAAGCTCAATTTCTATCCTCTTCATCCACAATGAGAGACTGTTTTCTGTCAACATACATTCATATTATCCATGGCGCTGACAACTCTACTGGCTTAGCAGTGAGAGCTAAAGCTTTATGAAGTGCCCATGCAATAAAGACTCCAAACGTCACTAAGAGTCACAGGCTTAGGAGGAACCTTAGACCATAGAATGTCAGAACTGGAAGGGACCTAAATCTAGCCCCCTTATTTTACAGGGAAGGAAACAGAGACTTGGAGAGTAAAGTGAATTGTCTGATTTTGGATAGTTGGTGATAGAAGTAGGATTACAATGCAGTGGTATATATAACAATCATTAAATGGATACTTTTCTAGGCTCTAGGAAGGATAAACTTTAGATAAGGTAGGATTGGTCTAGAATGTGGGCAGCTGAGTCATCCCATTCCCAGACCAAGGTTTGTCGTCTTGTATGTTTTATTAATAGACTGTGGCAGTAAGAAATAGATACACATTTTTGCCTTGCCCTTTTAAAATCTATAGCATTAAGTGGGAATGCAGAAAAGATCTCAGATTCTATCCAGTATGGGAATTCTCACTGCTGGTGCAGATGACAGCCAATCCCTGACCTATTTAACTAAGACCTAAGGAGTTGTCTCAGGCACATAGAACTCAGCTGGTAAGTGTCCAAGTTAGCATTTGAACCCAGGTCTTTTTGATGCTAAGCTCAACACTCTAGCCACTAAGTCATGCTGCCTCTTGATTTATTTTATATCAGCAATTCAATACTAAATGAAACCTGAAACCCTTTATGAAGATAACTTTCTAGCCCCCCCCCAAAGTAAATTATATGAAACCTTTATATAATATGTTTGGTATTTGAAGGGAGTTCTCCAAAGAATTCCAACATCATTAAAATTCTGATGCAAATTGGAGCATCAGAAAAAGAAATAAAATCATGGCAAGAGAATCATCTGGGGATGATTCAGTCAATAGGCTACTTGTCTTTTTTGTACTTGTGCCCTAGAGTGTTGTAATTAGATCTTACGAGTAGAAATTTTAAAATGTTTTTACTTTTAATATTTGAGAAAGATGATATTTCTAAAAAACAAAATTTTATTTTATTAATTTTTTTGGTCAAAAATAATTTTTATTTTGAAAAGGTGTCCTGATGATTACTGGTTTTGGTTTTATCTCCCTTTTTGTCTTTGCCTTGATGACCTTGGACAAAAAAAAAAAAACTAGAAAGAACTGATCTTTTTGCTTTGACTTGTTAAAGAAGGGAAGTTAGGAAGGATAGTCTGGATCAAAACAGATTGATTGGCTTCCCCCTTTGTCTTTTGAATGCAGTCATTAATTTTTATATCCTCAGGTTGTGAAGAAGTGGGTACTAATTGAAGTGTTGACTTGTCTGGTTGAAATAAAGCCCGTTCCTGTTGTGATGTGTTTTGTGTATATGTGGCTTTCATTTCTGAACTCCCTTGTCTTGATTAGATATTATTTGAATAATATGAATTTTTATTGAATTTGAAAAAAACATTATCATGCTTTTTCCCACAAAGTTTTATATAATCTGAATCTTTTTTGTATTAGTCTCTTGGAGATACATGATATACTGTTTCCTCAATAGAAACTGTATCCTTTTACAGGATTTTTTTCTTTTCTAGCTTCATTAGCTTTTAACAACTTCTGAAATGGAGAACTTTTTTTTTTTTTAACATTGCAAAATGTTCACTGAATCATTCTGTTCTGTCATTATTTCTCATTGTGAAAGAATGACACCACCATGTCTGTTTTATGAATGCCTCAGCTGTATTGAATCACTTTTTTTTTTTGTTCCAAACTTATGATTTTACTACAAACTGACAAAAATATAGGCAACTTGATCAGTTTATATGCAGTGGCAAAAATCCAAACCAGCTAATTGCCTTATCAGTTGTAGTTCCTATACTCATTGGACTAAGTTGGATGAGGGTAAGGTATATATCATTCTGAATTTCATATATGAGGAAATAGCAAAGTTTCCATAGGATGTTGCTATTAGAGTGACTATTCATCTAGTTCAATGCCCTCACTTTACAAATGAACAAAGTAATGTTCATGGTATGCTGGCAGGAAGGAGCAGGGCTGGGATTTGAATCCAGTTCTTCTCACTTTAAATCCAATGTTCTTTCCACTACACCATGCTGCCTTGAGTCCCTCCCTGGAACTGATCAGAAAGCTCAAAGTGAGATCCTCTGATCTGCTTCTGTTGCGCTATTTTTGTTCTAGGCCATAAAATGGTACAGTTAGAGCAGACCTGTGAGGTCATCTGCTCTAACCCTCCCCCCCCCTTTTTTTTTTTATTTTAACAGATAAGGGAACTGAGGCCCAGGGAAGTTAAATGATTTACTTAGAGTCACACAGGTAGTATCAATGAGGATTTGAACCCAGGTTCTCTGATTCCAGCCAGTGCTTTTTCTATTATAAAAGGTCTGTCATATAAAATAATCCAGTCAAGTTGGCATCCCATAAAGAAATGTACTTGCTTATCTAGAGAATGTATCTGAAATTACTTGATGACTTTTATTGAGCCCTTTAAGTTGATTAGGTCTGACTAATGGGAGATATTATTAAATAATAAAAAATGTTTCCAATGAGATTTTGACTGTATGTAGTCAGCCTTTTTTTGTTGAGATGAAAAGCAGATTCCTACCATTGGCTTCATATCACCACTTGAGACAGAAGTCATGAACACATCAGACAAACATTGGGCTTTGCATCTGTCTTAGAATTAGCTTGCAAAGTGTCTGCTTTCATGTGACTCCTAGATTTTTACTGTGATCATATATTTAAATGGTCAGAGTATATCAATTTATGGCCTTGGAAAGTGAAACCAAAATTGATCTTCTTTTTTTGCTGTTGAAGATGGCTCGGTGTCTTGTTGAAAAGCGAAGTGATTGAGCCTTTCGTTGTTTTTATGTTATTCTTGGACAGGAAACATTCATTGTCATAGGTCATATCTTTTATTATCAAACCTTGCAGAGTGTCTATGTAATCTCAATTCAAAACTTTTTAATTTTTCTGTTATTTCTGTTGTATTTTATCCTTCATGACTCCATTTTGGGGTTTTCTTAGTAAAGATACTGGAATGGTTTGTCATTTCTTTCTCCAATTCATTTTATAGATGAGAAAACTGAGACAAACAAGGTTAAATGATTTGCCTGGAGTCATACAGAAAATAAGTATCCAAAGCTAGATTTGAACTCAGGAAGATGAATCTTCTGGCTTCAAGGAATGGCACTTTATCTACTGTACCATTACTTGTCCTATTACTTGTTTTCTTCTACTTATCTCTCTCCAGTCCATAGTGAATCCAGCTAAGTGTTCCATTCATACCCAGGAAGTATGAAAAGCCCTGAAGGGAAGCTTCTCATATGTTGGATAGATCCTTTATAGAGAATATGGACCATAATATTGTCTGCACTCGCTCTGTCTCTCTTCTCCCCCCCTCCCCCCACCTCCCCAGTCTCTTTTGCTCTTTTGTGTGTATATACACACAATCTTTACTCCTTCAACCCTGCAAGGTAGGTGCTAATCCCATTATATACATGTGGGAAAATGAAGCTAAAAGAGTTTAGGTGATTTGCCTGCTTCCAGATACCACAGATGAACAATGAGTAGATCCCACAATTTGATAGGAGCACTGCCAAGGGACTTGCATTTTGCAGATTATAGAATGCTTTTAATGATCCCAAGGTACTCCTCAGCTCTCCCCCCCCCCAAAAAAAAAAAAAAAGCCTCTCCATGATTCTGTATCTTGGAACATTCTATTCTTCAGAGAATCAAAATTGTGAGTAAACTTTTAGTTTACTACATAGGCATAAGTAAGCTACAGAATGTTTTCAAAGCTGACCTTTGCAAAAGAAGTGGTCCAGGGGATATAATGGAGAAAATGAATAAATAGGAAAGAAAGTGAGTCAGTGATATAGCAAGACCAAAAGATTATAGATGAACAGCTTGAGTTAGAGCTGAACTGATTATGAAGTATAAGAGAAACCAAGTTCTCTAATGGCCAGGAAGCTCCTGGGAGACCTGTGGGAAAATATGGACAATAATTGAGAAGTCAGATGCCTTGTTATTAACACACCAATGGAGAGGAATAACCAAACTGATGAAATCACAAATCTATTAAAGCATTGCAGAATACCTCTTTTTTAGGTGAGAAAACTGAGGTAGAGAACTAACTAATTTTTCTAAGAACACAAGCTGCAGAGCTGGAACTCAAATTTCAGATATTATACAAAGAAATTCTACTTTATTCCTCTTAAGTGTTTACCAAAACTTGAACCAGTATAGCAAAGTGTGTCACCTTTGATATAGGGTTCTTCTTTTGAGATCCATGGAGAAGAATCTTGGGATAGATTTTGAAGGAGTCTGCGAACTTGAATGGGGAAAATAAAATACATGTTATTTTCAATACCCTCCGACTGAAATAGAGCATTTCCTTCAAGTATTTTCTGAGTAGGGATCCATAGATGTGGTTAATCAGATGACTGTCAGAGAAGTCCATGATATGCAAAAAAAGGTTAAGAACCGCTGCCTTCAAGGATGTACTTTAACAAAAAGATAATGTGTTGGCCATTCTTAACAGAATTTAGCCATCTTAACAGAAATTATTGCTTCTACAATATTTGAAAATTTCTTTACTTGTATAGTTTTCTTTCTACAATTTTACTTAAGTGATCAATGTTCTTAATGAATTCAGCTTTTACTCACAGATGGGGAGAATTTAAACAAAACCTTAGTCTATAGATACTTACTTCTGGGCTTCTTATAAATGTCTTAAGAAATTTATAGACATAATTCTCATCCCACCCCCAGGTCCCCTCTATGTGTCATTTTTTTCCTCCATTAAAGAATATAAACTCCTTAAGGGAACAGACTTTTTTGCTAGACTGCACTCTCTGTTTCTCAGAAATATCTGTCTGCCTCTTATCTCTTGTTCTCTCACCTCTGATTTCTCCCTAGTCCTCATCCTCTAATTTCTATCATCTCTAAGTTCTTTGAGAGCAGAGACTATCTTTGGCTTCATTATGTATCCCTAGGTTTAACATGGTGCCTGTCCCATGATAGAGGCTTAATAAATGTTTCTTGAGCTAGGCAACAAATCCAGCCTTAGATATTTGACACTTACTTTCCATGTGACAAATATTTTAATATTTGTCTAGTGCAAAAAAAATATTTAATCTATAATCAATTTAGTTTGCAGAATTTTGAGTTATAGAATTTTTGAATTAAAAATAATTCATAGGACAGGGGCATATTAGGGTGGGAAGAAACCTTAGAGATCAGTTAATCTGACCTTTTATAAAGGAGGAAATGGGAGTTTGGAGAAGACAAGTTACTTATGCAAGGTAATGCTTAGTAAAAAAGCATTTACTTCTGATTCCAAATACAGAATTTCTTCCATTGCGTTGTGAGCAGCACCGTCTGCAAGATCTTCATTTTTTCCAAGTCTCTAGTGTTGGACAATTTAAATTATCCCAACCATAGTTTGATTTTTTTTTCCATTTCAAATTTAGTATTACTTAATAAGTCACAAACATATTTAGTCACTACCTACTTTTGTAGATGATTAGAATATGCAGTTATACAGTGGGAGACATTGTGATCAATATTATTTCTTTTAGAGTTCACTACTCATAGATTTTTTCCTAGAAGGAACCTTACAAATCTATCTCAATCCCTTTTTACTGATTATAGAAGAGATTTTGGCTTTGATTTGCATAGGTTAGAAACTCAGAAGAGACTTTTGAACTTGTGACAAATCTAAATGATTTATCAAACATTCTGAAGCCATGATTTTCCATTCTCTTTTACTAAAGCTTGCAGGGAAGATTCAGTCAATTTACTATACAGGTCAGACATCCAAGTAGCAATTTTTTTTTTCCTGGTGGCTCTATGTTTTATATATATGACCAGGTTATTGCTAAAAATTGATCATTAGTGGAAATAGTGGAACCATACCCTATATGTATCTAACATGAAAATGAATTCAGTGAAAATGGATTTGCTACTTTAAGATCTATCAAATGACATGTTTTGAAAAATTAGCCTTGAGTTGTCTATTAATAATTACTTGCTGTTACAATCATAGGCATATTGGTTTAAAATACTATGTTGGTCCAAATAGGCCAACCTTAATATAGGTGGCACCCCAAGAATGAAATGTTTTTAAAGTAGATACTTTTTTTGTCTTTATGGCACCTGAATAATCCATTATATTTCTCCCATTACCACGCAAGTATTTATCCTTTTTTAATAAAAAAAAAAGTAAGAAAAGAATAAGGCAGTTCAGCAAAACCATGAACATAGAAAATTTTTGTTATTCCAGGATCTTAGGAGTACCTCAAACCAGAGCTCTAAAAACTTTCCATGCTCCTAGAGTGGTCTGATAGAGGGCAAAGTCTGATCACTACCCTGTGAGTTCTGCAAGCTCCTGAACTGAGTTTGGGCCTGTGTAACCCTTCAATTGGCTTGTCCCTCAGTCCTCTAGATTCAGTCACTATCAGCCATCTAGAAAGCTTTGCAGCTTTAGAAAGACAGAATTGCCAGATTCTTTTTGATCTAAAATTCCTGTCGTGGTTTATTCTTAATGGATTTTCAATCCATTTCAGAATGGATTGGAAGCTAGAACTAAAACCCTGTTCTGCTCTTGGGGTCAGAGTTAGATAGCAACCGGTTCCTAGCTAATTCTATGACTGTTCCTGAAAGTGGGACTTCACTCTGGAACCTCACTGCTAGGCACAAGTTCCCTTTTTCAGTCTACTCTCAGTGTGTTTCAAAATTGGATAGTATATGATGAACTACCAGTTGGCACAAATTCCCATAGGCTGAATAAGGTTTCGATCCTCCTGGATGAGACTGGGATTTCTTCCTTTGATGCACAGTCTGTAGTTCCCACAAGCTAAAATACCTGTGCAGCACACCCCTGATCAGACTCCCCAGTCTCTACTAGCCTCCTTCTACTGAACTGGGCTAGAAACATGACTCATCATTTTTTTCCCTTGCATTTCCTTACTAGGATTTAGTCTGGTGCATTTTCTAAATCATTGTGGAGAAATTGTGTTGGGGGGAAGCTAAGCTTTCTTCCTGTTGTTCCTCCACTAACCAACATGTCGGCCAAATTCAATAATATATAAGGTGTTCCATATTCAAAAACTCTAGCATTGCAAAGAAGGGAGAGAATTCTTTCACATTTCTTCTTCCAGACCAAGTTTGGTCATCATAATTACACAGTTTTGATTTGCACTACTCTTTCCATTTACATTGTGGTAGTTATTATGTACTTTATGCTCCTACTTTCTGTTTCACTTTGTTGCATTATTGAATGGAATACTTCCCCATGTTTCTCTTTCTTTACTACTATGTACTACTTGATTATATTCCATTATATTCATGTACTACAATTTACCCAAAACTCTTCCCAGGATATGGACATCTGGTTTGCTTCCTCACTGATCTTTTGATAATTTTTTTCTGTTTTTATAGATTGACATTAATTTCTTATAGTGATAAGCTCTCAGCTGGGTTTTGTTACTTCAAATACAATGACTTAAACAATATTCATTCCTCAAAACCTTATTTTTTAATCTATCTGAAAAAGAGCATTAATTATATTGAACCTTTTTCATGGGATAGATGTCTTTTGGAGTCTGATGAAGCCTGTGGACCTCTTTTTCTATAACAGTTTTAAATACATAAAATAAAGAAGGTAATATCATAAAGGAAGCCAGTTATATTGAAATACAACTATTACACTATTTAAAAAAACAAGGTTATGAATCCTAGGCTAAAAACTCCTGGCTTAGGTTGCATTTAAGATTTTTATATAACTTGAATATAGAGAGAAACCATAATCTTTTTTCAGACCTATTTAGTCAATGAGCTGCTTAAATGACCACATGACTTTTTTTTTTTTAATACAGGATTTTTAACATAGAAAACCACTGGATAGTTGTTCTTTTTTCCCATTGGATTGTTATTTATAACCTTTGATTTTAAAAATAAATTATGAATTAATTTGAATTACTTTTATGATTCAGATTTTATTTTTAATGGGAAAAATCATTTTCTGTCAGACTATTCATATACAGATTCAGTTCTACACATATCTTTTTTTCTTCTTTAAATTTTTTTAAACATTTAATGTAAAGATGGTTTTCAACATTCATTTCAGTAAGATTTTGAGCTCCAAACTTTCCCTCCCTCCTCTCTTAAATCCCTACTGCCCATGATAGCAAGCAATATAATATAGGCCATATGTGCACATTCATTTTTAACATATTTCCATATGAGTCATGTTGGGAAAGAAAAATCAGAACAAAAGAGAAAAACCACAAGAAAGAAAAAAAAAAAGATGAAAATAGTTACATACATCTTTCTTAAGTACTTGTTATTTGCAGAGCACTTCCTTAGGCTCTCCAGGAAATTTTTAAAAATGTAGCCAAGATACTGTCCTAGCCTTGTGAATTGTATAGTTTGCTGAGGGTTTTGAAATGTAAGTGTAAATGTCATGTTGAGACAGGTTGGAAAGACCATCATTAATAACTCAGCAAAATGGAAATTTCACAGAGAACATGTCTCTAGGCATATTTTAAATAGTGTCTACTCAGATTATATCCTGATAATCAAAATGAAATAGAGTTAATCCAGATGATTCTTGCAAAGTCCTTTCTCCGTGTTTATCAGTAGATAAATAGTTCATTTCGACAATTTGTGTAACCTATGGATGTGTTACAAAGAAATCAGAGAACTTGAAAGTTAGAGATAATATTTTTAGTGACCATCTAGTCCAATCCATACACCAAAATGATCTCTACTATAATCTGCTGGACAAGGGCTCCTCCAACCTTGCTGGAAGATGACATTCTATTCATCACAGTCACTTCCATAGGCAAGCCATTCCATTTTTGGACAGCAGCTCTAATTGTATGGCTGATTTTCCTAACATCAAACCTCTCTGTGATCTCTACCCATTGATCCCAATTCTGCCCTAAGAGGCAAAGCAGAAAAAATCTAAGTCTTTTTCCAAATAATCCTTCAAATTCTCAGACATTTATTTTGTTTCCTGAATTTTCTCTTTTTTACTTTAAAAATACCCAGTTCTTCAACTGATTCTTATATGTCATGGACTCAAAACACCTCACCATCCTGGTTGCTTTCCTTTGGATGCTTCATTTTATCAATGTCTTTCTTAAACTATGGTACCTTTAACTGAGCATAATAGCTAGATGAGGGTTGATAAGTAAAGTGGGACCACTAATTCCATATTCCTGGAGGCTATGCCCCTCTTAATGCAACCCAAGAGAGCATCTACTTTTTATCTGTCACATCACACTGGTGACTACCAAAGCCACTAAATTACATTATAGGCCATCACCATCACTGGATAAAATCTAACATTTATATAATGCTTACTAAAACCCAGTAAGCTTTTTTCCAGTACAATTGCCATCTATCCATGCTTTATACTTGTAAAGTTGATGTTTGTACCTAAGTGAAGAACTTGATACAACCCTTTTGAAGTTCATTGAATTAGATTCAATCCAATGCAATAAGCTGTCAAGATCCTTCTGGATCCTCTCACTCAGTCTGCTTGCTGTCTCTTTCAGCTTGCTGCCATATGCAAATTTAGTGAGCATATGATCCATGCTTTAAATTAATAATAAAAAATGTTAAAACAGCAGAGGTCCAAGCACAAATCTCTGGGAGTACTCTACTGGAGACTTCCTGCTACATTGGTGTTGGACTGTTAACAACTATTGCTTGAGTCTGACTATCTATATAATTGTATTTTCATCTATTCTGTTGATCTCCATCTTTTCCATAAGAAGAGAAGTTAAGAGATGTTAAGAAGAGTGAGAATTTTATGAGAATAAAAGTTATTTTTTGGGGGGTAAAATCTATTTACAATATTCACCTTATCTAATTTATTGAACTGCCAAAAAGGAAATAAGTTGAAACTGGCATGATCTTTTTTTTTTTTTTTTTTTGATAAAACTATACTTCTTTGTAATCACTGTTGCCTTTTCTAAATGTTCACCAGCATTAACTTCTTTAACGTAAAACACAGAATAAAGATTACTAAGGGAAAGTCAATACAAAATAAGAAAGAGAGATCTCTCTTTTCCTACCTACCCTTGATTAATTCTGGTCACCTGGTTCAGATGAAATACACCCCTGAGTTCTTGATAGATGTGATTGCTGAACAATTGTCAGGTACTAGTTGAAAGGAACTGTTCTATTATTTTGTCCTGTTGTGATCTTCCTTACACTTTTTTGGGGGTTAATACTCTTGGGAAAACAGATTAATTTGGTTCCATCCATGGTTTCTGCAGATACTTTTCTTATTGTATCAGCTATTTTAGAAGGCAATAATTTTTCCCATAATCTTCTACTGTCTTCCTTAATATTTTGCTTAATTCTAAAAGGAGATGCTCTAGAATACCGTATTTCTCTCCTAGCTTGTTGGGATATATGTTATGGAGGTGTTTCTTGGCCTCCTTATTATGGTGACTACATAATATTCCCATTTGAAATAGTGATAATCCCTGTCAATATCCTTTCTTTTTGCCTACTCATTTTTTTTTCAGATTCAACAGCTTAAATAGTTTGGCTTGAATTGTGTTCTCATGAACACAATTTTTATTTTTATTTTATGTGTTCTTCTACTTCAGTACTAATTTTAACCTACTAATACCTGATTTGACTGCACACAGATTGCTAATTTAGAAATCAGCTCCATATCAGTCTCCCATTTCCCCATAATTTTTTAGATAGTTAATTTCATTTTTTGGTCATGATGTTGCAAATCTTTTAACATCAGTAAACATTATGCTGTATGACCAAATCATAGAACACAATCTCTGAAGAATCAAAAGTGTGATTGGCCCAAAGTCCAAAGAAGAGATGTATAGTGGTCTAAGTAAGTTTTGGTGTTTTTGCTATAACTAAAGATTATTTTCATGTAAGAGGGATTGTCGTAGATACCATTCTGGAAATTTTGAACAGAAAAGGAAAAAGGCCAGCAATATGGTAAGAGGAAGGAATAATTGATGGATTTCCTAAGTGCTTCATTGATATCCATGGAATGTTGAAATTTTTAGATAAAACCCTTGAGATAGATCCCATGTGGGAATATTGATACAAATTGCACAGAATGAGAAGGTGAGGATGCATCTGACATCTGTACTATTGAAAGGCGAGCCCATATGGAATAGATCATAGGCCCATTAAAGTGTTGAAGACATTCTGTGGTTATCATCTTCAGTCCTAACTTCCCCCTAGAAGGTAATATACAAGAAAGATGGCTTGGAATTTTTGAGATTAAATACCTTTTGACTTCTTTGATGTTTTAATTCTGAATTAGGTTCACATGTTTATTTGGGTTTTTTGTTTTTTTTTTTGGTAATTTTATATTGAAGCCTCTCATTTTCAAGTTATTATTGACTTAGTTCGGAAACTCTTTTCAGGTTTTTCATAAAATTTCTCTACATCTTCATCCTCTTCAGGAGAATCTGATGTTGAAAGGGTCTCATAGGCCACATAATACAACCACATCTGATCTTTTTACAATATCTCCAAAAAGTTGTCATCCAATGTTTGAAAATTTCTAGTGAGAGAAAACTAAATGACCTCTTGCAATAGCCAGTCTCGATCTTGAACAACTCTAATTGTTAGGAAGCTTTTCCTTATATAATTATGGGGCAATTTTCTCCTTTTCTTTTCCTCTTCCAATTCTACTCCTTTTAGAAATAGCTACTAGCAATTAATGACTTTATTCTTTGTTTGCCTTTCTTGTACAGCTTAACAAGAAGCAGTCCTGGGCAATTTGAATAACTTAGGCCAGCTTTCATAGAGGAATGACAAGAGAAAGAATGAAAAAAAAGAGTGTTCCAGCAAACCCCCAAAGCGTTAGAGATTCTGGTACTAACAGGAAGCCTACAATCTTGGCACTGGGACAAGAGAAGAAATAATCAGCTATGGATTCACTATAAGACAACCTAGAGGTGGAAAAGAGATCCATTTGAATGATTTAAGAAAGAGGCATTCTCACAGCAATCCTAACCTTTTGTGTGGAGGATGAGGTCTGTTGAATCCGTATAAAATAACAAAAAGATTTAAATAGTGGAGAGACACTTACACCAGGGTAGTGAAAGACCTGTTTAATTGTCAACAATTAGGATAATATAGTTATTGTTTCACAATCCAGTTGTGTAGCACCATCTGCTGGAAGAAAACTGACAGAAAAGAATAACAGAACAAAAATGGAGGAGTGGAACTCAGCCTCTTTCCTTATTGTGGCTTCATCCAGGGTAATACTGTAAGTTATGGAGAGAGTACTCATCTTTGTTGTCCTACTGAGGGGACCTACCTCTCCCTTTAGGTTTCTAATGCAAATACTTTGTATACTTTATTAAATTAAAAAAAAACTATTAGATGGAGTTTAATATAGTTCAGGGCAAGGAAACTCTTTTTTTCTGCCAAGGGCTATTTGTATATTTAGAACAGCATTCATGGACCATATAAAATGATCAACTTGAAGTGTGGGAGATTGTTGTCAAATTTTGATTGCCTTGGCAGGGCTAGATCAAATGATTTCATAGGCCTTATATGGTCCATGGGCCAAACATTGCCCACCGCTGGTATAGTAGATAGAGTACTAGTCTTGTTGTTGGGTAGTCCATTGTTCAATCCTACCTTCCATCATTTGTTAGCTGGGGTCACCCAATGGGGGCAATCATTTAACATTTTTTTTCTCCCATAAAATAAAGATGATAATAATAGTATACTTATTTCACAGATTTATTGTAGAACTTAAGTGTAGTAATGAGTGCAAAGTTCCTTTCAAATTGTAAATTACTATGTAAATTATTATTTTGAAACCCTGTAAGGTTAAGTGCTTGTAAGAGGTGCTAGTGGCTATCCATGGGGATGATGACACACAGAAAATTCCAGTATTTACCTTGGACAGAAGTAGGGAACCAGAGAAATGAGACTCATAGTTTTACCCTTTGATTCAAAGCTTATATTAACTTCAAGCCTAAATCTACCTCTTTGCAACTTTTATCCACTTATCCTCATTCTGTTCTCTGGTACTATGACGAACAAGTCTAATTTAGCTTCCTCATGACAGTCTTTCTCATAGTTAAAACAGCTGTCATTCTTTCCTAAGTCTTCTTTTCTTCCTTAAACTCCTTAGTCTTGAGGCATCAACAATGGCGGTGTAGAAGTTGTAATTATCTTGCTTTGATCTTTTTTGCTTATGTTCTTCAAGCGCACAGCAAGATGAGATGACTAAGCATCCCATGAAATTTTGTTTCTTATTGCCTTTAGATACAGGAGGAAACTAATGTTTTTTTCCCTCTCTAAGGAGAACTTGTGAAACCTTTTTTTCTTTATAGCTTTCTGGCATCTTCTGGTTTCGGTTTAAAATAAGAATGTCAATCTTGATGTGGTTCATTTTTTTCAGTGGTGTAATTATTCATCATTACATAAAAAATTCACGGAAACTGTGCACTTAGTACTTATTCTTAATTCCCTTTTTCTCAGGTCTCCACCATAACTTTGGAATCAGAAGGAGGTCACGCAGGACTTAGGATAATTTTATATTTTTCTTTATTTTATGCGTTGCCATAGCCACTCACTTAGTAGCCGATTTATAGATGATGAACTTCTTCATGAGTGTCCAGGTGAGGTCTTCAGATACCAGGTGGAGATTTTGTCACTGGATCAAAACTTAAAGAATATGCCAGAATTGTACCTGAGAACTTAGGGCCATTTCCATATCACAATGATATCTGACTTTCCTGACCAAGTCAAATTCCAAGAATATCCCAGTATCACTGTCCAAATTAATTCCCAAGAGCAATTCAGTTGCTGAATTTGATGTTCACATATATTGATCAATCAACATTTGTTAAGCAGGCACTGGAAATATAAATAAAAAAGAAATAACTCTTGTTCACATGGAGGTTACATTTAATCAGGAGTTGGGGGATAGGGTAGGGAATAGCATGCAATAAGCTGGAACACTTATCCTTTCCCTTTCCTAAGAAAGCTCTCTTCTTTCTGCCCCCACATGTGTAGAGCATGTTCAGTCTGGTTCTTTTTCAAACCCTCCATCTCTTTACATCTCCACCTAGGATCCCTAGGAAGAATCACTTGAAACTTAGTTTGACTTGTATGTAGATTCTTCCTCAAAGAGAAGAAAAGAAAATATATAGATCAAGTATAGGGCAGCTATTTATTTCATTCACACAAAAGAAATGGTTAGCATAAAAGACTCACCAACTGTTCATTTTTTTTTTTTTGTTATAGCACTTTATTTACAAGATATATACATAGGTAATTTTTCAGCATTGACAATTGCATAACCTTTTGTTCCAACTTTTCCCCTACTTCCCCATCCCCTTCCCCCAGATGGCAGGTTGACCAGTACATGTTAAATATATTAAAGTATAAGTTAAATACAATGTATGTATACATGTCCAAACAGTTAGTTTGCTGTACAAAAAGAATCAGACTTTGAAATATTGTACAATTAGCCTGTGAAGGAAATAAAAAATGCAGGCGGACAAAAATAGAGGGATTGGGAATTCTATGTAGTGGTTCATAGTCATCTCCCAGAGTTCTTTCGCTCACCAGCTATTTAGATAAAGATTTAAACAGATACTAGTAACTCATAATAACTGTTGCATTTCGAATGTTTGTGGCAGCCCTTTTTGTAGTGGCTAAAAACTGGAAACTGAATGGATGTCCATCAGTTGGAGAGTGGCTGAATAAATTGTGGTATATGAATATTATGGAATATTACTGTTCTGTAAGAAATGACCAACAGGATGATTTCAGAAAGGCCTGGAGAGACTTACACGAACTGATGCTGAGTGAAATGAGCAGGACCAGGAGATCATTATATACTTCAACAACAATACTATATGATGACCAGTTCTGATGGACCAGGCCATCCTCAGCAACGAGATCAACCAAATCATTTCCAATGGAGCAGTAATGAACTGAACCAGCTACGCCCAGAGAAAGAACTCTGGGAGATGACTAAAAACCATTACATTGAATTCCCAATCCCTATATTTATGCCCACCTGCATTTTTGATTTCCTTCACAAGCTAATTGTACAATATTTCAGAGTCTGATTCTTTTTATACAGCAAAATAATGTTTTGGTCATGTATACTTATTGTGTATCTAATTTATATTTTAATGTATTTAACATCTACTGGTCATCCTGCCATCTAGGGGAGGGAGTGGGGGGTAAGAGGTGAAAAATTGGAACAAGAGGTTTGGCAATTGTTAACGCTGTAAAGTTACCCATGTATATATCCTGTAAATAAAAGGCTATTAAATAAAAAAAAAAAAAAAGAAAAAAAGAGAAGGGAGAGAGGAGCAAAGAAGGGAATAAAAAGATAATAAAGATTTACTAGAAAAAAAAATAACTTGTATTCTTCTGGGGGGAGTGATACTTAAAAACATAGAAACATGAAGCATTTGTGCACTATTGAATCAACATTTCATCTTCATGTAGGTTCTACATTGTGTGTTTTAAGGTCCAGTGTTCTGAAAGGCCTAAAGATTGCTCCTTTTCTTGCCAGTGGTCATTATCTCTAATACAGAAACTCCTGCTGATGTTCACCGAAGGACCAAGTTGCTCAGATCTCTTGAACTCACAAGTTTGTTTTTAAGGCTGGAGAAATCAATTTCAGGATCAAAATTTAGAGAAAAAATTACAAACAATACAGGCAGGGGCTCAAGGCCCAGTCTGTTTGGCTAACCCAGGCATTTTATCTGCAGGAGCAGGGACATTTTTGCTGGGATGGGGGCCCTCACTACTCCTTTACTCCTCATGGGAAATTTTAGAGTGGGGAATCTTACATGCTACACATACAGAGAGAGGAAGGGAGGAAGAAAGACCCTGAAGTCGTCTCTCTTTTAAAACTAATTTTCTTCCTATTCCTGTTGTTATTGGGTAGTGCTGGGGAAGGTGAAACTCCCAGACTTTGCTGCATAATATGAAAGTACCAAGTCTTTTAGCATTGAGCATACACAGATGTTAGAAAGAACAAGGAGACTGATTCTTGAGGCACTGGAAAGGATCTTCTCTCTGAGTATATATGGTCAATGGGTTTTACGCTAGCTAGAGCCAATAAGAGTGAGGTTCTCCTGTTTGCACTTCTCTATAAGTATACATAGAATAGGGAAATCAATAAATGAACATTCATTAAGCACTTACTATCTGCCAGATACTGTGTTAATTGATGGGGATACAAAAAAAGGGAAAAGGTAGACCCTGCCCTCAAGGAACTTACTTTTTAATGGAGAAGACAAAATGAAAACAAATATAGATGAAGCAAGCTCTCTGGAAAATAAACAGGAAATAATTTACAGAAGGAAAAACAAGGAGGAATAAAAATTTACAAATTTCTCATTTGAGCCTCACAACAACTCTGCTAAAGTTGGTATTCTTATTAATCTCATTATACCATTGAGGACACTGAGGCAGATAGAGCTTGAATAAGGTAAAAGAAACAAGGAGGCAGAGGTGAGGGGCCAGTGCATTTATGCCTGAAGGATGTTCAGTTCAAAGGCAATAGAGGTAAAAAATGGAATATCACATGTAAGGAACATAGAAAAGACCAGTTTGACCAAATCATATAGTGAGTCAGTCAATAAACATTTAATAAATGTCTACTGTGTGCCAGGAGTTTTGCTAAGTGCTGAGTGTGGGAAGAGAAGCAACATATAACTAACTAATCTGTAAAGTATAGGTTGTGAAAAGGCTGTAAAAGCCACAGGGAAATATTTAAGAGGTAACAAGAAGTTGCCAGAGTTCATTAACCAAAGAAGTGACATGATCATACCTGATTATAAACAAAGTCACATTGGTGGCTATTTGAAAGATGGATGGGAGTAGGGTAGCTAAGCAGTTGCAGAATTCACTGCAGAACAGTGGAGTAGACCCCACATCACTTGACTCAGCACACACACACAAAAAAAAAAAACTTGATTGTTCTGAAGAAGGGGAAATAAACTGGTTTAAGTTCATTACTTAGTGGGTGGAAATGAAGGGGAGAATCAGGGAAGCCTTCATGATGGAAGTGGTAGCTTAGAAAAATTTAATTATCAATTTAATGAAGCCTTATGTTTCTAATGAAAAATGTGATTTTTGAATGCTCTGAATGATTTGGCTTGATAGTTGAGAACTATCAGAGGAGAAAATGCCTTCTTCATTTCTATTTACCCAGAGCCCTAGAAACATAACTGGAAATTAATCTCAAGAGTTTTTTTTTTAACTTATTGAGCTAATCATAGCTCATATTTCTATAGCTTTAAGGCATATACCAAGTGACTTAGAGACATTTCACAAAAGATTCAGACAGATCAGAAACATGTCTTTATAATAGCCTGTTTTAATTCACACAAGGTGACTAACTCTAACTCTGAAATACTTCTTAGTGGTTACAGCATTCAACTGTCTATTTAGAGGAAGCTCAAGGTCTAAAGCAAAAAAAAAAAAAAAAAGGGGGGGGGGAAGCAGTAGGGGACAAGAGTGAAAGGAATAAAGGGAATGGGAATGATATAACCAGAGTGGTTCTCAGAACCTCTCATGCATTGTTTGAAAGATTTGCTTCTCTATAGACAAACTATTACGTAGTTGTTTTCTTTTAAACAGTGAAATGTAAATTAATGGTTTTTATAGTGAATCTTTTTTTATGTTCTACTGTGTACACGTAAATGTTCTTTCTCTTTTTCGTCTTTATGTATTTAAGTTCAAAATGAATATATCTTTTTCTTTTAAGAAAGATTTGCCTCTCAACTTGGCTTGTCAAACTTGCCTTTCAACTGCACAGCTCATTTTCTTTCATCAGGATTGATTGGGGGTGAAGGTAAAGGATTCTAACTTTTCTTATATTACATAGAACATTAAGTTGTTCTATGTCCTCTGCAACTCTGCTTTTGCTCTTTGGGGATTTTAGCTTCCTTGGGGAAACTGTATTGCTCTTGCTCTTTAGATGAGACAACCAAAGACGTAAACCTTAAACTACATAGTATATCTTTAGCTCAGTCATTAGGTAGCCCCACTGTCTCTTGCCTGTTGGTACAAAAAAAGAGTCATTCTGATATCAGTGTGATTTTACTCACATGTTCTTGTTTAACAGTGGAGAAAAAAGTTAAATAATGTCAATCAACACACTGATTTTTATTTGAAGGGATATCCCATATTTTTTATCAGTAGTGTCTCACCTATATCCTGCAATGAGCAGGGATGCATTTCATCATCTGTTACCTGGGATCAAAATTGATTGTAGTAATGTGATTAGAGTTTGACTTCCTTTTAGTATTCATTTAGCATAGTGCCTGGGACATAAGAATCACATAAATGCTTTCCCTCTTTCACTTCAATTATTGTAGTTGTCATATGTTTTGTTTTTTTGATTGTGCTTACTTTGTTCAATATCATTTCTTGAAGGTCCTTCCCTGTTTTTCTTAATTCTTTGTAGTCTCACTTTTATAGCACGGTAATATTGCATTACATTCATTTGCCACAGATAGTTCAGCCATTCACCACCTATTTAATTAATTTTGTTTTCTTTACAATGAAAGTATGGTTATGAATATGTTTCTTAATCTGGGAATTCTTTTCTGTCACTGACTATTATTTTTGGGGAGGGGGTGAAATATATGCTCAGTAATAGGATCATTATCAAGTGGTATGAAAAGTTTAAACTACAAATGTTTTTTCAGAAGTCAAACTATTGTGCCATTCCCCTAACAATACATTACTATGCATATATACTCACAGCCCCTCTAACACTGACTATTTATCTTCCATTTATGTTTAAAAATGCCAAAAAGCATAGGAATAAAAGAACATTTTCTTAATATAATCCCAAGAATTCATATAAAATCAAGATGAGATTCATTTGTAATGGAGAGGCACTAGTTTTCCAATAAGATTAGGAATAAAAAAGAGATGTCTATTATCTCCACTATTATTTCACATGATTCTATAAATGTTAACTATAAGAATATGAAAAGACAAATAAACCGAGAGAATAAGGGCTAAGAAAAAGCAAAATTATTTATGTCTATTGGTGCGACTAAAACTGTTAGCTAAACCACTTTTCAAGCCTTCATTCAGTGCATTCTCTTTTTGTCTGAAATAACTATTTTCTATCTCTTTCTTGTTTTTTATAGTAACATTTTGGAGTAAACTGATAATTTTTCTTATTTTATGAGAGTTGATTTTATGTCCTGCTACTGTATTAAAATATTGAGTAGTTTAATTGTTTTCCCCACCTCCCCACCCCAATCTCTTGTTATATTATCTTAGGAATTGAGTTTTCCATACTAATTATGTTCCCTCTCTCCCTGATATCATGGGACCCTTTGGGGGGCAGTGCTAGTATGGAAAGATTTTCTTTGTTTTTTTTGTTTGTTTGTTTGTTTGTGTTTTGTTTTGTTTTCATTTATTTATTTATTTATTTTTACTGTTACTCTGGGTTGATTTGCATAGATTCACAAAAAAGAGAGATCTTATAGAATTTGAGTAGTAGAAAGCAGTTCAATTTTACTAGGATGTATAGAATGGGAAATGGAACAATATGGAAAGGTAGGTGAAATCTAGAATAATTTTCAAGTTAAGGGGTGTGTTGTGTGATGTATGTGTATGTATTTGTGCTATTGTAATAGATTTTCTGAACAGGAGAATTAAATGGTATGATTTAGTCCATAGGAAGTTTAGCTTGGCAGCTATATGAAAGCTAATTGGAAGTCTCATAAAAGAATTGTTAAACCCATAAACTCTGATCCCTCAAATGGAAATGTACCATATGGTAAGACATAAGTTGCTTCTTTCTATCCAAAAAGATGCTAAAAGAAAAGCAACTAACTGGTAGAATTTATTTTATTTTTTAATTTACTTTTAATTTCTTTATTAAAGCCTCTAATTTTCAAAATATATGCATAGATATAGCATTCACCTTTGCAAATCCTTGTATCCCCAAATTTTTTCCCTTTTCCCCCCCGCTCTCCTACATGGTAAATAATCTATGTTAAACATGTGCAATAGAATTTCTTTTATAAAACATTTACTACTAATAATGAAGAAATTTATGTCAAGGTACAAATGAAAATATTATAGTTTCTGTCTAATCGTTTAAAATCATTGTCAAACAGTTTTTTAAAAGAAAAGTTTTTAATTTTCTTCATATTGAAATAAATTTATGATACTTTCTGTCCTGTTTCTTGATGTGCTGTTTTTCTAAGAACTGATGTAGTTACATGAATATTTATATCTAATCAAGCTCATTTAACTCCATTTGATTGAATTTTTTCCATTGATAGACAAAGGAATAATTTTTCAAAGTTAGACTTCAGTAAATATTTTTCATCATAATTTTTGGGAAGCTCAAATTCTTGACTTTGCTAAATAACATTTCATCCCTTTAGCAGTTACCTAAATAGTAATAAAATGAAACTTAAATAGCAATAAAAAGTGATCCATTAGGGATAAGTATAGTGATACTGAATGATGTTGGAGATCTGTCATTGACTCACTAAGTGACTGGACAAAGGACATCACCTTTGTGGGCCTCAGTTTACTCCGTCAAATGGAATAGATGGATTCTAAAAGTCCCATCTAGCCTTCACATTCTTAAAATGAAAAAAAAGGTACTGTGGTATTTTCTACTTCCCTTCAGCTCTAACATCCTATGTCTCTATGATTTCTTTGAAATTTTTTTTCTATTAAGAAGATATTTACTGCTCAAAGGGAACAAAAGTTTCATGTGAAGTCCTCTTATTCCTGAGAAGAAAAATGTGTTCTTGAAAAATTATGTTGGGTTACATGTTCTTTCATAGAATAATTCTTCACACTCAATACCTTAGCACAGGCAACATTATTTAAGCCATTTTAGTATTATTAGCACTCAGACATCTTAAGACTATCTTAAATAAGGGTTAGCTTGTTGGCAACGTTAAAAAAGCACAACCATACTTAGAAGAAACCTTAGTGATTATTGGCAGGGTGCCTCTGAATTTCAGGGGAGAAGAGCCATATGAGGTGGAGCTGCTGACAGAACAAACACAGCTCACCATCCATATGTTCCAAAAGCTTCCACTTCCTTGAAACCATCTCTCCAATAGGCAGATGGAATGGGTCCTATTCAGCACCCGTAGAAAAGCTGTGAAGATGATGGAAACTGTATAGGACTGAGGGGCTTTTTTTTATTTAGAGTTTGATGTTGGTGCTCTCTTTTTTGCCATCTCACTCTCAGTTTCGGTGCTTTTGGCATGTTTTTCTCATAACTCCCTTGGAGTGGGGAAGAGAATGTTCTGATCTCAGTTCACAGGGAAGAAGGAATCTATGAACTCCACTGAAACTCAGCTTGGGGCTATCTTGAGTTCAGTTAGGGTGAGTCATTACTCATTCCTAAATTAGAGACTGATAAAAGATGCTTTTAGAAGGTCATCAGGCACTTCTTTATGTAATTTTTGTTGAGAGTTGTAGTAAAGAGTTTACATTATCAAAAGGCTCTAAAATTTTCTATGAGGAAGTGAATCTTTTTGAATGAATACTTGAAATTTGAATTTCATCTGAAAAAGAGTCTTTATGGGCTATTCTGTTATGAATTTAATAAAGAGTAGAAAGTCCCATATATCCTGGACTTATATAAGTACCATAGCAAAATTTTGGACTACTTATTTTTGTTGTTGCTGAGTTGTTGTTCAGTTGTGTATGACTCAACTTGAGGTATTCTTAACACAAATACTGGAGTGATTTCCCACTTTCTTCTCCAGCTCATTTTGCAGATGAGGAAACTGAGGCAAATGGGTTAAGTGATTACCTAGGATTACAAGCTAGTAAATGTCCAGAGCAGGATTTGAGTTCAGGTCTTTCTGATTCCATGTCTGAAAATCTATCCACTGTGTCATGTAGCTACCTTGGAATAATCATAGATATAGGAGGGATTACAGAAGTCATGTAGTCCAACACTCTCATTTTACAAAAAAGGATACATGTGTCTAAAGAAGTTAAGTTTGGCTTACCTAAAGTCATATAGAAATATGAGTAAATTTGGGCTATAAACTCAGGTCCTCTAACCCTGAATTCATCACTCTATCACATCATGCTCACTTCTCATCCTGTTCAGGCTTAGATGTAATGAAGAATTCATAGACTAATACACTGTAATATTCCTTATGGGGGGCTCCCCCAATCTCCACTGTCTCTTATTGGGTACTCAGAGTGACTGACTACTTTTTCAGGGTTCTAGTGATAATCATGAAGGAGTAGACTTCTGATACTATCACTGATAAGCCCCCATTGGTGTCACCCCATTGGCAAATTCTTCTTTTAAAGAAGAATTTTCTTTGAAGGTATATATAGCAGGAAGAGTTAGTATACAACATTTCTCCCCAAATCTAGGGCATGTTTTCCCATAAATATACACAACTTTGATGAGGAAAATTAACTAAAACTTAAAGTAGAAAGGTATACATGTAAAAAAACATACATGCCTAAAGGATATCTTTTACTCTTAGACCTGGAAGTCTTTTTCTTCCTGATAGAGTCCTCATGAGCTTCTCTTCAGTGTAGTTCGCAGTTGGCTTCTGAGAACAGCTTCATATGGGAACTCAAATGGAGACTTTGAAACTCCCAAATAAAATCGCCAGAGCTCTTCCATCCCAGAATATTTAGAAGAAATTCAAAGATACAGAAATGGAGGCGGGTTCATAGCTAGTATGTAAGGATGGGAGACAGGCTGCCTCTCTTCCTCCAACTGATTCTTATGACCTAATTTAAGAAGTTCTGTCTCCTCAAAGCTGCAAAAAAGAGAAAGATGAAGGGGGTGTGTTGCCCCTTTTTAAGTCTACCTGGGCAATTGGATAAAAATCATGCAGGGAATATCTGAATATGTTCCAGGGATATTTTTTTAAGAATGTCACCCCAAATTATCACTATGTACTCGCTAACATATATTTATTATGTTTTAATTATATACAAAATGACATAGTCCTTTCCTTTGGGGGTCTTATATACTATAAGGATGAGAATAGCAACACATTCTCAAAATATTGTGTATATTGGCTCTCTTTTCTGGAGAGCAAACCTGGAATTGGCTCCCTTCCAATGACACATTTTCCTTGGTCCTTCCTTGTAGATTCTTTGATAAAATACATAAACAACCAGAGGTCTCCCTCTATAGTTGGTCACTATGTTCCAACTTTTCGCTGCATCTCTACTCCATAATTGGTCCTGCACCAAAGAGTATATGCCACTGAACACCTGGACATTCAGTAGATTTTAAAGGATAGATAATTTTCATTTTTGCTTCTTTTTCCTCTCTTATAAATATGGTTTTATATTGGACAATAGCAATGTGGTGGTAACCCATGGTATGGTATGCAAGCATGGGGGAAATCATTTCTTGCCACTTTATTTACTATGTTTTTTATGGATTAAAAAAATCACTAATATGGTCTCTGATTAACAAATAAAAATAAATACTTTGGGAGAGTCTTATGAACTATGGCTTTGAATTGGTCAAAAAAGGCCTTTAACTAGAGGTAATTATTCTGAGAACCAATGATTCAAGGGATATTTCAGATGCTGCATGTGTCAGAATCAGATCAGGAACCTGTAGAAAAAGAGACACTGAAGAAAGGAAAAATGGTTGATTGTTGGGCCATGTTGCTAGAGGTGACAGATGAAATTAAGGATGGTGGGGGAAGTGAGAATAGAAATGGAAAAAATAAAACAGAAGGGACAATACTTTCTTAGATATTAGAATAAATCAAGAGGGAATGGATTAACATGTAAAAGGGTTTGCAGATACAGAGTAGGAGAAAGAAGGAGGCCATGGCAAATGGCCTTTAATTTTGTCAGTAACGCAGGAAATAGGGTCCTCTATTGAAAAGGTTCTATAATGGGGCTTAGGAAGCCAATTAGAAAATGACAAAAAGGAGTACAGTTTAACAGTCAAGGTCTAGTGAAGATTAAATGGCTTAATTTTGTAATGAATCCAGCCATATAGTTTCTTGACTTTCTCCAACAGCACCCTAAAATTTATAACCAGACATGAAGATACCTAGGAGTGACCCAGGTTCAATGATAGGCAGAAAAGTGATAGTTCCAGAAGAAAGGATTCAAAGGTAGAAGATCATATACGACTGAAATGGTTTTACACAGTGTCAAAACTGAAGGGGAAAAAAAAAGAAGCCTAGAGGAACAATGATAAATCTGGGGAAAAATGGGGGGAATGATCAAGCTGGAGCTTGAAGTGAGGATGATGAGTAATTAGAAGAGGAATGAGACTCAGGGAGAGGTTGAAGGGTAGAAGTAAATCAGAGAAGTATATAACAGAGTGCAAGATCATAGAAGTGAGGTATGTGTGGAGTATAAATTCTGACCATCTTTGTTGATGGTTGAGGTAGAACAGAAATCACAAGAGGATCAGAGATAACTGAAAGCAGTGATTCTCAAAGTATAGTCTGAGGACCCCTGAGGGTCCCTGAAACCTTTGCAGGAGGTCCAACATATTTTCATAATAATGCTAAGATGTTTTAATTTCATTTATCATAATTATCAATAGATATAACCTACTTTAAAAAAACTCTTTGAGGGGGTCCTCTACTATTTTTTTTAGTTTTTTTAATTTTAAAAATACATGCATAGATATTTTTCAGCATTCACTCTTGTAAAACCTTGTGTTTCAAATATTTTTCCCCTTCCCTCACTTCCTCTCTTAGACAGTGATTCAATACATGCTAAACATGTGCAGTTCTTGTATACATATTTTCACATTTATCATGCTGCTCAAGAAAAATCAGATCAAAAAGAAAAAAAATGAGAAAGAAAACAAAATGCACGCAACAAGGTGAAAATACTATGTTGTGATCCACATTCATTTTCCACAGTCAGAGTGATTTCACACTCAGAGAATGCAGGTGGCTCTCGCTATCCTAAGTCTATTGGAACTGGCCTGAGTCATCTCACTGTTAAAAAGATCTATGTCCATCATAATTCATTTTATTTTTAGAGTGTAAAGGGTTTTTTTATTATAGCTTTTTTATTTACAAGGCATATGCATGGGTAATTTTTTAGCATTGACAGTTGCAAAACCTTTTGTTCCAATTTTTCCTCTCCTTCCCCCCAACCCCCTCCCTGATGGCAGGTAGACCAATACATAAATATGTTAAAGTATATGTTAAATACAATATATGTATACATGTCCATACAGTTATTTTGCTGTACAAGAAGAATCGGACTTTGAAATAGTGTACCAGTAACCTGTGAAGGAAATCAAAAATGCAGGTGGACAAAAATAGAGGGATTGGGAATTCTACGTAGTGGTTCATAATCATCTCCCAGAGTTCTTTCTCTGGGTGTAGCTGGTTCAATTCATTACTGCTCTATTGGAACTGATTTGTTTCATCTCATTATTGAAGAGGGCCACGTCCATCAGAATTGATCATCATATAGTATTGTTGTTGCTCATTTCACTCAATATCAGTTCATATAAGTCTCTCCAGGCCTTTCTGAAATCATCCTGTTGGTCATTTCTTACAGACCAATAATATTCCATAACATTCACATATCACAATTTATTCAGCCATTCTCCAATTGATGGGCATCCACTCAGTTTCCAATTTCTGACCACTACAAAGAGGACTGCCACAAACATTTTTGCACATACAGGTCCCTTAGGGATTTATTTTTTAAGAGTGTAAAGGGATCCTGAGACAAAATGTTTGAGAACTTCTGATTCTATGGGTTAGAAAGGAAATTATAAGGTCCAACTTCCTCATTTTACATTTGAGGAAACTGAGGCTCTGTAAGGTTAAGTGACTTAGAATTACTCCATTTCTTCATCCATGAAATAAAGGAGGTTGAATTTATTTACCTTTAAGACAGTGTTTCTAAATCCATGATCCTAGAGGTGAAAGTAGCTTTGTATAAATGAATAAAAAAAACATTTATGAAATGCCAGATACTGGGCTAAGTGCTAAGGATACAGATAAAAAATTGTCAGTCTCTCCACTTAAGGAGCTCAGACTATAATTTGGTGAGATAACACATGAAGGAAGGTTCAGCTGCCTGAGGTCCTTAGGACACATTACAGGAGGCAGTATAAATAGTAAGAGTAGTGGTTCTCTCTCTCATTGGATGAGAATATAATTGCTGATTCTCATTCTTCCAAGTGGTGTGAACATTTAAACCATCTGGATGAGTTCTGGGTAGTGAGGCTCAGAAGAGGTGAAAAGGAGGAAAAGGAAAATGGCTCAATGGATTTCATGGATCTTTTAAAAGAATCTCAGTCAGCTTGGGAGGTCCTGGGTTGTCCATACTTCGTTTTAAAGATGAGGATGCTAGAAGTTAAAAATTACTTATTAAAAGTACTAAGTAGCAGAGTTAAGATTTTAATTCATGTCCTCCCCAAGGTCACCAGATCTTGGTAACAAAGTCAGGATTTGAATCTACTTCCAAATTCACTTCCCCTTATTTTTGAGGAGAAGAGGAAAGTGAACAGTTATGTAGATTGGGTCATTTGAAAAGATAGCAACGTAAACATTGATGTCACCTACTTGGGGTGAAGAGGAGGATTGTAAGCAAAGTACCAAAATCCTGGAAACAAGAAAGACAGTACCTTAGACACTGGTAGACGCCTAAGGCAAGGATTTGGACATAGACAGAACTCAAAGAAAGAGAGATTTTGAAAGAAGGATGTGGGAGAGGAAGTATTTGGAGATGGCATCAGTGAGCAAGGAATATTTCAGCTTGTCCTTTTGGCCCAGTGTTTTTGGGAGACATGAAGGAAAAATAGCTAGCATTAGAGAACATAATAGAGGCTAAGGTGAAGAATCAGAGAATGTTAGGAAAACTTTGAGATGATTGAATTCAACATCTTTTAACAGGTGAAATGACTGACTTCCAAAGGAGTTGAGTAATGTGTCCAAGGTCATTCAACTTAATAACAGTATTAGGTCTTTTGATTCCCAGTTCCGTGCTATTGCCACCAAATTTAAAAACAAAACAAGACATTCTCTATATAGTGCTTTAGTCAAGGATAATACAGCAGGTGGGGGCCACTTAATGTGTCTTAAAATTCTTTAGACAAGGAGAGTAGAAATTAGAAATGAACATGTGACAATATTTTCATTCTTATAGAGACAATTTAGACTTCTTCAAAAAGCCATATTTAAACCTATAGTACCTCAAAGTACATTACCCAGAAAAATCTGTAATCATATTAAAATTCCGGTTATTAAAATATATTCTACTTTGAATAATGTACTTGCTTAGCATTTTCCCTTACTTGATCATATTTTCCTTAATTATTCCCAGAATGAGAAAAAGGTTCTTATGCCTTAGTGAGGTAGATAATAACAAACCCTCTACCTCATCCATTGCCTGGAGAAAGTCAAAGGAAAAATGGTATTCTTTTGAGGCCCTCTTACACACAATGTTATTTAAAAAGGACCAAGGTACATTTTGAATGAATGTAATTACATAAATAAAAAAAGCTCAGGCTCCAGCTTTTACATGAAATTTTTCATGATTTCACAACTTATTTGTGCCTTCCCTTGCCAAACTGCCTTGTACAGGCTTATCTCATTTTATTGTACTTTGCAGATATTAAGGATTTTTTGTTTTTACAATTTGAAGGTTTGTGGCAAAATTTCAAGCAAGTCTATTTGTGCAATTTTTCTAATAGCATGTGCCCATATAATGTCTTTGTGTTACATTTTAATAATTCTCACAATATTTCAACCATTTCCATCATTTTTATATATATTATGATGATCCATGATCAGTGATCTTTGATGTTATTTTTGTAATTTGTAGGGACATCATTAACTGCACTCATATAATATGTTGAATTTAATCAATAAGTATTGTGTGTGTTCTGACTGCCCCAGAGAGCAGCTTTACCCCATATTTCTCCGTTAACTCAGACTTTCCTATTTCTTGAGACACAACAATTATTGAGGATCATTACATTACCTTAGTTGACAAAACAATGGCAGGGTTTGAGAAGACTGACTCCAATTCTGAAAGAACTTCTGTGGGTAAAATGCTATTAAACAACATTGCAGAGAGATTCTTCATGAAAGGTAGAGTCAATTGTTAGAGTAAACTTCATTGTTTTCTTATTTTTAAGAAATTGCCACAACAATAATAGAGGAAACAAGTAAATATAAAAATACATGTAGCATAAATATAAAATTAATAAATACAAATATAAGGTATTAATTAATTAATGCAAAAATATTTAAATACAAGGTAGTTTGGGAGGAAGGACAGAGTGGGGATATGAGGCATAGTTTCATGTATGAGCTGCATCTTAAAGAACAATGAGACCTGATGAGGTAGAGTCAAGAAGGGAGTACATTTCCAGACTTGTGGGACAGTTCGTTCAAAGACATGGAAACAGAAGGTGGAGTGTAATGTGTGAAAAAAAAGAAAGAAGACCAGTTTGGATGGATACAGAGTATTCTAGAGAGAATCATATTTAATGATAAACTCTTCACATTTTTATTACATCTTTCCATGTATTAGTAATATTCCCGATTGCATAGTAAATATTATAGGACTTCCTCAATCTCTCATTGTCTAGTACTTATCTATATCCACAGCTATAGTTACTTGGTAATGTAATGCATAAATAGTATGCCTTGAAATTTATAATTATTCCCTGATCCATAGGTTCTAATTGTGAAGTAGTGTTAGGAGGAAGGTAGAGCACTTTTACACTTCATTAAATCATCCAGGTAGGTAAAGTGACCTGAGATTATCCACATTTAGTTGAATGTTGATAATTATTATTACAAAACTTCATGATTCCCTGAATGAAGCAATGTATAAACTATTGTTTAAAGATGAGAAGGATTATTCATGCCTTAATGTTGGCAACATAATTCACAGATAGTGTTTCCTTGATGATTCCTTTCATTGATCTGAGATTCTTCTGTATTTTGCACACAAACACATTTTAGATTTGCAATTCCCTCCAATGAGAAGAGTAACCATTTTTTTTCTCAATTGTATTTTATTTTTCAAAACACACATAAAGATAGTTTTCAACATACATTTTTATAAGACTTGGTGTTCCCATTCTGGAGAGTAGTTTGAAACTATGCTCAAAAGTTATTAAACTGTGTGCTTTGATCCAGCAGTGTTACTACTGGGCTTATATCCCAAAGAGATCATAAAGAAGGGAAAGGGACCTGTATGTGCACGAATGTTTGTGGCAGCCCTCTTTGTAGTGGATAGAAACTGGAAACTGAGTGGATGCCCAACAGTTGGAGAATGGCTGAATAAATTGTAGTATATGAATATTATGGAATATTATTGTTCTGTAAGAAATGACCAACAGGATGATTTCAGAAAGGCCTGGAGAGACTTACACGAACTGATGCTGAGTGAAATGAGCAGGACCAAGAGATCATTATATACTTCAACAACAATACTATATGATGACCAGTTCTGATGGACCTGGCCATCCTCAGCAATGAGATCAACCAAATCATTTCCAATGGAGCAGTAATGAACTGAACCAGCTACGCCCAGAGAAAGAACTCTGGGAGATGACTAAAAACCATTACATTGAATTCCCAATCCCTATATTTATGCCCACCTGCATTTTTTATTTCCTTCACAAGCTAATTGTACAATATTTCAGAGTCTGATTCTTTTTCTACAGCAAAATAACGGTTTGGTCATGTATACTTATTGTATATCTAATTTATATTTAAATATATTTAACATCTACTGGTCATCCTGCCATCTGGGGGAGAGGGTGGGGGGTAAGAGGTGAAAAATTTGAACAAGAGGTTTGGCAATTGTTAATGCTGTAAAGTTACCCATACATATAACCTGTAAATAAAAGGCTATTAAATAAAATAAAATAAAAATAAATAAATTAAATTAAATTAAAAAAAAGAAATAGCCTATCCCCAAACTTATTTTGTATATTTTTACATATATCTATATACTTTTCTAGTATAGAAAAAAATTTTTAGAAGGCAAGCATCTCTTCATTTTTATTTTTGCAACTATATCATTTTGTTCTAGAAGACATTATGGAATTAACAGATTTTTGTTGATTGAACCTTAAAGAATTGACTATGGCTATGAAGACAATGAGAAGTTAAATGATTTCTCAAGGTCAAACAACATTATGGAAAGTGATTGCTTAAAATAAACCGTTGAATTTTTAAAAAAAAGACTTGGTGTTCCAAATTTTTCTTCCTCTTTCACTTATCTTCCCCCTTCTCAAGACAGCAAGCAATTGATTATAGGTTAAATATGTGCAATCCCTTTAAATATATGTCCATATTTGCCATGTTGTGCAATAAAAATCAGACCAAAAGGAAAAACAATCACAGGAAACAAACAAACAAACAAGATGAAAATACTATGCTTCCATCCATAATCAGTCTCTGTAATTCTCTCTCTGCATGTGGATGACATTTTCCATCCCAAGTCTATTGGAATTGCCTTAAATCACCACATTGTTGAGAAAAGCCAAGTCCCTCACAGTTGATCTTTACATAATCTTAAGAGACACTATTTTTTGAAGTTTTAATACTCTGGCAGAAGTTTTTCCTTCACTGAGATACAGATTCAAGATAGCATTTTTGGATAAAATAAGCCAAAATAAGCCAGTTTTATCTACATTAAAGATTTGCTCCAGCAAGTAAGGACTTTTATCCATTACTTTTTGTAGAAACTCTAGGAACAGTCTTCTGAGTCTTCATTTTCCATCCTCCATTATTTGGTTGTGTCTAAGGAAAATGTTCACAGTCTACATGGCAAGACTACAGTATTCATATCCTAAAGATGCTAATTTTTATTCTCTTTCATGTTTTCTAATTATTTTCATTTTTATTTCCAAGTCTATTGACTTGAGCTTATGAGATGCTTCACTTTTCCCCTAGAGCACGTTTGCTACCAACCATGATAAAAATATAAGGATCACTACTGAACACGAGGGAAAGGTACACTATCACTCAGATGGGTGGGAACTGACTTTAGAGACATTTCTCAGCTTCTCACTACCATTTATGCTTCCTGCTTCATACAATCATACAGCTGTCTGTTTTGCCCAAGGAATTTTCATAAAACTTTTGAATGTGGTTTTCTTTTGGAATTCTTTACTGAATTTGAATTTCCATATTGCAAATTTACACATATCTAGAACTATCTGTACAGCCAGTTCTTGTTTAACATAAGTAGACATCCCACAAACTTCCTCTTCCCCTCTGGAGCCCTATTCACTCTGAGGCTACATGCCCCATAGTTGGAGCATCTTCAGTGCCTGAGGTTCTGATAGAAGACTAAATAGCTTCAGTTCCCAAAGCAGAGGACCCTTGGCACCTGTACCACTATTGCTCCTGCCACCACCTGCAAGAACCATAATGTGATTTTACATAAAATTAGAACTGCCTGTGGCTATTACTTTGCCATTTAGATGGAGGTCATCTCTCATGGTCAACTTCAGGTATGGCAAATAGTGGTGTGGCTGTCATGAGACAACTGCTACTTTTTTTTCATAAAACAACAACAACAACAACAACATGGCTTCTAATAATTAGGAACCGTAACTTACTGCCCCCCCTTTTTTTTTTTCCAAATTTATTCTCCAAGCTTGAGTTCCTTTACTCTTAGATTGTGTATATTCTTGTAGGAAAAGGTGTCCCAGATTTTGGGGGGAGGATTTGCTTTGTGCCAATTTTTCTATTATCTTTTCTTTGTAAATACTCTAAAAGTTAATTCTGTCTGGCTAACTGGTAATCACTGGGAAACACAATGACTGGGGACTCAGATTGATAATATGAAAAACCCTAAAACTTCCAGAGTTACATCTAGAAAATGGGAGAAATAGTGAAGCTGGTCTAGCAATATCACAGTTATCACTAGACAAATAATCCCAGAGAGGATGCTACACACACACACATATATTTAACATATACTTGGGATGACTGCCACTGAATAGATTTTTCTTCCAAGTATATATGAAACAAAAGCTATTCTAGTACATGTGGGAAAATTAACCATGTTTTTCAAATTAAGTTTTAATTACTATGTTTCATATTATGAAAACCCAGCACTCCTCTGATCCCTTAAAACAGAAGTCAGCAGGAGATATACACAATCCCGAAATGATTTTGACATTTGAAGCAATCATATCATTTAGGTCAAGACTCATTGTTCTTTATGGCTGCCCATTAAAAATTCATTTTCCCAGAAGCTGTTTTAATGGCTGCTTATTCTTACCTCCAACTGAGGGAAGGTTTAAGTTAAGACATTCTTTCAGGGTAATTTTTATAGCAATCATTTGTTAACATTTTCCTCTCTTAACCACACAATGTATTTTTCTTTTAATAATAAAAAAACAGGATAAAAAAGGGAAATCCTACTTTCAAATAAAGTTAATATTGTTTCGATCAGCAAAAGGAAGAGAATAAGAAGTGCAAACTACAAATCAGACCAGACCACATCCTTATGAGCACTATCAGAATAAAGTGGTGATTAAGAACAATTGGCCAAACCAAATAATTATGATGATGATAACCAAACAAATTAACAACAAAAAACACGTTAGCATGATTCTAAAGGAGAGACTTTGTTATTGTTGTTTTTTTACATGAAATAAAGATTTTACAATCTTCCATTTTGCTTAGAAAATTTATTATTATTATTATTATTATATTCAAGATTACTTTGTATTTCAGAGCCGCTTCAAAATTACAGTCCTTTTAAACTAAATTTTCAACTAGTCCACTGATTGGAATAACTGTAGAAGGATACTTTGCCTTTCCTCAAATTTAGTAATTTAAAATCAATGACCTTGTTAAACTGATCCCATGGACCTGTATGTACATGAATGTTTGTGGCAGCCCTTTTTGTAGTGGATAGAAACTGGAAACTGAGTGGATGCCCATCAGTTGGAGAATGGCTGAATAAATTGTGGTATATGAATATTATGGAATATTACTGTTCTGTAAGAAATGACCAACAGGATGATTTCAGAAAGGCCTGGAGAGACTTACACGAACTGATGCTGAGTGAAATGAGCAGGACCAGGAGATCATTATATACTTCAACAACAATACTAGATGATGACCAGTTCTGATGGATCAGGCCATCCTCAGCAACGAGATCAACCAAATCATTTCTAATGGAGCAGTAATGAACTGAACCAGCTACGCCCAGAGAAAGAACTCTGGGAGATGACTAAAAACCATTACATTGAATTCCCAATCCCTATATTTATGCCCACCTACATTTTTTATTTCCTTCACAAGCTAATTGTACAATATTTCAGAGTCTGATTCTTTTTGTACAGCAAAATAACGGTTTGGTCATGTATACTTATTGTGTATCTAATTTATATTTTAATATATTTAACATCTACTGGTCATCCTGCCATCTGGGGGAGAGGGTGGGGGGTAAGAGGTGAAAAATTGGAACAAGAGGTTTGGCAATTGTTAATGCTGTAAAGTTACCCATACATATAATCTGTAAATAAAAGGCTATTAAATAAAAATAAAAAAAAAAGAAAAAAATAAACTGATCCCATGGATAATGGACAAAATGGATGGGTGAGATTCTTACTGCTTTGTTACTTTGCTATTACAATATATTGGGCACCTTTTGTTTTCCTTTAATTCCCGCTTACCCTCCCCAGTCCTCTCTCGTCATACCTTTCTTCTAAGGAAAACAAATGAAAAAACAGAGCATTTGGAATGTGACCTGAAATTCAAATTCAAAAATTCAAAACCAAAATTTGAATGCATCCTGAGGAAGTTAAAGGTCCTTTCGAGAGCTGAGTTTTTTGAGCTGGGCAGGACCTTGGAGACCATCTAGTCCAACTATGGAATTTTACAACTATGGAAACTGAAGCTTGGAAAAGCCATAGGTAGATATCACAGATAGTTGACTGTATGGTTTCTGCTTGCTGAGCCAGGCTCTTTGCCTCCTCAGGACACATTAGAATTGCAAGAGCAGTGAAGCAGAATTACTAGGTTTCCAGCTAGGACTGGAATGCACATGCCAGAATAAGGGGCCCCCAATTCCGTTATTTGTACCCTCTGTTACAGACACACTTGCTTTTCTAGCACTTTATGGGCTCAAACCTGGCACGTTTCCCAAACTCTAAGCCCATTAATATTGCTCCCTTCAGAAAAGATTAAAAAATGAGTGTTATTTGACTTAAAGGAGATTGATATGGTCCTGTTGCTACCAAAATACTCTTGATCTGCAATGATCATGTACAGAAAACTTCCCTGTGACTTTTAGACATTGCTTCTTAATTGTGTGTGTGTGTGTGTGTGTGTGTTTGTGAGTGTGATAGACTTCTGAGACAATCAGTTGAGATCTTGGATACCTTCTCAGAATAATTTTTTTAAAAATGTATAAAAGAAAATACATAGAATCACAGAGAAAATCAATTACATTAAAATTCCTTCAAGAAAATATTTTTAAAAACCCAACAATTTCATAGACCCAAATTTTCCAGTTAGTTTTCACTACATTCTCTGCAACATAACTTACTGATTTTTGCCGATATAAAAAAAATTCCATTTCAAATTTCCTTGAAATTTTGGTCTATATGTTGTTATATTGAGAAGAAATCAGATATTACCACTTAAAATGAATCATCATCTTCTTCAAACAATCATGGACCATATACCTACTTTGAATGATTTCTTACCCAACCTTAATCAATGATTGGGTGTTGCTTCAGTTAAACTGAAAGCTGTTAAAGACCTTAGATTTAAAAGACCAACATCTCCCACTGCATCCAGGATCATTTCCAGATTTCCTGATCTATATCGAGTGAAAAAAGTTTAAGAAGCCTTGTCCCATAAGCAAGGAAAGCACTCAGTGGCCCTTGATGAATTCAAGTCACCTGGTCCATTTGGATTATATTCTTGGGTTTTTTAAAAGAACTGGCAGACAGGGATGTTGACTATCAGTAATATTTGAAAGATTATGGAAAAAATTACCAGAAGATTAGAGAAAGGTAAATTTTCCTGTTCCCAAAAAAGAAAACAAATGGTCTGCTATCTATAGACCTGACTTTGATTTTGGGCAAAATTCTGGAACATCTCGTTAAAGAGATGGTTGGTGAATATCTAGAAAGGAAAGTGATGATTACAAGAGCCAGTCATCATGCCTTCATCAAGAATAGATCATGCCAGATTAACCTCATTTCCCTTTTTTGATAGGATTACTAAACTACCAAATGAAGGACTGCTATGAATATAATTTGCTTAGCTTTTTAGCAAACTTAACATTTAAAAAATATGAATTTAAAAAACATTAAATAAAATGGGCATTTCCGTATATATAGTAGACCAAAAGAAGAAACGAGAAGAATTTTCATATGTATACTTGCATATGAAAATATGAATCTCTATTATGTATATTCAAACAACTTTTGATAATATAAAGTATTTCATATTATTCTGAGGGAAAATGAGATGATACTACAGTCAGATAGATACATGCACGATTGCATGCCAGAAACAAAGAATAGTAAAAATTTGATATCTGTGTGGTCTCCAGTAGAATCCAGGGATTTGTGTTTGCCTCTGTGTTGTTTCACATTTTTATCAGTGATGGGTAAAGGAATAGATACTCTCCTTATTATATTTTCATAGGACACAAAGCTGGGAGGGATAGTTCATATATTGGACAATGGGCCAAGATACAAAAGGATCAGATAGACTATATTTGAATTGGGCTGGAATTAATAAAATAAATTCAATGAGGATAAATATAATACTTTTGCACTTAGGTAAGAAGCAATTTCCCAAGCAAAATAATAACAGCTAACATTTATATAGCACTTAATGGTTTGCAAAGCATTGTATAAGTATTACCATTCAATACTATCTGATCCTCTTGAGGTAGATGCTTTATAATTACTATTATTATAGATAGGAATGAAAGCAGGCAGAAATAAGGGACTTGCCTAAGCTCACATTACTAGTAAATATCTGAGGTCAGATCTGAACTCAATTCTTTCCGACTCCAGCTGCCTCTTGGGTTGCCTTATGAAGAGCATAACTTCCAGGAATAGGGAATTGATAGTCTCTTTGTATTCTGCCTTTGTTAGATATCATTTGGAGTATTGTGTGGAGTTCTTGGCCAAAAGGTTCAAGAAAGACATTGATAAACTGGAGAGAATCCAGGGGGAGGGCATCCAGGATGACCTTAAGTACATGATATATAAGGATTGGTTGAAGGAATTGGACATGATTAACCAAGAACATGGAATACCCAGGAACCCTGTGAAAGATACATTCAGGGTTTTGAAGGGCTATTTTGAAGAAAGAACTAGTTTAGTTGTATATAACTCCAGAAGAAAAATCTAGGAGCAATGGATAGAAATTGTAAAGTGGCCAATTTAGAGTTGATAAGCAGCAAACACTTAGTAATAATTTTGTTGTTGAGTCATTTCAGTTCTGTGTAACTCTTTGTGATTCCATTTGGGGATTTTCTTGTCAAAAATACTGGAATGATTGACCATTTCATTCTCCAAACTCATTTAATGTTTATTGACTATGGATATTGCTAAAATGAAGTTTTAAAGCAATAAAAACTATTCTCCAGAGATAAGTTAGCAGTCTGAGGAAGAATGAGGGTGTGAATGGGCAGGGTAATAAGGTTATATTTTCCTTTTTAATGATTGAATTAAGATTTAAAAAAAGTTCTTACAGGTTGACTCTAACAAGCTGAACTTCAGTAGACAACAAATATTTAGTTTAAATAGTGGGTTTGTCATTTCATTTACTCTAGTTTCTATCACTAGATGGCAGTGCAATACAATTTTACTTGGTTGCCCATGTTGGCACTTTATATCAATAAATCTCATTGAATGTCAGAACTGCAAGTTAAAAGACCTTAAAGACCATCTGATCCCACCCCGTCATGATGACCAGAGATGGCATGACTTCTCCAGGCTGTATAATTTCATTAGTTGTTTAGCTAGAATCAGAAACCATCTCCAAATCCAAGAACAGTGCTTTTCCCATTTCTTAGTAGTAACAATAATTCAAGAATTGTTTCTATGGCCTCAGATTATCATTTGTTATAATTAGGATTGTACTATATGATGATCATTTCTGATGGACCTGGCCATCTTCAGCAATGAGGCGAACCAAATCAGTTCCAATGGAGCAGTAATGAACTGAACCAGCTACACCCAACGAAAGAACTCTGCGACATAACTAAGAACCATTACATTGAATTCCCAATCTCTATATTTTTGCCTGCCTGCATTTTTAAAAATTTCCTACACAGGCAAATTGTACAATATTTCAGAGTCTGATTCTTTTTGTACAGCAAAATAACTTTTTGGACATGTAAACTTATTTTGTATTTAATTTATACTTTAATATATTTAACATGTATTGGTCATCCTGCCATCTAGGGGAGGGGGTGAGGGGAAGGAGGGGAAAAATTGGAGCAAAAGGTTTGGCAATTGTCAATGTTGTAAAATTACCCATGCATATAACTCGCAAATAAAAAGATATAATAAAAAAATAAAAAAGAAACAATTGCAATTGTGATGACATCACAGTAAATAATTTTAATGGAAAAAATTCAGTGTGTATAGTTGTATAGTAGCAATAGTTGTCCAACCATATTTTTCTTTTTTTACTTTTGCTTCTTTCTAAATGTTTATTTCAAATATAAACATAAACTGCATTTGAATATTGTAGGTTTAGGCTAAGTCTGAAGTGATAAAACCCCTTCTATGATCATCAAAATTTGAAAACTAAGCTTGCATTGTGCACAAAATTTTCCCTCCAACCCTCGGTTTGAATCCCAGCTGTTCTATCTCCATGACTTTAAATTAGTCACTTCCTAGCCTAGGGAAGAGTCTTTGGAAAACAAGGAGGTTATATTTGATGACCTCTAAAGTTCTTTCCTGTTTTAAATCTCTGAATCTATCATTAATTACTATAAATGTCTAATCTGGCTAGAAGTTATTGGATTCTAGGGTAGTGGAGACCATGCTGGAAAGGCTTGAAGTACAGACCAGTAACAAATTATTGTTCAAGAACTAACAAAGCTAAATTTAGAGAGCCTCCTCAGTGGAAGGTTGGGCGATGGAAAACAAATTCTGTGTGGGTTTTTTTTTTTTTTTTTTTTTTGGTCACATAGACTCATTAAATTGTCTAGGCATTGAGTTGTTACCTACATTCACAGATAAACCTACAGAGATAAAGTCACTGCTCCTTCGAATATTATATTGAAGTATAAGCATACATAAAATATATAGACCAACTACATGCTCTAAATCAGGGATGGAGAACTTTTTTTGGCCAAGGGTCATTTGTATATTTATAACATAATTCTGGGTCATACAAAATTATCAACCTATAGAAATCAAGCAGTGGAAGGTTATTTTTACCAAGCTTTCGGTTCATCATTGCTTGTAGTTGCTTTAGCAAATGATTTCATGGGCCTTATATAAAACTTAGGAGGGATGTTCCTTATCCCTGCTCTAAATAGATACCTTGAAGACTGAGTTGAGAATTCAGCCGGTTTATATGACAGTATTGTTTTCTTCTATTTTTTTTTTCCTGATGGTGATAGTAGCTACAAACAGGTATATGAAGAAAATGTTAGTAATATAAGTGTGGAGAATAAGCAGTATAGTAATAGTAGGATCCTAGACTTGAACTCAGGAAAGCCTATTTGACATTTTTGACAATTCCTATTTATGGAAGAGAAGGGTTGGGAGGTAGAAGGAAAAGTATTGTGTTGTATTTTGCCCATGTGGATTATGTGTTTCTGCCGGAACTAATCTAAATATAGCTTGCATGAGGCATAAATAGATATCTCTATAGTCTTCTCCATCCACCTCTTTCCAAGAGAGACTGATTTCTTCCAGGAGGAGAAGAAGAAGTGGGTCTAAGGCTGGCCACTCTCCTCTCCTCAAAGAAAGGGTGTGCCAGGTTAGAATTATATCTATCTGTCCCTCTAAATATTGTTAGTTAAGGGAAATAATTTTTAGTTTCAAGCTGAACACCTGATTAATGTCTTTTAACAGGATTGTTGAAAAGTTCTATAACGAACTCATACAACAAATAGCAAACAAGCCCATCAATCCAAAGTAGTGGCAAACAGAAATCAGAGAAGGTAGACAGGTGAGAATAAACCAGATATTATACAAGAAGAAATGAGCTCTTCCACCTGGAGTGAGTTAATTCAATTTAACCAAGAGAGAAATTCCTTTATCCCACTCAATGAGAAATTCCCTGAAGATTATACGGAAGATTGGAATATTATTGAAATGTTAACTCTTGTATGTTCCGATTTCTTCCCAGAGTCTTTCTCTCCCTTTAAGAACTTGAAAAGAATTTGGAATCATGTGTCTTCTCTTTCAAAGATTTCTCTTTTCCCTCAAATTTTCACCAACTCCACCCTTTGAGTAATCTGATCTCCACCAATGGGGAGAGTCTTATGGAAATAAGTAAAAGTAGAGAAAAATCTGATGACTATGGACTCTGAACTTTCTAAGACTATTAATTTAATTTTATTTATTTTTCTTTTTTTGTTGAGGCAATTAGGGCTAAGTAACTTGACCAAGTTCACACAGCTAGGCAGTATTAAGTGTCTAAGGCCGGATTTGAACTCAGATTCTTCTGACTTCAGGGCCGGTGTTCTAGCCACTGGGCCTTCTAGCTGCCCCCAGGACTCTTAATTTTATACAACCTTTTAAGTAGAGAGAATTCACACACAGAAACAATAAATTATAGGGTCCTTATGTATTGATATATCAGAGTATTGATGGCTTAGAGTAGAGGCTAATATTTACAGTATCATTGAAATAATGTAATCTTAGTAAGACTGAAAAGAAATCTGACTATCAGAGATGAAGGTGAGATTTTGGAGAGGGTAAGAAGAAAGTATTCAGTGCCTAAAACTCTTTGAATTTTTCTTTACATGGAATTTTTATTGTCTTTTTGTTTCTCTGCAATTGGATAGGTATTAAATTGTTTTAATTCGTATCTATCTGATTATTAGAGTGTTTGAATAAATTTTTATTTGATTGTATATTTTCTTGAGAACTAACAAAATCCAATCTACTTGCATGTCATAACATTATCTTCCTAATGTCATAATCCTCTTCTAGAATGGAAGACAAACAACAACGTATTCATGACTTTTGAGCAAGTGTCTGTTGAAGAATGGAGCTATATCTATAGCTTTGAATTAATTACTCATAAGTTTTAACAGAAACACATGACTAGTTTGAAAAGTAGAAGGGATTTCAAGAAATTAATTAGCTTAAACCCTACCTCAAAAAGAATTGTCTTTAGTGATAATAATAATAATATCTAGAATTTATATATTTTTATTTATAATTTATAATGCTTAAAGCATTTCACGTTTTATCTCATTTAATCTTTATAATAACCCTGTGAGGTAGGTGTTAATTTACACTCATTTATTAACTGTGAGACCTTGGGCAAGTCATTTAATCCTACCTCAGTTTCCTCATTTGTAAAATGAGCATTGACAAACCACACCAGTATCTTTGCCAAGAAAACTCCAAATGGGCTCATGATTAAAATAACTTAACAACAACAATAACTTATGTACACATAAATATATATCATTGTTCCTTAACTTCTAATTTTTATATTTATTTTTTAAAAATGTGAATCGTGGATTTATTTGAAATTTATTGGGTATAGTTTATACAGTGTGAAGAGTAGGTCTACTCTGATTTTTGGCCAAATTGCTATCATTTTCTTCAGCATCTTTTATAAAATGATGAATCATTTCTCTGATGATATTTTAAAAACACTAATTTACTCTATCTATTTATATGCATATTATGATAATCTATCTGTTCCACTCATAGATTATTCTATTTTTTTTTCTAGTATCAGATAAGTATTAGCAATTACTTCTTTAGAATAACGTGAGCTCTAGCAATGCAGCTCTCCTTACTTTCCATAATTTCCATGTAAAGTCTTGACGTTGTGTTCCTCCATCAAAATTATGTTATTATTTTATCTAACTCAATGAAATAGTCCAGTGGTTCTTTGATTTGTATAATCCAAAGGTTAATTCTGATAGAATTGTTTTCTTCACTCTAACAAATAGTATGGTAGATGGAATGCTAGGTCTGAAGTAAGGAAGACTTATTTTTAAATGTTTCCTCAAACACTTAATAGTTCTGTAACTTTGACCTCTGCATCAGTTTTTTACTGTACAATGGGAATAATACATTTACCTCCCAGGGTTGTTGTGAAGATCAACAATTACATAAAAACGTTAAAAAAAAAAAAAAGCACAATATATATAATGTGAAGCTCACTATTCTCTAGTTCTTCATTGGCAATGAATTCCTCCCTCTCCACACATCTGAGAGAGACTGTCCCTTGTCCTCTTAATTTGCTTATACTATCATCCTTGGTATCTAAATTGTGAAACTAATTTCACCTTATCTTGGTATAGGATGTTATATATTGGTCCATTGACCCAGTCAATGCCATATTATTTTTCAGTTTTCCTAGCACTTATTGTCAAATAGTGAATTCTTATACCAAAATCTGGGGTCTTTGGGTTTGTCAAATCCTACATTACTATAGTTATTGACTATTGTGTCTTGTGAACCTAATCTATTTACCTCATCCATTACTCTATTTCTCAGTCAGTACCAAATGGTTTTGATGATTGCCACTTTTTAATATAGTTTTAAGTCTCATATAAGTAGGCTACTTTCCTTTGCATTTTAAAAATTAATTTCCTTGAAATTCTTGCAGATGAATTATGTTATTTTTTTCTTCTAGCTCTATAATATTATTTCTTGGCAATTTGATTGGCATGGCACTGAATAAGTAGATTAATTTAGTTGGAATTGTCACTTGCATTATATTAGCTCAGCCTACCTATGAGCATTTGATAATGAATGCTCACTGTTATTATTAGTTTGATAACCATTTACACTTAGTAGCTTTTCAATTATTTTTCCATTAATATTTCTGTAAGTTGTTTTTTCTAGTTTTCTTTATATTCATATTTCCTTGATAAATTTAGTCTCAAATACTTTATTTCAATTATTTGAAATGATTTTTCTGTTTCTATAATTTTTTCTGTATTTTGCATTATTAATACATAGAATTGCTGGTGATTTTGTAGTTCCATCTTGTATACTGCTATTTTGCCGATGTTATTATCCCAAATGTTTTTGTTGAGTCTCTTGGATTTTCTAAGAAAATCTTCACAGAATTTTTAAATATACATTTTGATTCCATCTTTGCCAGTTTTTATTACTTTCATTTCTCTTTCTTGCTTTTTTGGTACAGATAGCATTTCTAACTATGTTGACTTATAATGAAAAGAGTAGACAGCCTTGTCTTAGTGAATGAACTGCTAGTGTTTCTTATATGTCTCTTACATAGAATCCAGTTAAATGCTTTTTTTTTTTTAACATAAAATCCTTCATGCCTGTGTTTTGTGTATGATTTAAAAAAACCCATGTAAATAGGTATTTTAAAAATCTACCTAAATAGATATTTTATCATAAATCTTTTCTTGACCTCTTATTATAATCGTATTGTGTTTTAAAAAATATTTTATAATCTATTTTTTGTTATTGATATTGAACGATTTTTTTCTGTTATAAATTCAACTTGACCCTATTACTGTGTCTTCTTTGCAAATAATCTTTTTTATTATAATAATTTTTTAATGACAGAACCCATCCCAAGGTAATTTTTTACAACATTATCCCTTGCACTCACTTCTGTTCCGATTTTTCCCCTCTCTCCCTCCCCCTCTCCCCGAGATGGCAAGCAGTCCTATATATGTTAAATATGTCACAGTATATCCTAGATATAATATATGTGTGCAGAACTGAACAGTTCTCTTGTTGCACAGGGAGAATTGGATTCAGAAGGTAGAAATAACCAGGAAGAAAAACAAAAATGCAAACAGTTTACATTCATTTCCCAGTGTTCTTTCTTTGGGTGTAGCTGCTTCTGTCCATCATTGGCAATTTAAACTGAGTTAGGTCTCTTTGTCAAAGAAATCTACTTCCATCAGAATACATCCTCATAAGTATTGTTGTTGAAGTATATAATGATCTCCTGGTTCTGCTCATTTCACGCAGCATCAGTTCATATAAGTCTCTCCAAGCCTTTCTGTATTCATCCTGCTGGTCATTTCTTACAGAACAATTATATTCCATAACATTCATATACCACAATTTACCCAACCATTCTCCACTTGATGGGCATCCATTCATTTTCCAGTTTCTAGCCACTACAAACAGGGATGCCGCAAACATTTTGGCACAAACAGGTCCCTTTACCTTCTTTAGTATCTCTTTGGGGTATAAGCCCCGTAGTAACACTGCTGGATCAAAGGGTATGCACAGTTTGATAACTTTTTGGGCATAATTTCAGATTGTTCTCCAGAATGGTTGGATTCATTCACAACTCCATTAACAACTCCATCAGTGTCCCAGTTTTCCCGCATCCCCTCCAACATTCATCATTATTTTTTCCTGTCATCTTAGCCAATCTGACAGGTGCGTAGTGGTATCTCAGAGTTGTCTTAATTTGCATTTCTCTGATCAATAGTAATTTGAAACACTCTTTCATATGAGTGGTAATAGTTTCAATTTCATCATCTGAAAATTGTCTGTTCATATCCTTTGACCATTTATCAACTGGAGAACACAAATAATTTTAATGGGCATTTTTACACCAATATTTATTATGTAAGTCTATAACTCCCCTTTTCAATGATCCTTCCCTGGTTTAGGGATCAAATGGTATAATAGGTAAAGTGTAGAACATGGAATTGGAAAGAGCTGAGTTTGAATCCTATCTGAGATACTAGCTGTGTGACACTGGGCACACCCTTGAATTTCTCTCATTCTCAGATTCCTCACCTGTAAAAAAAAAGTAAAATTACTGTATAGAATTGCTGCGAGAATCAAATAAAATAACATATTTAAAGAGTTTTTCAAATTGTAAATTAAAAGCAATATGTAAATCCTAGTTATTATTATTATGTTTCATTATATATAAGGAACTGGGTGAATTGGTCTTTATTTGTGAAAACAGTTTACAGCACAGAGATGATTTGTTTTTTAAATATTTGATAAAACCGACTTATGGATACATTTGATATTGGTATTTTTCTTTTTTTTTTTTAATTTAATAGCCTTTTATTTACAGGATATATACATGGGTAACTTTACAGCATTAACAATTGCCAAACCTCTTGTTCCAATTTTTCACCTCTTACCCCCCCACCCCACCCCTCCCTAAATGGCAGGATGACCAGTAGATGTTAAATATATTAAAATATAACTTAGATACACAATAAGTATACATGACTAAAACATTATTTTGCTGTACAAAAAGAATCAGACTCTGAATTATTGTACAATTAGCTTGTGAAGGAAATCAAAAATGCAGGTGTGCATAAATATAAGGGATTAGGAATTCAATGTAATGGTTTTAGTCATCTCCCAGAGTTCTTTTTCTGGGTATAGCTAGTTCAGTTCATTACTGCTCCATTAGAAATGATTTGGTTGATCTCGTTGCTGAGGATGGCCTGATCCATCAGAACTGGTCATCATCTAGTATTGTTGTTGAAGTATATAATGATCTCCTGGTCCTGCTCATTTCACTCAGCATCAGTTCGTGTAAGTCTCTCCAGGCCTTTCTGAAATCATCCTGTTGGTCATTTCTTACAGAACAGTAATATTCCATAATTTTCATATACCACAATTTATTCAGCCATTCTCCAACTGATGGACATCCATTCAGTTTCAGTTTCTAACCACTACAAAAGGGCTGCCACAAACATTCGTGCACATACAGGTCCCTTTCCCTTCTTTATAATCTCTTTGGGATATAATCCCAGTAGTAACACTGCTGGATCAAAGGGTATGCACAGTTTGATAACTTTTTGAGCATAGATCCAAACTACTCTCCAAAATGATATTGGTATTTTTCAAAGAGGCAGGTCATTAATAGAATAGCATATCTAATATTTCATTCTAATTTTATTCTATTTTGGATATTTCCTACTTTGCCAATTTGCATATTTTACATTTTTGCAGATATCAATTTCTTTTTTATTCCCAATTTTTGTTTATATCCCAATTCTTTATTTCCCAATTCCCAACAATTATATGGAAAGGATTCTTGTAATTTTTACATTCATTGTGATTTCCTCCTTATAAAAAAATCTAATTTTCCTTTCTCTTCTTTGAACTATGTAAAAATGTTTTTTTGACATTTGTTTTAAAAATTTTTGAGTTTCAAATTCTCTGTCTCTCCTTCCCTTCCCTTCCCCTCAGAGGGCAAATGAAAGGTTATACATACGCAATGACACAAAATATTTCTATTTTAATTAAATATGTAAATAACATATACTTTTATAAATCTCTTAGAAACCTAATGCTTAATATTTAAAATTAATTTAAGTTATTCTTTTAATTTCAATTTTGTGAATTTGATTAATTCATCATAATATTTTTGGCCTACTTATTTTTGGTATACTAATTTGTTTTTTTTTTTAGCTGTACTATTTATTAATTTTCTCTTCATTTTGTTAATATAATTAGTAAGAGATGAAAATATTTTTTATGAAGACTACTTTAGCTATTCAATAAGTGTTTCTGTGTTTAATTTATGTTTTTAATAAAATTTTTATATTTTAAAGATTTGGTCTTTGAACTAAGGATTATTTAATAATTTATTTTTAAATCTCCAGCTAGGCTTGTATCTTTTGATTATATATTTTTCTTCTTGAATAATATTTTAAGGTGCTATTGTGAGAAGAAATATAGAATAGTGAATAGTGAGTGAGCCTCTAATGTCAAGAAGTTCTGAATTTCAAGCTCTTTCTCTCTAATATACATAGCTCTATGATCCTGGGCTGATCATTCTTGGTTTATCCAGGCAATTCTCTAAGATGGAAAGATACACAGGAAGTAGTGAATTCTTTATCAATAAGTTTTCTGGATCAATGAAATCAAAAAAAGGTCTGTTTCTATTTCTATGGCATATAAATTTTTTTTAAACATAGAAATTCTTTATATCCTGTACTTTTATATTTTGAATCTGTCTCTTGATTCATTTTTGTGGATATTCATTCCATTATTGAATAGATAGAAAATTTCCTACTAGTTTCCTGGATTGTGGGTTACCCATCTCCTCACAAAGAAAACAGGGCACTCAGGGCTTTATTTCTAATCTTGCCTTCTATTCCAGAGGAAGAATTTTATTTTTTGTTTAAATCTAAGGGGTCCTCTCCAACAGGGAGTGGAGGAAATTATATATATATATATATATATATATATATATATATATATATATATATTTCAGAATATAAACATGAGTCAGGTATGAAAGAAGAAATTTTATTTCTAAATGCAAACAGGGAATATAATAAGTAATAAAAACCATAAAATGATGAAAACAGACTAATATTAAAGCCTCTTTGGGATCTTGCAAACCGCTGCTTTATAAGAACTGTTTAATAGCTATTACACATTTTCACTTCCTTTGAGTACAGAATGATCAGCACTAAGCAAGCTCTTTCTTTCAGAGGTTTTTCTCTCGCTGGGGATCACTGGGGGGAAAGTAGCCATGGTTGCTATTATTTCTGTTGCTGCTGCAACTTCTCACTGTCAAAGATGCCCTGGTGCTTTGTTTGTTGTCCATGAAGGGAGAAGACATCACCAACTATCTTTTGAAATCTCCCTTGGCTCATTGTTAAAGAAGACATAAATAGGAGATGACCAGATTCCAAATTCAGGCTTGAATGTACTCACAGCTTACATAATGGGGAAAGGGATCCTCATGAAATTTTGGCTCAGCAACTGATTAAGAGTCCTTATTATTGACAGGAAGCAGTCAGAGAACACCTGCTCCTGTTCTGAAATGGGGGGTTGGCAGAGGGAATAGTGCCTTCTATCATGTATCCCTAAAGGGTGATATTTATTGTTGCTAAGCTGTTTTTCTGTTGTGTACAGATCTCTGTGATCCCGTTTAGGACATTTTTTTTTTTTGGCAAAGATATTGAAGTGGTTTGCCATTTCCTTGTCTAACTCATTTTATAGATGAGGAAATTGAGATAAATAGGGTAGAATGACTTGTTCAGGGTCACACAGCTAGTTAGGGTCTGAGGCAGGATTTATACTCATGAAGATGTCTTCCTGATTCCTCTATGCACTGTGTCACCAATATGTCTCAAGGGGTTATATTGTAATACATAATAGATGTGTATAATAATAATAACTAGCATTTACACAGCACTTATTATGTGTTAGGTACTGTGTTAAGTGCTTTACAATTATTGTCTCATTTGATCCTTATAAAATAATGCAGGCAGGAAAGTGCTATTATTGTCCCTATTTTACAGATAATAATGATGATGATGATAACTAACATTTATATAGCACTTTTTGTGTTCCAGGAACTATTCTAGGGGCTGTGCAATTTGTTCCTGGAACACAAAAACTGCTATATAAATGTTAGTTATCATCATCATTATCAACAGTGAAGTGATTCAGGCCAGCTTTAATGGATTTTGAGGAATAGAGCCATCTGCATCCAGAGAGAGAACTGTGGGAACTCAATGTGGATCACAACATAGTATTTTCACCTTTTTGTTGTTGTTTGCTTGCATTTTGTCTTCTTCCTCATTTTTTTTTTTTTTACTTTTTGATCTGATTTTTCTTGTGCAGCATGATATTTGTGGAAATATGTATAGAAGAATTGCACATGTTAATTTATATTGGATTATGGATATGGATATGGATATATTAGATTCCCCCTCCAGGGGAAGGGGTGAGAGAAGGGAGGGAGAAAAATTTGGAACCCAAGGGTTTGCAGGGATGAATGTTGAAAATTATTTTTGAATATATTTTAAAATTAAAAGCTATTATTAAAAAATAAAAGGAAATAAAAACAAACAAACAAAAAAAAACGTTGTTTGTCTGTGGTCTCCTCGATTAGAATATGAGCTCCTTGAGGGCAGAGGCTATATTTTATCTTTCTTTGTTTTCCAAGTAGTTAGCACAGTACCTGGTAATAGCAGGCATTTAAATTCTTATTGACTTAATGACTGATTGTAGATATGTATTTTTAATATGAGCTAGTTGATCTTTTCCTAGTGCATCCACATTAAGTATTTACCTCCCACTTAGACATGTCATAATTCTTGTGGTTTTCAGAGAGTTTTAAATGTGTCAATTCCACCTGTCCCTTAGACCAAACCCCTATCATCCTGAATTCTAAGATCTTGCAGCATCTCTCCTATTTTCTCCTTTTGTTTTTCCTATTATTCTTTAAGTCTTCAGAATTTCTTTTTTTGACTTCCTTTTATTCCTGGGCTAATTTTCATTAGAGAGCTTTATGCCTTGGGATCTTACTTATCCTTTGAAAGCTGTTCTCCTAAAATCTAGGATTTATTTCAGGATCCAGTATTTCTTATTTTCCTCTCCTTTATTATACTGAGATGTAGTGGTCAATTCCCTCAAAGTTCCCATCATTTTTCCCCTTAATAACCTGTTAGTTCTTTCTTTGTAGGTGAGAAATAATTATAGAATAACTCCCTTTTCCCTTGTTTCTTCCAACTTTTGGAAAATTAAATTACCACTGTCTTTATTTTGCATTTAACAGAGAGAGGAAGAGAAAAAGAGAGTTCAACAGGTGTCCACGTAATGAGGGAATTAATTCATATCCCTATTTAATAGCATCAGCTCATGCCTTGGGTAGCTCTGCTCCCAAAGCTAAAAAACAGAGGATTCATGAATAAAAAGGGGAATGTGACAGATATAGTGGCAACTGAAAGGACTTCCTCATTTATGTTTACCAAGGGATTTTAGATTTGCTTCAGCGGGTAATAGTACTAGAGTTTATTGAGTGAGGCTGTGACATGATCATATTTATGCTTTGGTAAAGTCACTTTGGTGACTAATTGGAGGATGGATTATACTGGGGAGAGCCTTGCGGCAGGGACACCTACCTTTGGGCTATAATACCCGTCAAGGAATGAGGTGATGTCTGTTCAGAATCACTGGGATGGGGAGGGTGTGATGAAGGAGTTTATTTATCATTCACAAATGAAGTCAGATTGATTATAAACATCACTAAAGGCTTGACCTCTGGATGGAATTCTTTCTTTTTTTTCTTTTGCCTACAGGCAGACCAGGTCAGGAGATAAGCAAGAGGAACAGGATGGACCTTTTGTCCCCTGTAAGCAGGAGGGTATACTATACATGGAAAGGATATACCACAAGTGAGCATCTCTGTTCCTTTGCAAACAGGAAGAGGCTAGCCTAAGAGACCAGTATGTTCTCTGATTCCCTTGAGAAAAAAATAGATTAGCCGTGAAGACTAGCATACAATGAAATGCTGTTTTTCTAAAATCGTGTGAGCAGGAAGAGGCAGGAAACGAACACATTATATTTTTCTGAATAGAAAGAATCCAATCTCTTCCTCCAGGATCCTCTAGGAGACTGGCAAAATGATGGAGTGGTATCTCTGATACTCTAAAGGCAGGAAAAGACTGAAAGACCAACATATATTGGAATGGTATCTCTGTTATCCCCTAGTCCACCTGGGATCTGGTTCACCTTGTAGGATATTTTCAAGAAAAAACAGTTTTCATTTGGCCATCAAATAAACTAACATTCTTACTATATTTGACTTATATATGTATGTGTGCATGTGTGTGTTATACATACAAATCAATGTAACCCTTGGCTTGAAGAACCAGATGCACGGGACTATCTTCATTAGTGGAGACATCGCTTAGTGTTCTGCGCCTGCTTGAGAGAGAGAGCTGATGAGAGCTAGAGAGAAAAGACATTGTGGTTTTCTGGTTTTTATTTTGAGGAAGAAGATTTGTGATTCCAATCTCTCTTCAGGTTTCTAAAGGGAGAGAAAAACTCTGAGAAGCCAACAAGTAGCTGATGATCTCTATCCTATTTTTGCAGAATTTTCCCTTGGGTAAGATCTGAGGCTCTCTATATTGAGAGGAGTTATCTCACTCTCAAAAGGAGAGCTCATGATCTCTGTATTATTTAACATATATTCTCTTATGTATACTTTCATTGATTTCTGTTTTATTATCAGCTTGGGTAAATGACTTTATTTGCTATATAATATCTGTGTTCACTATGGAACTAGCATTTGATAGGAAGGAAGTCAAGTCTTAAATAAATGGTTTGCATCTTTCTTACCCATTAAGAGAAAACAATCAATAGTGCAGTTTGAACCTAAAAATCATTTCCCCTTTAATAACAATAGTTAATGGAGCAAATATATGTGGTTCTAGCCTGCTACTGCCTTTCTCTGAGGAGAGCAGAGCCACCAGCCTCTAGATTCCAGCTCCTCCTTCCCTTTCTGGCAGGAATCAAAATCTCATTTAGGAAAGGAGAGGAGCAGGTTATTCTAGAGTTATCGAGTTTTGTCTATATCTGAGCCAAATCCAGACAGATTCACATAGATATACCTAACCTATAGGAACAAATCTAAATTGAAACAGTACAGCAATCTACCTACCCTCAATATGCACAGAGCAGAGGATAGAATGTTCATCCTGAAGTCAGGAAGACTCAGCTTCATGAGTTCCAATACATCCTCAGACATTTAATAGCCGTGTGATCCTGGGTAAGTCATTTAACTCGGCTTGTCTCAGTTCCTCATTGAAAAAAATGAGCTGGAGAAGGAAATGGCTAACATTCCAATATCTTTGCCAAGAAAACTCCAAATAAGGCCACAAAGAGTTGGATGGGACTGAACAACAAATAATATAGTATATTAAACATATATATATGTATATATTGTATATAAGTTGCTTATAACGTATAAAATATTCAAAATAAATAATATTTACCAGCATATTACTGTTAATTATTATTATTGGATCACAGTTTGCAGAAAAGTAATTCCCGTAATGACTAGAAAAATGTTTAAGCCCTTTTAAGTAGAAGTTTAACTACAATTTCCAATTTACTTAGTCAAGTCAATAAGTATTTATTCAGTACTCACCATATGCTAAGTGCTGGAAATACAAATATAAGCAGAAAGCTAGTCTCTCCCTGAAGGAATTTACATTCTGATGGGAGAAAGAAACTCTTAGAAGAAAGATGAAATGGAGGTGGTGGGAAGAAAGTACCTCTCTTCCCTTCTAGGGACACTGGTAGATGGAAAAAGTATAGAAAGTAAAGAGCAGAGCCTGGAGAAAAAAAAGAAGATATGATTGATCTAGACTCTTTATTTAAAATGGAAACTCTAGGAGGAATCCATCAGGAACTTTAGGAAAAGAGTATGCTTCCAGTGAAAGAAGGCCAGGAACTGAGTAAAGTAAGTGTCATAGTTCACACATAAACAATATAAACAAAAAAAGGAGGCAACGACAGATATATAGTGGGAATGAGCAATATGGTGCTGTTTGAAAATATTTGCTTTGTGTAAATGTTCTGAGAGGTTTGTTAAGGTTAAAGCAAATATGCTCCAAGGAGACTTATTTCTCCTCCCTCCCTTTTTTTGGTATGCGTTTTTGTTAATAACATACTTGCTTTGTGTGCTTTAAGTTTCTTTGTGTATAAATGATCTGGGAGATAGAGAGCTGGATCAAGAGTCAAAGGAAGACTTAAATTCAAATTTGGCTTCAGATACTCCCTAACTGTGTACTCTGGACTATCTATCCGTGAATGTCCTCAAGTGTAAAATGAGACTTATAAAGACACTTACCTCACAGGGTTGCTATAAAGATCTACAAAATGCTTAGCACAGTGCCTGGCAAATTGTCGATTCCATATAAATGTTTATTTCCTTCTCCCCTTTAGGTAAAAAAATTAAATTAAAAAGCTGGTGTGATGATAGCACTAGAGATCTAGAGCTGCAGCCAGTTCATAGGACATTTACATCAGTTACTTCTTTTTATATATGAGTGCACTGAGCCTAAGGGAGTTATGATTCTCCCAGGGTCACAGAATGGTACCTACTACAGAGATAGAATTTGAAGCCATGTCTTCTGACTCCTGAGGAATATTTGTGATAGCAATTTTAAAATTAATTTTTAAACTTTTTTTAAAAATTTGAGTTCCAAATTTGTGAAGTGGTGAACAAAAGATGGAAGAAAAAAAATTGGAAAGAGACAAACAAAACCTGTTTGAAGGCTATGGTATTGTTTAACACTGTTAATAACCACTGAATTACAGAATTTGATAAAAGGGACTTTAGAGATCATTTAGTTTAGCCATTAGAAGAATCCATTGTAAACCAGAAGAAAATACATGGGAACATAAGGTGGTCAACTCTAGGTTTTATATTTCATACCCTAACTTAATCTATAGGGCACCTTGGTAGCACCACAGCACAGAGTTCTGAGTCTGGAGTCAAGAAGACTCATCTTGCTGAGTTCAAGTGTGGCCTCAGACACTTACTAGTTGTATGACTCTGGACAAATCATTTAACCATTTTTGCCTCAATTTCCTCATATGTAAAATGAGCTAGAGAAGGAAATGGCAAACCACTCCACTATCTTTGCTAAGAAAGCCCAAAATAGGATCACTAGAAAGTCGAAAATAGCTGAAAAATTATTTAACAAATAATTATGGATGGAGTTTTTACTTATAGCAGACTCAGATTGCTAAGTTAAAACTTTTCAGGGAAACATATTACTTCAAATACTATGTTATCTTTTAGCTACAGAAGATCTCCCAGTATTATCCATCCTAACAGCATCAAAATCATAAGCAAGAAGTACTAGAGATTCTTGCTTATTAGCAAAGGTTATGCTTAGGTAAGGCATAAAGTGGATTTTTTCCCCTACATATTTCAATTTGACTCTTCTACATTAAAATTATTGACCAAATCATAGAAGATTTCTCCTTTACCTTAGTGGTTTTTTGTTTAATTTATAAGTGCAAAGTAAAAAGTATCCTAAAAATTAAAGAAGAAACATACAAATTGAAATTTATGATAAATAGAATAACCTTTTTTTTTTAAAAAGCAATAAATAGACAAACTTTAGATAATTTGATTTTTAAAAACGAGATAGAGAAGGAAGTAGTGGAAAGTGAAAGTTAGATTCATCAATATGTTATTTAAATCTTTATATATTTTCTTTCCAATTAGATTGTAAGTTCTATGAAGGCAAAACCATATCTCATACTGCTTAATTTCCCCAAAGAGAACCTAAAATAAAGCCTTCCTTGCACACAGTAGGTGCTCAGAAAATATTTGTTGATTTGATTTCAAGCAATGAATGAATGAGAACAGTCTTCTTAGACCTCTGCAGCTTGGTCACTTAGTAAACCAGCTCATTGACAACAGGCCTTTTCTTTCTTTTTCTCCACAAAGAAATGGCTCACAAAATGCCTTTTCCTGAATACTTGAAAAGAATAGCAGTTTGAGAACAGTAAAGAAATATGGACTTATTTGGTCTGATTTCCACTAAGTTGTCTCTTCCAAACTAGCATAAGATTTAAGATTCCTAAATACAAAAGGATGTCTTGCTACTAACACCTAAAATTTGTATAGTACTTTACAGGCGTCAAAGGTTCTTCATATACATATTCTCTGGAAATAACAAGTAATTTGGACAAGAGAATGAAATTCTGAGCCATGGTTAAATCCATAAATCAACCCACATTAGTGTAAAGGGTGATCAATCATGTGAAAAAAAGAGTTCAAAGTAATGTACTGGGAAAATGACATTTCTTGCAAGTCAGTAGCTTAGGAAGTTAATTTAGATAAGCCGATCCTCCAGGAACAGAATAATAATAATAACGATAATTATAATAGTAACAATAACTCACATTTTTATAGCACTTTATCATTACAAAATGCTTTACAAACTTTATCAATTAATCCAATTGTTGATTAATCACTTTGTGAGACAGATGAAGACACTGAGTATCTGACAGGTTGACTGGCATTCTCAGGGCCATATAACAAAAGAATGGCAGAGCCAAGACTCCAACCTGCATTTTCTACTTCAAGTACAAGACTCATTCTATTATGTCATATTGTCTAGATTATTGGGTTTGATGTTTAGCTCTCCATGCTTTGCCTCTAGTTCTAATATTTCTATCAATCTACATGGAATGGCAAGAGTATCATACATGAAAAAATTAGAAATTCTCATAGAATTACATGTAATTAAATGTTAAATTGTGTAGTTGAGCTCAAACTAACAACAAGGGGGAGCTGGAGTAATGGGGGAGGCAGGATTTATGGAGGAGAAGCAATGTGAGATGGGCTTCAAAGGATGTATGTAATTAAGATAGAAGAGGGAGAGAAGGGAAATTATAGAAGGGGAGAAGACTTTGAGCAAAAGCACATAATTGAGAAGGACCACACTAAATTAAAAAGCGAATGAGTTACCTGCTCTGACTGGAAGAGAGATTATGGGTGAGGGTAGGGAGAAAGAGTGAGAAATAAAAGGAGGCCAGATAATACATGTTCTTTATGGCCAAGAAGAGGAATTTATGTCCTAAGCAGCAGACAGCCTTTGTTGGTTTGAGGAGTGACCTGATGAAAGCAGGGTAAGGAACATTAGTCTGTCAACACTATGCAGAATGGATTGGAAGAGAGGGAGATAGGAGTCAAGGAAGTCAGTTGATTAATTGGCTAAAGTAAATCAGACATTAAGGTGATGAGTGCCTTAACTGAAGTAAGTGTGGTGGGAAGGGAGAGAAAAGAAAGAATACTTGAAATATTTCAAATAAGCAGGGCTTAATGAATAACTGGATGACAGGGAAGAAGCAATGAAATGAGTTAAAGATAACTTCAAAGTTTCTAGCCCAGGACATTGGGGAAATGGTGATGCCTTTTATTTTTTGAATAATATTTTATTTTCCCAAATTACATACAAAACAATTTTTAACATTTGTTTTTGAAAATTTTCAAGTCCTAAATTCCCTCCTTCCCTTCTCCACAACTCCTCTCTGGGATGGTAAACAATTTGATATAGGTAATACATGTGCAATCATGCAAAACTTATTTCCATCTTATTTATGTTATGAAAGAAAATGTAAACCAAAAAAAAAACCCCAAAAAAACAAACAAACAAAAAAACCCACCTCAATGAAAACAATGAAGTGAAAACTAGGATGCTTTGATTGGCATTGAGATTCTATCAATTCTTTCTCTGGAGGTAGATAGCATTTGAAAACATCATTAGTTCATTAGAATTATCTTAGATAGTTGTATTTCTGAGAAAAGTTAAGTCAGTTATAGTTGATCATTGAACAATGTTTCTATTACTGTGTATAACATTCTCCTGGTTCTGTTCACTTCACTTTGCATCAGTTTATGTAACTTTTTCCAGTTTTTTTTTTTAAACATCCTGCTTATAGTTTCTTATAGAACAATAGTATTTCTTTCCAATTATATGTCATAACTTGTTTAGCCATTCCCCAATTGATGGACATTTCTGATTCTTTGTCACTAGAAAAAAGGTGTTTTAAATATTTTTATACTAATTGGTCCATGTATTATGTGTGTGTATATTTGTGTATATGTAAAATCATTCTACATATAGTTATATTTATCAGTGTTTCTCTGGATGCAGATAGTGTCTTCTTTCATAGATCCTTGTGATTAATTTGGGTAGTTATAATAGTAAAATTTTTCTATTTCCCTTTCAACATTTGTTACTTTTTCAAACTTCAATCATTGTAGCCAATCAGATAAGTGTAAAATGATACCTCAAATTTGATTTAGCCTGTGTTTCTCTATTCAATAATTATTTAGTGCATTTTTTCGTTACTATAATTTATTTTGATTTCTTTATCTAAAAATTCCTGTCATATCCTTGGACCATTTGTCAATTTGGGTAGGTTAAAAAGTTCTGTATATATTTGAGATACAGAATTTTCTGAGAAACTGTCTATAATCCCCCTTCCCCCGTTTTCTGCTTTCCTTCTTATCTGAGCTAATTTTTTTTTATTTGTACAATTCCTTTCTAACTAAAATTATCCATTTTACTGATTTTATTCTTGCAAATACTCAGGGAGGTAGGTGCTATTATTGTTCCCATTTTACAGATGGGATAAAGAGAAGTTGTGGCTTGTCCTAAAGCATGAAAGTGCAGCAGGATTTGAACCTGGCTCAAGATCCCATGCTCTATTCATTGATCTGTCTAGCTGCTCTTATCCTGGATTTCTTCTGGGAAATCTGGAAAGCAAAGAAGTCCCCTTCTGCTGTAAGTTCAGTATCTAGAAATGAATCCTTTCCTCTGTCCTGTTTTTGGATTACAGGAACTTTCTCTTTTACCTTCCTATATAGGAACATCCTCCTCCCAATTCCTCTTTCCTATTTCCTACACTTTTAGGGAGAAGTCTTCTTTCTATTCACTCACAAAAAGAACAGCAGGGATAGTGAGGGTGGAGGGGGTTAGGATGCAACTGATGGCTTGTAATTGCAAGGGAGAATTAAAACATTATCACCATGAATGTATTTATTAAACTTGCAAGAGCTATTCTAGAAGAATCGTACAAAAATCAAATGTCTAAATCTATTTAATAAAATCAATGAATTGTTTTATGCAAGAGCCAAAACAGTATTTGGGTTTTATCTTTAAAACTGAAGTAGAAAAATTAGGCTGTGTGAAGTGAAAAATAGAAAGCTATGTTTCCTTCTTTTTTTTCCTTAAAATTTTTTTAAAGAAGCCAGTCGTCAAATATTATAATAGACAAATATTTGCCTGACAACAAAATAGCCTTTTGCTACTTTTAAATTGTTTATCAAAGAAAAACATTTAGCTGAAAAGAAGATGCCTCAGAAGCTAATTCTCAAGAACATCTCTTAGAGGCATGTCATAACTCATGTCCTACGTTTCAATTTATAGGCTTATTTGGAATAGTTTAATGAAGCCTCCATCAAACAATATTTGTTAAATCCTGGGGTTTCAGACAACAGTTAATCATCACATAAAACTAGCCCAAGGCATAGCCCTGAAGACATGCCTTTGACATTTATAATTTAGAGGCCTAAAGACCTTAAAGACATAGACACAGGAGTTTATCTGGGAGTACAAGATGACAAAAGCCTGAGGGTGTCTGGGTTGGTGGGTGGGGCAAGAGGTAGAAGTGGTTGGATTAATGACTTTACTAATCAGTCTCACTTAAACTACCATAATTTATTTTAGAAAGAAACTAAAACTGCCCTTTCATATTATTCTCCAAACTCCAATTTAAAGAAAAGAAAAAAGGAAAATATCAGCAGTTTGCCTATTAAACCCAGAGAGATTGGCACTAGATTGGTGTTTGTCAAGAGGTTGCTCTCTCTCAAGGCTACATACATATAACAACCTGAGAGAAGCTACACAGGCTAAAGTCAATGGAACCGGGTGTTCTTCCCTGTGCCCTCAAAAAATTCTGTTCAGTAGAGTGAGTTTACTGACTGGGTTCATTTCCATGACATCTGGGTACCTCAGTTACATCATCTGTAAAATGGGGAACTGAATAGTTACATGCTTCTTGTAATAATAAAGAAAAGGATCCCTTTCCTTCAGTTATTATGTGGATTAAACAGCCCTCAAGCACTGGGGCTAGCATTTAGTAAGCACCTACTGTGGGTCATTCTGTTGTGGATACTAAGATACTATGACAAAAGCAAAATAGTTCTTGAGTTTATTCAGGGAGTGAGAGATCTATCAATACACAATATATACATATACACACATATGTCTTTGTAGCTACACACACATATAAAACTGTATATATGTATAAAATTAGTATACAGATAGATACAAAATATATAGAACTGGATAACAATATTTTTGGAGGATTTGGATTGTATCTCCAAAATTGAAGTGGAAAATTTTAGTCAGTTAAGAGGGTTATTTTTTTTTTCTCTTTCTCCTCCAATAATTTTAAAAGAAGCCAGCTGTAAAAAAAATTATAATGGAAATTTACCTGAGAGCAAAGTAGCCTTTTGCTAATTTTAAGTTGTTTAACAAAGAAAAATATTTAGCTGAAAAAGAGATGTCTCAGAAGCTAATTCTCAGTAACATCTCTTAGGGGCATGTCATAACTTGGGCATCTCGGGGAAGCACCAAGAGCTCATTACATTTTTATTTACTTTGTTCTATTGTTTTTATTAAATTCTTCAGTTTTTCAAATGACTCCTCGTCTGTAAAATCCTCGTGAACCCTTCCCGCTCCAGGATCCTAGCCATAACCTTGCCCGAGAGTGCCTGATTGGCATATTTGATGGGATTGTTCATGATGGCTGTTCATCTCCAGATCTTTCTCTTGGTGGGTCAGTTCCGCTAGGCTGATGAAACACGGAGCTTCCCTTACATGTGGTGGCAGTTCCCTTACAGGATCCCAATACCCTTTTTCCTTTACCTTACCAATGCAAAACTACAGAGTTCTTCTGAACCCCTAAAACGCCCCACCCCCAGCCCAACTGAAAAGTGTCGGGAGCTGAGAGAGCGGAGCTGCTCTGTGTAATTCGATCTCCAGGGATCGAGGAGCCAGGATTTCTCAGGGACTCCTCCGCGGCCACTGGCCAGAGCTCAACTGAAGGCAGCTGCAGCTGCGGGCCCCCCTTTGCGGCCGTGGACTCCCGGTGTCACTGCTCCCATTCCCCCCTCGCCGGCCCCCTCCCCTCCCCCCTCCGCCCTCCTCCCCCTTCCTTCGGAAGCGCTGAGTAAGCCCGGGGCTGGGAGGGTAGGGACTAGGCGCTGCAGAAGCAGACAGAGTTGGGGGTATGTCCGGATCCAGCTACAAGTGCCCCGAAGCTGCAGCCGCCTCTGCGAGGTGAGGGGATCCCAAAGCTGGGCCGGGGTGGGAACTGAGGTGCTCCGCGGAGAGTCTGAAGGGATCGAGGGGCCATTTAGATGGGGATGGTGGCGGGCAGACAGAGGATTCTCAGGGATCACGTTCCCAGGTAGGACGCTATCCACAAAGAGATCTCTAAGCACCTTATTGGTCTGAGAAGAGGGAAAAGTGAATGCAACTTCTTCACTTCCTCCCCTGAGAAGGCATCAAGCTGAAGCTGGGCTGCTGCTCAGTTGGATGGAGGAAAAGGAAAGTCTTTCGAAGACTAGGTGGATCAGGTAACCTGTTGCGGGTGATGAGTGCGTGAGACATTTGAAGAAAGAGGGGGCCCTGGGCCTCGGAGGAGAGCTCAGGAGGGCTCAGGCAGGGTCAGTTTCCCAGGGTCGTTCCCCAGAGGGTTGGCCCACCGGCAGGCAGACGGAGAGGGTCCTGAGTTCCTGGTTCCGGATGCTAGACTGAGCTCTGTCGGGCTTCAGGGCTCCGCGGCAGTCCAGTAGCCAACTTGCGCTTCCCAGAAAGAAGCGCAGTCATTAGGTGGGTTGGACAGTCGGCTTCCTATTGACCTAGATTTCTGCCAGCACGGTATTGTATTCAAAAGGAAGAACCGGTGCCCGACTTCACTAGAAATCAGACCAAATAGGACTCTGCTAGCAGCTATTTTGAAGCCGGGAGAGGCAGGCAATCTTCTTGGCTGACACCTCTGGATTTTCATGGGGGCTCAAACGTCCCGATTTCCTGGGATTTCCAAATACAGATCTCATCTCCTCTAGGTTCTTTCTTTTAAACTTGTGTCTTTTTCACTAGAGGAAAAGAGTTACTTTTTGCTTATGATATGAGGTAATTAAATAATATTAAAATTGTTTTAAACTTTGAAAGGTTTCACGATTCCTTTCTTAAGCTTAATTCAAAGCACAGCAATTGCTCTAGAAAATTGCTTAAGAAAGTGATCTAAAATGTTTTCGTGTATTTCAGAAGGGACGGATATGTCACTAAGATGTTCCCAACTTGGAGACAAATGACATCATCACTCAGATCTCATAAAAGAGTACTTGGTCTCTCAATTGTTTCATGAATTTATCATATACTATTGTATACTATGGTATCTGCTTTTGTGTTTTAACCCTGTGATAGAATGTAAACTTCATGAAAGCGAAAACTACATCTTATTTAACGATTTCTCCTAGCACCTGGCATAGTACTTGTGCAAAGTTGACTTTTAACTTTTGTTGAATAAACTCGTCGTGCTTGGATGCATGAGTAATATTTGCAGTAGGTCAGGTAGGGCACACTGTTTCCTTAAGCACTGGGAGGAGTTTAAAATAATTTTTTTGGGGGGGAGATGGTGTTTTGCAATGATTTTCACAATTCTGAAATGTAAAAACAAACAAACAAAAAACAACCCCAACCCCCCCCCCAAAAAAAAAAAAAACACACAAAACTTTATAATTTGAGTTTACAAAGCTAGGTGGCGCAGTCGATAAAGTGCCCAGCCGGGAGTCAGGAGCACTAGTTTTTCTCTGTTCAAATCTGGCTTCAGACACACTATCCCTGGTAAGTCACTTAACCCTATTTTTTTCAGTTCCTCATTTGTAAAGTGAGCTGGAGAAAGAAATGGCAAGCCTCTCCATTAGCTTTGTCCAGAAAATCTCAAATGGGGTCCCGAAGAGTCAGACACCACATAACTTGACCAATTAAAATTTTATAAGATCTTTGGTTTAGAGCTGGAAGAGACTTTACAAGTCACTGAATCATTTTACAATTGAGTAAACAGAGATCCAGAGATTATTTCTCATTCAGTTACTTAACTAAGGGTAAAGAAAGGGAATAAATGCTATAGTCTGGGATTTGAACTTTCCTTGTGATGCTGAGTTTATCACTCTTCCTACCTTGCTAAGCTAGTACATTTCGGTAAAACGATTGTATTTTGAGTACAACGAATTAAAGGCTGAGAAGTGCCATATATGTACATAAATTAATGACTTCTCAGACATATTCAAATCAGATGCAGATTGAATATTACAATATAGGAAGATTAGTTTTTGAGTTAGCACTTTCTTAGAATGATAAGGATACCCATTTTCCTTTGCTATAATTTGTTTTTCCATAACAATAACAACAAAACTATCATGCCAGAAATAGCTTCGGAATGAGCAGCAGTCATTATTGACCACAGATTACTACCAATGGCTCCTCAATTTTTTGCCACTGCAAAAAGTTACCATAAGCATTTAAAACATATTTTCCCCTTTCCTTTGATATCCTTATTGCTTTCACTGGGTCAAAGGATATCTGAATATAGTTTAGGAACTTTTGGAGCACAGTTCCTAATTGCCTTATGAAAGGCTAATTCACAGCTCTACCAAATAGTGCATTATTGTGCCTGTTTTCCGACACTCTCCAATATTTATTATTTTCTTTTTTTTAATCACTTTTGCCAATCTGATAAGTGTTAGGTGAAACTTCAAACTTGCTTTAATTTCTCTGATTATTAGTGATTTGGAACATTTTTTTCATATGGCTAGAGGTAGGTTGGATTTCATCCTTTGAAAATTACTTGTTCATATCAATTAGGGAATGTTTTTAGTTGATTTAGAGCTAGTGGTAAGGTACCTGGAGGTCACCTAAACCACACCACTTATTTTTATGGATGAAGAAATTGAATTTCAAAGAGGAGAAGAGAATTTCCAGAAACCGCAGCTCATAAAGATAGAGATCTGGAAGGGACTTTAGACATCATTTAATCCAATCCCTCATTTTACAGATGGGAAAACAGATCCAGATAGACTGGCGATTTACTCCTAGTCTCAGTAAGTCTTAAAGTCACTTGTATCAGAGGTGGGAGAAAGACTTACAGAATTAGTTCCCTATCATTGTACAGTATTTCATTCTTTCTTTATGAAGGTTAAAACAGCACTAGTAATGATCTGCAACTACATGCATTGTAGTACTTAATTTGATCATTGGTGATTTTATGCAGTTCATGAAGAGTAAATGAAAGAACATTTTTTTGGGAATAGAACTAATTAGTAAGTCAGAATTAGCTAGTTAGGTAGGTAGAATTTAATGAAGTATAGGAGAAGTGTTGCTCTCTGCACATCATTCTGCCATGCTGGTTTTGTAGTGCCATTGGTCATTCGTATTAAAATTTGTTGGTTGGAAATGCCTAGACCATTAGTTTCAAAGATATTTTCCAGTTTATATTTGCCTTAGTTTCTGTATTTTCTTCTCTTTATCCCTTTAAATTTAGATCTAAGTTGTCACTATTGATATTGATGGATCTATTAGTAATTATTTTTATCAGTTGCCCCCAACTTTAGCATTATCTCAGTAACCTTTACTTAAAACTTCATGCTTCAAAAATGGCTTGGCATGCAAGCTGGGGTTTGTTTATTGCATCATTAAAAGAAAGGATTATCACAATGTACTTGGCTGTTTTTCAGTCACCTTCAGCCAAAAAGGGTATTTTGTCCATTCCAGTGGAATATTGGTGCATTCTTTATCTTCAGCTAAGCACTTTGTATTTATACTTAATATAAGCTTGAAGTCTAAGATCTTAGAACTTTAAGAAAACAATCTTTAGATAGCCAATATAGTCAAAACTTTATTTTTATTACTGTAGAAAGTAGGGTCCAAATCCTATTATAAAGAAGTTCTGAAAATATGCTAAGATCTGCCCAGTTCAGTGCTAATTGCAAGTTATATTGCATATAATTTATATATTTTAATTTTATATGCTTAAAACTTGTCCTTAAAAATAGTTTAGTTGTTTAATTTAGAAAACTAAATTTATTCATAAGAGAATGACTGATTAAAGCATATTGTCTTTTACTATAGTTTGCACCAAGGGAAATCATCTCTGTTGTGATGTCTGTTTAACATTCTGCATGATGGTGAAATGGTGAAAAATGGGAAAATCTTGGAAAATCACATAAAACTCTTAGAAATAATAATAATAATAATGAGAGTAACTGTTATTTATATTGTGTTTTAAAGTGTTTTATAAACACACATACATACATCCATATACACATATATTGTCTCATTTCATCTTCACAATGATTCCAGAGGAATAGATATATAATAGAATGATGGATAGATAGATACAGTAGGTATTATATCCATTTTACATGAAGAAACTGCGGCTGAGAGGATTTAAATAATTGCCCATGGTAACATAGATATTAAGAATTGTTTCTCTTAACTCCCAGGCTTTCTATTGCCTCATAATAAATTACTACCATCTGTTGAATCCTTCTTAAGAGATCACTTATTTAGTTGCCTAGGAATCCAGGAGAGAGGAACTTTTTCTCCCTTTATGCCTCTTCTTCATTGGGGATTCTTCTCACCATCCAGGATTATACTTAAATAAATAAATTGCTGCACCTACCCACATATTGGTGATAAAACTGTGGTAAAAAGATAAATGTGGCAGGTATGTATTGCAGTGGATACAACACTGGGCTTGAAGTTAGGAGGAATCATCTTCATGAATTCAAATCTGTTCTCAGATGTTTCCTAGCTATGTGACCCTGGGCAAGACACTTTCTTTATGTGGACATTCAAATAGTATTAAGTTTGCTGCAGTTTCCTCATCTGTAAATGAGCTGGAGAAGGAAATAGCAAACTACTCCTGTATCTCTGCCAACAAAACTGCAAATGGGGTGAAGAGTCAGTCATGACTAAAATGACTGAACAACAATAAAAGGAATAAAGACATCCATCTCTCCAGTTGTTAACTTTAACTACCTGTTATCTGTATTATATACTACTTCTTTACCACTCCTCCCTCAGATAGTATGTAGGCACAACTCTAACTACAGGGGCAGCTAGATGGTACAGTGGATAGAATTCTGGCCCTGAAGTCAGGAAGAACTGAGTTCAAATGTTACTTAGATACTTAATATTTCCTAGCTGTGTGACCCTGGGCAAATCACTTAACCCCAATTGCCTCAGCAAAAAAGAAATATAAATAAAAAACCCCTAACTACAAATCATGAATGTCCATATGATCTCATTCACATAGGTTAAAGTCACCGCCTTTATATTCTTTTGCATCAGCCATTCACCCCTCCAAAGCTCAGAAGACCAGAAGATATTATAGAATGTTTCCTGTATATGAAAGAGAGAAGAGAGCTTGATGTTTTTGAGTAGTTGTGCAGTATTAACAGTCACTATATTGAATGTATAGAAGACATGAACCCATAACTTTCAAATTTGATTCTGAAGAGCAGGATGTATTCTCAAATCAGCATGAAAAATTGTCATGTATGTGTTTATCATGTTGAATATTTCAACATTACAATTACCTTAGAATCTAATAGATTTTAAGTTCCTTCTAGATATGTTTAGGTGAGTTACTATTTTCTAACCCTGAACTATATTCACAAGACAGTTGAAGATAGGCTTACTTGTTTGTTGCACATAAACTCTGATTCCAATTGGTGTTTTTTATCAATCTTTATGGAGAGATAGGTGAACTTATTTGCCTGAGAAAATACACAGCTGCATGAGTAACCCCATTCCAGACCCGTTGAATCATTTGATTTAGTAATTTCATCTCTTTGAAGCTGTGGCTTCAAAAATAAACAGGCCAGAGGACATAACAGGAGTTTCTTTAAGAAAAAAAAAAAAAGGTAAAATCCTTTTAAAGGAAGAAGCCAATGACTTCTTCACTTTTCAAAGACAAGTCAATCAAGCAAATGAGTATCAGTTATCTTAGTAGCAGATGGTCAGAATGAAAGAAACCACTGGCACCATATTGAACAGAGGCTGAGGTCAAGATTAGGATGCATTAACTATAAGACTGTACTACTAAAGTTTAATTCAGGCTGATATCAAATTAGTTGAAAAGTGGGAAACTGGCCAATTAAGGGAGCTATTTGGGATATTATGGCTATTTGATTTTTCTAACTAATTTGACTGAATGGAGCTGTATAGACATAAACTAATCAGTTTACTGGGAAAAAATAAAATTAAATGAACTATTTGATTACATTATAGCCATTTGATATTTCTAACTAATTGGACTAAATGGAAGGCATAACTTTAATCAATTCAGCAGGGAAAAACCAAATAAACTAAGTGAATGTTTCCCCTACTCCCACCTTTCAGCTGATTATTATAATTAGCCTATGAAGCATTCAAATCTGCAAGCTTGGAAATGACTCATTGATTGAATAGATATTTGAAATTCAAATATCCAGTGGGATCTGGCACATACCTTCAACAAGTATTTGTTGAATGGAATTACAATGATGTCTGACTTTTTTACTTTTCACCTCCAATTATAGGAAAATGTGAAAAATTCAGCCAACTCATTGATTAAGGGAAGTCATACTTATATAATGTTAAAACATGCAATCTAGTCAAACCAACTAGAAGAGTCAGTTAATTTACATTTTGGTATAATTTCTATTACATGATCAATTGACATTTCATAAGTATAGTCTGTGTTAATCCAAACCAAATAACTTGATGTTTTTATTTTTTAATCTTTAACCATTTGGTTGTTTCATAGTGGTGTTTCCTTGTTCTTCATTTATTTTCTTTTATTGATAAATTCGTCAGTCTTTCTGCTTTGAAATCTTGACTCCTAGGATATTCCAAGATATTCCAACCATATTCATTCAACAGTACAAGCATTCAGAGCATCTTGATGATACAGTGGATAGAGTGAGAGGCCTGGAACCAGGAAGACTTTTCCCGAGTTAAAATCTGACTATGGACCCTTCTAACTATATGACCTGGGCAAGTCCCTTACCCCTGTTTGTCTTAGTTTCCTCATCTGTGAAATGAGTTGGAGGAGGAAATGGTAATCCACTTCAGTATCTTTGCCAAGAAAATCCTAAGGTCACAAAGAGTCAGACATGAAAAATGACTGAACAATAATAACAAAAAATACAATTATACAGTACTTCAGAAGAGTTTTTGCTTTCATATGGATGGGTGTTTCTCTACCATCAGTTATTATAACATCTCCATATCTCTATCATTTTTAACTTTATTGTCTTAGTGCATTCATTCATTCATTTGGTCAGGAAACATTAATAAAGTATTTACTACATGTTAAGGCACAGTCCTAGGCACTGTAGATACAAAAATGAGGAGTATTGACTTCAGGGCTTTTATATCATATTGGAAGAGGTTTAATATATAAAGAGATGAGGATATACATAATTTGAGAAGAGAAAGATCCCTAAGAACTAGTTTTGCATAGCGAAGAATTGGTTGTGGAACATGGTGCTGGGCTCAAATGGCAGAGGAAAGGAAACTAAGCATTCCAAGAGGCAGAAATGATGAGGAAATGAGGTCATTTCAGGGAGACAACTGTAAGAGGTATAGAGGTAGGCGATGCCATTTAGGAACAAGGCCAGTTTGACTAAAATCTAAAGTGTAGCAATTCATTTCCTGGTGCTTGGGCCTCTGCTAGCATACGCTTTAAAAAAAGGAAGAAATTTAAAATGTTTTTACTTAGTATTTGGCTGTCATATGGGAAAGAAATATGATTTAAATGGTATGCATATGGGACTGATAGACTCAATCTAAATGATTCATTTGGGTTTTTTTTTATGGGTTTCATGTCTGATTTTCATTTTTAAAAAAGCCAAATACATATACTGTTTCATTATTATTCCCTCTCATACTCTATGGCCCAGCCATAATTGCAGTTTCACTGTGTAGCTATCTGTGGAAGCCTCTCCATCTTTTCATGCATTTTTCCTTGCCTGGATTATTCTGTCTCTTCATTGCTGCCTTTGGAATCCCTAGCTCCTTTCAAGATATCTCAGGTGACCTTCCTACCCCCATGGGACCTTTCTGCATTCCCTTCAGTTACCAGAATTTTCTTTTCTACCAATATTCCTTATCTGTGTATATTTTGAATTCCCCCAATAGAATATCAGCTTCTTGAATAAAAGAGATTCTCTGTATTCTCAGTGCTCAGCCTTGTACATGGTAGGTGCTAAACAAGCATTTGTTGATTTTAATGATCTTTCACTTTTGATAGTTTAATAATCAAATCAGCTCAATCATAGGTAATTGGATTATGACCTTCAGTATTTCATCTGATTGACGAAGCATCTTTTTTACTTTGAATGTTGTTTAACTCTGATCAATTCGTATATAACTTCAGAAAAATACTCTCATGAACTATTTCCTTTAGTATTTTTTTCTCATCATATTTTGTTATTTTTCTACAAAATCAGTATTTTTTAAATGGCATATACTCCCATATTGTTTTAATTTCAAAATACACATTGTATCTATGGTTGATAGAGGTCATAATTGTTCTTAGTTATTACTGCACATTGAGATTTGATGAGAAATACTTTTCCCACACATTTTCTTTTTTTTCACAGATCTCAAAGGAGTTAGGGAGGGCACAGTCCAGGGCATGGAAACTAGCTGAGAAAAGTTTTCCATGAAGATTCTTTTCTAGAAATTCCATATCCAGCATGAAACAAAAGGACTATTTCTCTATGTAGCAGGGATAGTAATAATGAGAGATTTGAATAATGAGGATTCACTCAATCCAGTGAGTTTTGACATCATAATCAGAAAGCCTAAGGAAGTTCCCTTAGAACTCTCTGTTTCAGGAGCAGTTTTTTTTTTTTTTTTTTTTTTTGCTTCAAATCCACATAAAATCAGTTTTATTTTTTTCATGTAGAAAAAGCCCATCACCCATGCCTGGCTTATTAAATTGTTAGAGAATGTGAATGCCTTAGTCTATACTGAAGAGTTAATTTTCCAAATTTTCACTGCCATGAACTGCTTGCTGAACTGGCAAATATGGTCAGTGGGGTGATCTAGTAAGAGTGTGAATAGTGACCAAATAAATTCGTCTTTATGATTACAAAAACTCAGAATACTGATGATGGGCAGGGGTCTCATGCTTATATATGAAAAGTAACAAGTGACACCATGAGCTACGTCAGACTTAGTATGGCCTTATTTAACAGCAAAAGGATGCTCCGTATGATGGTCTTGGGTCTTACAAGTAATTTCTCTTCCATTCTACCTTCTACCCTGCTTTCATTATTTGGGTGATATGCTTCAACTTTTGTGTTAATTTCATTCAAGGCAAGAAAAAATAGAGAATAATAAAGACAGATGATATTGAGCTGAGAGTTTCTACATGTAGGACTGTCAAGACCACATTTATGTGGTACAACTCAAAGCTTTAACTAGTAGTCTTTTCACCTGGGACAAAAGTAGTTAAGTGAGGAATGGAGTGGGGCTGGGAAGTAGAGAAGGCAGTGGTTCAGAGAAGAGTTCCCCAAAGATGGGGGAGACTGAGGAGAGAATGGCAGTACAGGGTTCAGAAGATGATGAGGTTGTAAGCCTCATATTTCTGTTGAAGGTTAAAGGGAAGCAGACCGAGGAGAAGGGAACTGTATAGATAGGATTCTGAAGGGGTGGAGGATAAGAGCTGGGCTGAAGAGAAGGGTGATGCAGGTAGGTAGTTGTCTCACAGTGGGAGGGAGTCTCCTGGGAATGGAAAGTTTCCCCTAAAAAGATTCCTCCTTCAAATTAGTGTTCTAGGGCAAAGCTCTAGTTCTTTTGTCTTAATTATGGCTTTGTTAAAATGCAATTGGTGATAATATTATATTCCCTCTCCTCACATTTTGGGAAAAGGAGTGGTTTCATGTATGATGGAAAGAGTGATGAATTAAGAATCAGAGGACCTGTGTTCAAATCTGTTTGACCCTGGGAAAATCACTTACCCTGTCTGGGATTCAGTTTAAAATGATTAAAATGAAAAAGTTGGACCAAATGACAAAGAAAGGGCTTTCCAAATATATGATCCTTCATGTAGCTGAAGATTTAAATTAATTGAAATAATCAAATTGATCATATGCCATGGCTATTCCATATAGAAGTGATACCCAGAAGATCTCAAGTACAAGCTATCATAGTTTTATTTGATACAGAAATCAGTATCTACCTTACAGATGCTAACTGTTAAATATTTTGACTGGAGTATTACAGAAGAGTAGCTAACCATCTCTAATTATATTTGACAGTTCTTGCTTAAGATGTTATTTGACAAAACAACAACTCTGTAGCCAGAATCAGCAAGATTTTAATTGGGATTGTGGGAAGTAAAAAATTATTTTCATGAAGTTTCTTTTTGTTTTTCCCATGGAAGAGTGTGATACTAGCCTCTCTGAGCTGCTGAAGATCATCAAGCTTCCAGCTGTTGCTTTGTGACAATCCATGTGGGTGGTGTGGGTCATGAGAGAGGTGCAGAAGACTTCAGTTTGGCACAGTGCAGTGTCATCAGCCTCTCAAGTTAACTGTGTCATAGAAGACCAGCAATGTTTTCCATTTTCTGAGCCGATTATCCCATTATCTCATTTCCTCTTTGAATCTTGGATTTGAGTATGCACACTAGACGTGTATTATTATTGTTAATTCCTCCTGAAATAAGTTTATTGAACTTCATATATGCAAGAAAGAAATTGTCCATAAAGGGATTTACTTCCTCCCATGACCTTGATCTCCCATTGTAGTATCAGGCTCTGGCCAACTAAAATAGGTGATAGGAAAACTCCATTCAAACATCTCTGCTTGAATAAGTCTGACATGACATTTTCTCTAACAAGACAGGAAGGAGAGAATTAGTGCAAAGTAGAATCAAAGAACCACAAAATTTCAAAGTTGGAAGAACAAGAATCAGGGAGTGAATGAAAAGCAGTTATAATATGTGTCAGACACATCATCTAAAATCACTCTATTTTATTCTGGAAAATATAGAATCAGAATTTTAAAGTCATACATGACTTCATAGATCTCTGGGGAGGGGAAGGCCAAGGCAGGAAATAACTGATCACCATGTGCTCTTAAACCACAAAGCCAATATAACACTTTACTATGTTTAGAAGTGGAATAATGAAGTTTCTACTTTACACACCATCCATTGCTGGTGCTGGAATATGGGAAGGATTGACATCTGTTTTGAAATATATCTTCATTTATTTTAACCATCAAGAATGAGGTTTCTGTTTTCCAGGAACCAATAATTCTACATAACAATTTCTAATCCCTCTTCAATTCCAATGATGACAACAGGCACCCTGAAAATATAATAGAGAGATAGGGATATAATTCAAGCCCATATGAATTATTTTAATTGCTATGTCTTTTGTCAAGTTGTTAATTTCATTGAACTGGAAGGTGTGGATCATTTATGTTTTTCCCACTACTAGATTGGAAACTCCAAGAGGAAAAGAACTTGTCAAATTGGTTTAGTGGGTAAACAATTGATTTTTTTGTTGTAATGTCCAAAGAATATAGATAAGTTTCTTGATTCCAGGTGGTGGAAAATCCATGATCCAGAGAGAGTGAGTATTGGAATTTTGGAAACTTGTTATTGTTGGTTTTCCTCCTGGTGTAATGAAGAAACAATACATGTGGGTTAATTATAGGGGTGTTCAAATGTTGTTTTCCACATTAAAATAGGAGCTTCTTGAGGACAGGGGCTAATTTTTTCCAACTTCTATTTTTTTTATTTAAAATTTTTAAAAATTAATTAATTAGTTAACTTTTCCCCAGTTACATTCAAAACAATTTTTTAAGATTCTTGAGTTCTAGGTTCTCTCCCTTATTTTTACCCACAGTTAAGAAACCGCATGTGAAGTTATACAAAACATTTATTTTGCATAGAAGTCAAGTTGTTATAGAAAAGATAGATTTCCCACCCTAATAAAAATAAGAATTCTCTAGAAAATTTAAATTAAAAAAAGAGAGATAGAGAAATAGAGAATGCTTCAATCTGTATTCAGGCACAATAAGTTCTTTCTCTGGATATGGATAGTATTTTTCATCCTTCAGAGTAGTTGTGGATGATTGTACTGCTGAGAAAAGTGAAGTCATTCACGGCTGGTCATCCTGGAACATTGCTATTACTTTGTATGCAGTATATTTCACTTTGTTCATGGAGGACTTTCCAGGTTGTTTTTTTTTTTTTTTTTTCTTAACTGAGAGCATCCTACTTATCATTTCTCAGAGAATGATAATATTTGATAATATTCCATCACAAATACATACCACACTTTATTGAGCTATTCCCCAATTGATGGGCATACAATCAATTCCTAAATTTTTTTTGTCCTGAGAAGAGAGCTGCTATGAATTTTTTTTTGGTACAAAAAGATCATTTTCCTTTTTTTTTTCTGCTTCTGAATCTCTTTTGGTATTCATGCCTAATAGTGATGTTAGAACAAAGAATATTCATGCATTTGTAGCTCTTTTGGCACAGATCATATCTTTTCATCATTTTTATCAATTAGGGCATGATTCTTATTTTTTTAAATAAATTTGACTCAGTTCCCTCTATGTTTGGGATATGAGGCTTATCAAAGAAACTTGCAAATACTATTGCTAATTGTATTTCCCTCCCATTTATTCTCTCTCTTCTGTCACCCTGTCCCTCCTCAGAATTGTTTTGCTACTGACCACTTCCTTCCCCAATACACTCTCTCTTTTATCGACTTCTCTCCCTTCCCATATCCTATTCCATTCCTATTTTCCTGCAGGGTAAGGATAGATTTCTATACCCTTATTAAGTACGTATGTTATTTCCTATTTGAGACAATTCTGATAAGAGTAAGATTCGCTTATTCACCCTATCCTCCCTCTCTCCCCTCCAGAATAAAAGCTTTTTTCTTGCCTCTTTTTTAATGGCAGATCATTTGCACCATTCCACTTCTCCCTTTCCTTTTTTTCCAATACATTCCTCTTTCACCCCTTAATTTCATTACTTTTTTTAAAAAAAGATATTATCCTTTCATAATCACCTCACAGCCATGTCCTTTGTCTATATATACTTCTGTCTATATATATATATATATATTTGCTATAATAATAAAGTTCTAATGAGTTAGAAGTATCATCCTCCCACATAGGAATGTAAAGAGATAAACCTTATTAGAGTCTCTTATGATATCACTTTTCTGATTACCTCCTTATGCTTCTCTAGGGTCTTATATTTGAAAACCAAATTTTCCATTTAGCTTTAGTCTTTTAAGCAAAAAATGCTTGAAAATCCTCTCTTTCATTGAATAACCACATTCTCTTCTGAAGAATGATACTCAGTTTTGTTGGGTAGGTGATTTTTGGTTTCAATCCTATCTCAACTGCTCTCCAGAATATCATATTCCAAGCCCTCCAGTCCTTTAATTTAGAAGCTTCTAAATGTTGTGTTATTCTGACTATAGCTTCACTATACTTGAATAGTTTCTTTCTGGATGCTTGCAAAATTTTCTCCTTGACCTGGGAATTCTGAAATTTGGCTATAATATTCCTGGAAGTTTCCATTTTGGGATCTCTTTCAGGAGGTGATTGGTGGATTCTTTCAATTTCTATTTTACCTTCTGGTTCCAGAATATGAGGATAATTTTCTTTGACAGTTTCTTGGAAGATGATGTCCAGGCTCTTATTTCGATTATGACTTTCAAGTAGACCAATCATTTTAAAATTGTCTCTCCTGGATCTATTTTCCAGATCAGTTGCTTTTCCAATGACATATTTCACATTCTCCGCCCTCCCCCCCCCATTATTTTTTTTTTTTGGTTTTGCTTTATTGTATCTTGATTTCTCATAAAGTCATTAGATTCTCATAAAGTCATTTGCTCAATTCTATTTTTTAAGAAATTGCTTTCCTCAGTGAGTTTTTGTATTTCCTTTCCCAAATGGCCAATTTTTTCTTTTTAAAGCATTCTTCTGCTCATTAATTTTTTTGTATTTCCCTAATTTTTCCTCTCTTTCTCTTACTTGATTTTCAAAGTCCCTTTTGAGCTCTTCCATGACCTGAGCCAAATTCTTATTTTTCTTGGAAGCTTTGGATATAGGAGCTTTGACTTTGTTGTCATCTTCTGAATGTGTATTTTGATCTTTCTTATCACCATAATAACTTTTTTTTTTTTTTTTTTTTTTTTGGACTTTGAAAATTAGATAGGATTTATTTATTTTTATTTTTATTTTTATTTTTTTTTATTTTTTTATTTTTTTAGTTAATAGCCTTTTATTTACAGGATATATACATGGGTAACTTTACAGCATTAACAATTGCCAAACCTCTTGTTCCAATTTTTCACCTCTTACCCCCCCCACCCCCTCCCCTAAATGGCAGGATGACCAGTAGATGTTAAATATATTAAAATATAACTTAGATACACAATAAGTATACATGACCAAAACATTATTTTGCTGTACAAAAAGAATCAGACTCTGAATTATTGTACAATTAGCTTGTGAAGGAAATCAAAAATGCAGGTGTGCATAAATATAGGGATTGGGAATTCAATGTAATGGTTTTTAGTCATCTCCCAGAGTTCTTTTTCTGGGTATAGCTAGTTCAGTTCATTACTGCTCCATTAGAAATGATTTGGTTGATCTCGTTGCTGAGGATGGCCTGATCCATCAGAACTGGTCATCATCTAGTATTGTTGTTGAAGTATATAATGATCTCCTGGTCCTGCTCATTTCACTCAGCATCAGTTCGTGTAAGTCACCATAATAACTTTCAAGGATCAGCAACTTTTGTCAGTCTATTACTCAGCTTTTAACTCTTTGTTAAAGTAAGGCTCTGTTTTCAGGGTGGAGAATGCATTGTCTCAAGCTTTAAGGGTTTTGTGCAGCTGTTTTCTGAAATCCTTCTAGGTCTAACCCCAAACACTCTTTTCTGCCCTGGAGCTGTTAGGTGTGTCGTCGGCCCTGTAGCAGTAAAATCCAGTGTGCTGGCTTGGGTTGGGCCTCTGCAGACCTAGGCTGTTCTGAGATTGCATACCAGAGTCCCACCCCATTGCCACAGATTTTTTCCTCTATCTTCCAGGTCCTCTTTGTGTCTTGGAGCTGAGAGGTCCAGAAGCCTCCAGCACAGCTGTTGACTCAGAGATAGGGCCAGGGCTAGGGTTGGATCTTGGGCTGCACTGGCACACCCTGAAACAGGACTGCACGTTGAACTCCCACTCTCTTGTCACAGATCTTTTCTGCTGAGTCTTTAAATCACCTTTAGTTGGAAAATGATCTACTCTGTCTTTTTGGGTATCTTGATGCTCTAAAATTTTTTAAGAGTTGTTATTTAAAGGAAGTTGGAGCAGTATGAGGAAAAAATTGGTTAAGTTGTCTTTACTCTGCCAAATTGGCTTTGTCCCACCGAGGTTTGTTTTTTTTTTTTTTTTAACTTAAATACAAAATAAGGGGGGAAATTACCCCGTGCACAGCAGAACATAAGTGAGGATTCAAAATATAAAGCAATATATTTCTATTTCAAGAAAGCTTATATGATAAATACTACACATTGTGCTCAGTTGTCCATCTTTGCTTTTTTGTAGGTTTTCTTTTGTCATCTGCTATGCTCTTTTTACTTAATTTTTATTTCCACCTCCCCCAAGAAGTTACAATTAAGTGTGTGTGTGTGTGTGTGTGTGTGTGTGTGTGTGTGTTTGGCTGCCTGATCTTGCACTTTTGGTAGCAAATGATGACTAACTGAAAATAATTTTTCTCTTGACAAATATATAATCTATAGTTGAGAATTTAATTAACTCGTTTAAGTTCACATAGAATAAGGGGCAGGAAGCCAATATGGCAGAAAAAGACAGGGTCTTATTTGAGCTCTCCCAAATTTTCCTCCAAACAATTGAATTCTGCAGGAGAACCAAAAAAAGGTTCGGGTGAAATAGTTTTCCAATCCAAGACAACTTAAAAAGTTGAAAGTAAAGATCTATCTTACTGGGGTGTGAATAGTCCAGTGCAGGCCATACCAGCACATATCACACCCCAGCAAATCAGCAGTAGTCCTGGGGAGTGGCTGAATTAGCAGCAGTAGTGACTTCTGAAACTCTCAGCCCACAGTTGGTAATGAGGTGCAGGGAACTTTTTACTGGCGTAAAGAGCAGGATTCTGTTGCACTGCCCATACATGATTTCAGGTCGCACTCCCAAGGTAAGGAAGAACAAAGAATAGAATGGGAACTTTAATCACAATTCAAGGGTGGAAAAGAATGCTTATGGTCATTCACAGACTAAAGCACAGGCCAAAAGAGCATTCTGAATTTAGATCATAAGAACTGAAAACTTACAGATCCCAAAACTAGCTCCAAGAACAGCAGCAAGAAAGGTCCAAAGTTTGGAATATTGCTCCCTCCATTCAAAGAGCAGAGTCAGATTTTAAAATAAAGTCAAATTAAGAAACTTGAAAGTTAAAAAAATAAGTTAAAAATGAACAGACAACAACAAAAAAGAAACTGACCATAGAAGTTATTCTGGTGTCAGGGAAGATCAAAACATGAACTCAGAAGAAAATAAAATCAAATCAGCTACATGTAAAACCTCAAAGAAAAATGTGAATATGTCTAAAGACCAAAAGCAAAGCAAAACAAACAAAAACATAAAATCCCAAACTAAACAAACCTGAAATCCAAAGATTCCTGGAAAAGCTCAAAAAGTATTTTAAAAGCTACATAAGAGAAATAGAAGAAAAAATGGGGGAAAGAAATGAGTGATGCAAGAAAGTAATGAAAAAAGAGCCAACATTTTGGTAAAGGAGGTCCAAAACTGAGTGAGAAAAATAATACTTGAAAAAACAGTTTTAAAAAGGTATTAAAAATTCACTAAAGAGAACTCCTTAAGAAGTAGAATTAGCCAGATAAAAAATGCTATAGAAAAATTTGCTAAATAGAACTTCTTAAAAAGTAGTATTAGCCAAATGGCAAAAAAAGATGTACAAAAATTCACTGAATAAACTAACTTTAAAAAAGTAGGATTGGTCAAGTCAAAAAGGAGGAATAAAAATTAAATAAAGAAAATAATTCCTTAAAAATAAAAATGGCCAATTGGAAGCTAATGACTGAATGAGACATCAAGAAAAAACAAAGTAAATGAATGAAAAAGTAGAAGAAAATGTGAAATACCTTTTTGGAAGAATACCTAATGTAGAAAATAGAACAAGGAGAAATAACTTAAAAATTATTGGACTTCCTGAAAGCATGATCAAAAGGAATAACTATGTATCATCTTTCAAGAGTTGGAAAGACATCAATCACCTTCTGAAAGAGAACCCAAAATGAAAACTCTCAAGAATACTAGAACCAAATTCTAAATCTACCAAGTTAAGGACAAAATATTGCAAACATTCAGATAGAAACATTTTCAATCAGGATAACCCAAGATTCTGCATTAAAGAATTGGAGGAATTGGAATATGATTGCTCTGATGGGCAAAAGAGCTTGAATTACAATCAAGAATCACCTACCCAACAAAATTGAGTATAATCCTTTAGGGAAAAAATAACTGTTTAATTAAATTGATGGCAGACCAGAACTGAATAGAACATTTACCTCTAAAATATAAGAATCAATAGAAGCATAAAAAAAGTAAAGAGAAAAGAAAAATAATAAGGGATTCAATAAGAACTATATAATTTTAAGGCACTTAGAAGGAGTATGTATAGATAGAGGGCATGGATATAGACAGAATACATAGGTATAGACTATGTTGGAATGATATTCCCCAAAAAAGGAGTAAGAAAAAGGATTGCATTTGGAAAGAAAGGAATGGAGAGCTCTGTAAATTACAAAGGAGGGGAAAATGGAGGGAGGTGAGAAATGTTTGATCCTTATTCTCATTGGAAATGATTCAGAATAAATAAAACATACATACTCCATTGGGTAGAGAGATCTCTTGACTTAAAAGGCAGTAGGGGAGTGGGATGAGAGAATGGAGGACCAGATAGAAAGGAGTGCATTTTGGGGAGGTGGTAGTCAGAAGCAAAACACTCTTAAGAAGAGACATGGTGGAGAGAGGGAGACGAGGACAGAGGTAGAGAGAGACAAAGAGACAGAGATAAAGATATGGATACAGAGGAACAGAGAAACTGAGGCAGTTTAAGAAACAAATAAAAAAGAATGAGAGACATACAGAGACAGACAGATGGATAGAGACAGAGACAAAGAGTCACACAGAGAGAGATACAGATAAAGAGAGAGACATAGAGTGAGAGACAGATAGAAAGAGACAGAGATAGTGACAGAGACAGAGTGACAGAGACAGAAAGAGAGAGACAAATAAAGAGAAAGATAGAGACAGAGAGATAGACAGAGATACAGAAAGACAGACACACAGAAAGATATAAAGAGAGAGACATAGAGAGACAGAGAAAGAAAGAGAGAGAGACAAAGAGACAGGGACTGAGAAGGCCAGGGAAGGAGATACAGAGAGAGAAACAGACAGAGACAGAGACAAATAAAAACAGAGAGAGAGAGACAACAAGAAAGAGACACACACACACACACACACACACACACAGAGACAGAGAGAGAGAACTGCATCTAGACTTGGAAAAAACTGAGGCTTGAATTTTGGCTCATCTTGAAACCTTGCACAAGTCATTTTAATAGTCCTCGGATTAGATGATCTCCAAGGTCTCTTAGCTCTAACTTTCAATTTATATTTCCTTCTCATAGATGTAATTTTCCAGAGACCTTGTTTTCAAAGGATTTCAGAAGGTGATCTTTTACCTATGGGGTGGAGATTCAGCTTATTCCTTTCCCTGTAAATGGAACTGGAAAAACAGGGCATGCTGTGTGTGGGGCAATTAGTCCGGGCACTTCATTTGATTGCCACAAGCATCTCCAATAATAATTCAAAAAAGAAGTAAAGGAGAGGCTTAAGGGGAAGTGAGAGGGAAAATGACAAGAACATTATGATCTCACTTATTTCTCCCCAAGGCAAATCCTGCCTCTTCAATCCCTTGTTCTTTGTTTCAGACATGAGTTTAGGTTATAGTTATGGCAACCATATGTCCTGAATTTTGTGGAACAGTCTTGATAGTAAGACTTGCACACTCATAGAACACACAGTCCCTAGTATTTAGCACGTCTTATGCCTCGTACATTATTGTGAGAAGGCTTTGTAAAAAGAATATGTGTAATTGTTAGTCCAAGCATCCTATTTTGGTTTCTGTAAAATATATATTCATTGTTCTTAAAAAGAAAAAAAAAAGAGTGATACACTATTGCTTTAGAATAAAATATAAATTTCTGTGTTTACTTTTTAAAATCCTTCAAAAGTTGGCTTCAGTTCTATTTTTCTAGTTTCATTTTATATTACTCCCTTTCCCACATCTTTTATTCAGCCAAATTATCTTTCTCTGTGTACTTTATTCACAAAATTTCATGTTCCATCTCTTTATCTTTTCATCGGTCATCATCTGTGCTGGGAATACATTCCCTACATTATATCTTTCCCATAGAATCTCTTTCTTCATGACATACTTTAAATATTATTATTTACATAAGATATTCTTAATATGCTTTAAAATTTTATTTTGGCAACTATATTTCAGTATAATCGATTTCCTTTGTAATCCTATGTACTCTAATGCATTAAAAACATTATTCTGAAATGTCTGTAAGTTTCACCAGGTTTGTCTAAAGAGTGTATGAAATAATTTTTTTTAAAGAACCTCTGGTCTACATGGTCCCTTTCAAGGGTTAGTGCCTTTCCCCCCAAACTGTTTGTAATTTGCCATCACTGTATTTATTTGTATTTATTCTCTGTATGTCTATTCTGTATATACTTAAACTCAATTGTTTCATATTAAAATGTATGCTCTCTGCAAGTAGGAATTTTTTCATTCTTTGTAATTATTTCTAGTGCTTAACATAGTGTCTGTCACATAGTAGTAGGTGTTTAATAAATACTAATTAATTGATTATAATTATAATGAATCAAATTGGTTTGAGTAGTCTTTATTAGAAAAGCACCCTTGATTTCTGTCTGATATAGGCATTCCTTTTGATCACCAGAGATTCCCTCAAAAGTCTATTGAGATAGTTCCATAAAATCTTATTACATGATTGAGTGAGGGCTTTGAATTTTATAAACAAGAACATTGTCAATAATTTACTTGGGCAATATCATTAAGTAGAGTTTTTAATTTCAAATGTTGACAGATATAATTTACAAAATAATACTAGATTATTTTGATTGGGGATATAGTTCTTTAGTGCCTTATTTGATAGGAGCTGTCCACAGAAGTTCTCATCAGAATCTCACTGTGAGCTAAGAAACCATTTCTCAACTCTCAAAATAATTATGATATTATTGGAGAATAATGTAACCTTCATTGTCATCTTCTTTGTGAGTAACCAGGGAAATACTGTTGACATATTGGTCTCTCTGATATCTATATCTATATCTATCTATATACATATATTCTCCAAATTACTGCTGCTTTAATAAAATATGTCAGTGGATTGACATTTGATTGCTTAACTAGTCATGGTCTCTATGACCAAATCAGTTAATCTATGTAAAAGGCTCAAATTGCTATATAAACATTAGCTTTTTTATCTCATTATTCCTTTATTTTTTTCATAATTATAACTTTTTATTGACAGAACCCATGCCTGGGTAATTTTTTACAACATTATCCCTTGCACTCACTTCTGTTCCTACTCTTTCCCTCCCTCTCTCCACCCCCTCCCCCGAATGGCAAGCAATTCTATACATGTTAAATATGTCACAGTATATCCTAGATACAATATATGTGTGCAGAACCGAACAGTTCTGTTGCACAGGAAGAATTGGATTCAGAAGGTAAAAATAACCCAGGAAGAAAAACAAAAATGCAAACAGTTTACACTCACTTCCCAGTGTTCTTTCTTTGGGTGTAGCTGCTTCTGTCCATCACTGATCAATTGAAACTGAGTTAGATCTCTTTGTTGAAGAAATCCACTTCCATCAGAATACATCCTCATACAGTATCGTTGTTGAAATATATAATGATCTCCTGGTTCTGCTCATTTCATTTAGCACGAGTTCATGTAAGTCTCACCAATCCTCTCTGTATTCATCCTGCTGGTCATTTCATACAGAACAATAATATTCCATAACATTCATATACCACAATTTACCCAACCATTCTCCAATTGATGGGCATCCATTCAGTTTCTAGTATCTAGCCACTATAAACAGGGATACCACAAACATTTTGGCACATACAGGTCCCTTTCCCTTCTTTAGTATCTCTTTGGGATATAAGCCCAGTAGAAACACTGCTGGATCAAAGGGTATGCACAGTTTGATAGCTTTTTGAGCATAGTTCCAAATTGCTCTCCAGAATGGCTGGATGTATTCACAATTCCACCAACAATGTATTAGTGTCCCTGTTTTCCCACATCCCCTCCAACATTCCACATTATCTTTCCCTGTCATTCTAGCCAATCTGACAGGTGTGTAGTGGTATCTCAGAGTTCAAACATTAGCTTTTATTCATCTCACTTGACCATTCTAATTCTTGTGACATCTCTACCTGTAGTGATTATTTCATACTGAAATTTTAGAATTGTAGACCACAAAAGCTAGGTGAACCCGCTCATTTTACAGAAAGAGAAAAGCAAAGTTATGTGATATGCCCAAAGTCATAAAGTTGGTGACAGAAGTTGGTTTCAAATTCTGGCTCCATGTATTTGTCCATTACTTTATTAAGATTTCATTCATTACTCTACTTTAATCTCACCATCAAAGTTATAGCATCCAACTTCTGCATGTAGCCAAAATCTACAGAGAATTCTGTTTTGAACTGATTTATAGTTGATCAGTAAAATAATGCATGGAGTAATCCAAACCTAAACACACTGTTTAATCAAGGCTGTCATTCCTTGGTTTTCTAATGTTAATGACTACTCACATCACTTGCTAACATGTGGTTTGAATCTTGGAGGTTTGTTTTCATGATGAAGATAAGCTAGCATGTGCACTTTCCTTACTTTCCCAATGGATAGGGGGATTCTGGTAAGCTTTGGCCTTTGGGGAGGTGCTACTTTTGGATCAGAGTCATCAGAAAGCTAATCTTATTTCATCACAAGGACATTGCTCTTTATAACTTAAAAGTTGTGTCCTAACTATTTACTGCCTATTATTCCTCTTTCAGGATAATCAGCAAGAAGTAAATGACTCCATTAGTGCTTCTATAAAAAATGTATATTGATGGGCAATTTTCTCATGATGAGACACTGAGACCATTTGTGGAGGACTAGATGCATGATTCTCACTCTGAATCTTCAAGGCTCATCTCTATTATTGTTCAAATTCTTTTTAAAGTGTTTACAATATCCCGATTCTTATCTCTGGATACAATATGGATCAGATTTAGACACATCACAAAGATAATGATGACGTTTCCTGGAGATAGGTGGTGACAAAGGAAACTGGGAATAACTGCTCTTTTTAAAAGTTCAATTTTATTTGTTTACTTATTACCTTTACTTGATCTTTTTATAAGCCAAATTGAGGGTATTCCTGAAATGTCACTTTCTGGTTTGCTTCCTCAGCTGTGCTTTTCTGCTTCTGTGTTCAATACTAACATTTTATAGAATTTGCAGCAGAGAGGAGATGAGAGGGACATTTTAAAATGGGTGAGAACCTGAGGAAAGTCAAAGAGGCAAAAATAAATAAGATATTTTTATGTGGATAGTGAATATTTTTTTTGGGGGGGTAATACCATTTAGAGCAGTATCTTTGAGCCTGACTGCCTGAAAAAGTGTCTCTAGTTTCTGAGAGAATTAATATACTCTGCAACTTCTGTCCTAGGCTGTTTTGACTAATGACTGAACATTCAGTCAGCCAGTTCATTATATCTACTGGTTCTATATCCTTAGACCAGATCATGCTTCATATCTCATCCAGCTGCTCATCTAGAACATCTGACCATATTGTGCATACTTTTCTCTCTTCCCTTTCCATCTTTTACTATGGGCTCAGCAATCAAACCAGTACTGCCATACTACTCATGGAAATTGTCAATATGCTGGGCTCAATTCAACTCATTTTCCTTGTGACTCCCTAGACACTGCTTTCCTGGACCACCATTTCCATTTATGTGTTGTATCCTTCTATTACTGATTAGAATGTAAGCTCCTTTTGTATATTGGTTGGATTACATGGTTGCTGATATAACCTCCAATTTGTAGTTATGATATTCTGGTGACAAGACTATTTCATTTTTGTACTAGTATCATCAGTACTTAGCATAGTTCCTGGTAGATAGTATTTAATAAATGTTTTTTTAAATGAATTCATTATATTAATTTCATTAATTCATACATTCATTGACTCATTTTGGTTTAAGTGGCATATTTGTGTAGAGAATTAATGGGAGATAAGATTAGAAAATTGATTTGGGATCCATCTTTCTGAGTCTTTAATGTTAGATTAAATTATTTGTATGTTATTCTATAGATAAAATGGAGTTATAAGAAAATTTCTGAGGAAAGGTATATCTTGATAAAAGTGGTATTTTATAAAGATTAATGTGATAGTGATATATATTTTCAAATTCCACAGAATGATATGGTTATGATGGTGACATTTTTATAACAGCTTTTATAACATAATATAGCTTTTATAACATATAATAGCTTTTATTACTGATACCACATCAAATCTGTAATTGAGGATGGATATAGTAGATTCTTATTATTATAATACATTGTATATAATTTTATTGCTAATATAATATAAACACAGTATAAATTCTGAGTAGGTGACTGCACAGCAGTGGTGAGTAGTGGGGAAGTTAATGAGTAATTGTCTACTATATAAAAGACAGTTTCTGCTCTCCAAGGAGCTCACTTTGGAATTGTGGAGACAACATGCAAATAACTATGCAAAGCAAGGTGTAAATAGGATAAATTGGAAATGATCAACAGATTAATCAGCTACAATTAAGAGGGATTGAGAAAGGCTTCCAATTGGGGGTAGCATTTTAGCTGAGACTTGAAGGAAGTCAGGAAAGTAAGGAGACAGGTACTAGACCATCTAGTGTTAAAATCAAATAGAAATGGGGTCCCTAAACCATTCACCAAGATCTCTGTCGGCTGAATATTGTCTTAGAAAACCACACTTGTTCATGTATTTCTTTTTTTTTTAATTATTATTTATATGGCTTTTTATTTACAAGATATATGCATGGGTAATTTTTTTCAGCATTGACAATTGCCAAATCCTTTACTCCAATTTTCCTTCATCCCCCCACTCCTCCCCCAGATGGCAAGTAGACCAATGTTAAATATGTTAACGTATATGTTAAATACAGTATATATATACATGTCTATACAGTTATTTTGCAGCACAAGAAGAATCGGACTTGGAAATAATGTACAATTAACCTGTGAAGGAAATCAAAAATGCAAGCAGACAGAAAGAGAGGGATTGGAAATGTTATGTAGTGGTTCACACTCATTTCCCAGAGTTTTTTCGCTGGGTATAGCTGATTCTATTCTCATGTATTTTTTTTTTAAAATCTAAACATAAAAATCAGCTAGGAACTACATTTTAATCTGCTTCAGGCCATACTCAGGAGTGTTATAGGCTGCATTTGATCCACAAGTACCATGTTCAACATCTTGGTATGAGATTGTAAACTCCATAAACATAAGAGCTTATTTTATCTAAACACTATATCTTTCCTCAGTGCCTATTATGTGGGATAATGACCAATAACCCAAAATAATTCAAATATAAATTTCTCAGAGCTAGAGCAGAAAGCAGTTTATTCAATTCCTGCAAGAAAACGGCGTTGTTTCCACTAGCATAGTCTAGTGGAGTAAGGCAAAGCACAGGGAACAGAGCAGGCTTTTAATTTCCTGAAACAACTTCTTGGGCCCCAGCTGTCCCTGATTTAGCACCAGAGTTTACAGTCTGTCACAGGAATCCACTCTACCCTCAGGGTACAAGAATAGGGGGACTATAGATTACAAAGCAGTTTGTGTAAGATTAAGCAAGGGTACAAGCAAGGGAGTTTTTCCTGGAACTGTAGCCTGAAACTATAGCAGGGGTCAGTTTTCAGAGAAAGCTTCATGTCCATCCCAGTTAATCCTCTTTTTTGTGTTCAAAAACGGACTTCTCACACCAATTCTGATACAATTTTTCAAATTCTACATCTATCTCACCTTTGGGATTTTCCCTATCTTCTTGATTCATGGGCTCCCATCCCTGATTTCCCATTAATTGGATGATATAGAAATTACAGGATATGAATTTCCACCTCTCAATACCTAGTCAGTCCCTGCTCCCAAGGAGCTTATATTCTTTTGGGAGAAAATAAATTCTACCTTTAATTATTCCTTGATATCCTTGTGAGTTTCAGTTTTCTAACTTGAATTTCATTTTTCCAATTTAATTTCTATAACTGTGGAAAACAAATGCCCATCCATTTCTCATAATCTCCCCTTTTTTCTTTTAAATAATTTGGTTCCCACATCCTTTTCTAATGCCTCACATTTAACTAAATTTTTACATCCTACTTCATAAAAGTCTATTAACTCCTGCATAGATATCCTTACACAGAGTAATTAATCACTGAATTCTCTGCTAATTCTTTTGATAGGGCTATACTAGGATTGAAACTTCCCAATTGTAACACTTCCTCCTCTTCCTACCAGTAACCTTTCCCTGGGTCATTCTATTTTCTCATGCCATTCTTCCAGCTGCATCTATTTTGCTATTTCCTTCATTGCTTCTCTGGAGTAGTTTATCCAATAATATTTACTCTTCAGAATAGGAATGATCCAAATCCAGAACTAGATTTCTAGCCTTGAATTAATTCATCAGTAAATCTCTTTGCCTTAACTCTTCTTGATTCAGTCTTTCTTACTTCAATCTAATTTACTTACTTACTGCCAAGGAAAAGTAATAGCTAATTGGATTGGTGCACAGGTGCCCATTCAGTTCCTGGACAAAACAAGTTTGAGACTTCTGCCTCCACAATACCACCAAGGTTTGTTTGGGTATGCTCATCCGAGAAACTGCCAGAGCTCTTTCAGTTATATCCCAGACTTGGGTACATGTCACTATAGTCCCTACTGTTTTGGGGGATTTTGGAAAGATTTTGGAATCTTTCACCCTGTTGTGAGAGGCAAGCTGATTGATCTATGAGATAAGGGACTAGTATAAAGTATTGCAATTCTCCCCAGAAATGTTATTTTGGGAACAGGAGTAATTCATTCTCGTGTTTTTCCATATTCAAAGGGAATGGTATTATCTGAACATTGGGCAACCTCTAGCATAGACACAGAAATTCTTTTTGTTCAGACTCTTTTACAGAGTATTTTTCCAATTCTATCCAGGCATTGGTGTATATCACTTGTCTTAAGTCCTTAACTTGATTCCAAATCTTCCTAAGAGATCTATACCCATTAACTGACTTATTCTTTGATCTACATTTTCTAGATGTCTAGCCCTTGTAGCAAACCAAATATTATTCCAAATTGAACAGGCAGTTCCATAAAAACCTCTCTCTCTATTAGGATACAATTGTACCTATTTGTCAAGGCTAGTCAAGCCTCTACAATCACAATTCTATAATTTGACAAGCATCAAACTGAATTGTTTATGCAATATCCTTTCCCACTAATATCAATCCAAATCTTAACTTAAGCCCCACATACTATTGCAGCAGGGGAATAGCATTAATATTACATAACCACCTCTCTTTACAAGATTGATGGAGTACTTATGAAGTAACCGACTCAGAAACTGTGTAGTTTGGGATCCAGTCACCAAAAAGTTCCAGTTATTTCCCAAACAAATGGGGCTCAAAATCTTTTGGGGTAGGAGGCAATGATCTCATCTTCTGAAACTACTTTCTGCTGAGTTGGGTCATCATACAGGAACCCATTTGAAGAAGCTTGAGAGATTGACGATCCAATGGGTTAAGTCAGAATCCTGAAACTAGTCAATATAGCTGTCTAATGCTGGTCATTTCAAAGTGAATCACTCAAAGCTTAGAGGAAAACAAAAATCTAAAAACAAAATCTTAAAGAACTATAGAGAAAGAGCAAATACAAAGAACAGAATTCATATTCTTGGGAGCTGTGCTTATATCCTCCCCGAAGAATCTGTAAATAGTTAAGCGTCATCTCTTTTTTAGAGACTATTTTAATTATTATAAATAATTATAAATTATATATTATTATAAATATTATAAATTATAATTATATATAAATTAGAAATATTATGATAAAATATTATAAATTATATATAAATACATAATTCTAAATAAAATAAATAAATTATTATAAATAAAAATAAAAATAAATAAAAGACTTTCTCTATGATGAAGCAAAATATTATATAAGTTATATCCCTCTAAGAAAATTTGAGTACACTAAAATCCTCTTCTCTAAACCACACAAAAGATATTTCAACTTCAGTTTCAATAATCAATGAAATTACAGGTCCCACAGGCAGTTGTATCAATTGTTTATACATTTTATATAAGGTTCTTAAAAGGCCTTATTTCATATAGACACATACATCTAGCAACAGATAGATGACCAGGCCAAATACTCATTTACCTAATTATAAGATATAATGACTACATATTTTCAGATGGAAAACAGCAAAATATTACATAATGGATCTGTGCTTATAGCTTCTATTGACCACTTACTCTGATTATAGAAATTTGCCATAAGAGGAAAAAGCAAGGGCATGATTATAAAATCATCAAAACTGATCCTTCAGGGCCTCAGTCTGAGGGCACAGTTGACAACCAATCATATAGTAACAATCTCCCTTCAACCAATTCAAATCTGAAATAGTGAGTTTCGCAATAATTAGTTATATTAGTTAATTTCGCAAAAAATAGTGAGTTTTGCAAATAATTCATCAATCATTCCCAAATTCAAAACTCAAAACAGTAACTATAATCACAAGAGATTTCATCTCAATAGCAAGTTTTATTAATCAGGTTTTAAATTCTAAATTATCTACCCCATGTACCTGTTGAGCAAGAAAGCTACAGACCATATTCATTAAACAATGAGACCATGATGCATTTAATAAATATTAGGTAATTTGCTGAATGAGTTTTGAAATAATCACTTTCAGAGAATTTGAAATTAACTAGAAATCTAACAAACTTCTCTTAGAAGTTCTTTGCATTGTTAAGTGGTAGAACCTTTGATTTAGCATCATAAATGACTTTGCTACAGACTTGAAAAATAAAACAAATATTCAGTTATTAACACCATGTAAATGTAAGCTATTCCTTTATACAACAGAAGCAATTAATGTTAAAGTAATTTCATTTAACCAGCAAGTGGGTGGAAGAAATTGTTGGGTTGAGCTCCTATGAGTGGGTTTGTACTTTCACTTCTAAAAAGCTACACTCAATAGGAGAAGCCTTTATCTTCCCATACCACATAGTGTCTCTCCTAACTCCACTATGCTTTCTGATCTTACTTCTTATAGATAACCCTTTTAGGGTGCTGTCTCTCTTAGGATTTACCCTGACAACTAAGGGCAGCCCCCAACCTCATGGGATGTTTCCTTTCTCCTGGCAAATGACAAGTTCCCCTAAGGAACTTGCCCTTTCTATCATTAATTATTAAAACTCCTTTCTATGGTTTCCCACTCTATTTCATATTTACCATTCCTGGTGTCTACTCTATCCCTCCTTTTTTCGGTTCTGGAACCACATATTTTGGTGCCAGCCAAAACATTTTGCTCCTCTCCCTCTATCACACCAATAATCATTAACAATTGTAGGTTTCAATATTATGACAATAATCCTAAACAACTTAACTAACAATCTCACAATTTTCCTAAGTGATAACCAAGTAGACATAACATAGCCTACCATAAAAATGGTAAAAATCTCTTGTAATTTATAGTCGTTTCCAATTTTATCATACATACCAATTGAGAAAAAAATATTTTAAAAATCAATACTTTAGCTTGCAAGATTCCAACTGGATGTTTCATTCAAACTATCAAATGCTTTCACAAATCAATTTTTCTTGTCCCTTGTTTTTAAAACCAGATTTTTTTAAACTTTAAGATTCATATTATAGGTAATATCTAAATAATTTTGTTCCAAATTTTATAAAACATAGAGCTGACTAAATTTTAAAGAATAGCTCATAATTTTTTTTTTTTTACAAATTACATGATACATAATTTAGAAAGCAACATCTTTCATCTAATTAGGAGGTACAAACATGTGACTTCTTTAGGTAAGTTTGTTTTAATAACAATTTTTAACTTCAAATCAAATACAGATTTAAACTTCTAGGAGCAATATTATAATATTAATGCACACATAAATCTTATTCTCAATACGTCAATTGAAAGTAATTCTATCATATACCATTTAAATTTAAATACACATTAATTTCAGTCATATTTTTAGGAGAAAAACTCTTTTTCCTCCTTAAAAACTCCATTCTCCTAATCTGCCCCAAATCTCTGAAATGCAATAGACACAAGCCCCTGGAAGCAAAATGACAATGACCTGTATCCTCCTCCCTCTAAATTTTGTACTCTTCCTTGTGTGTGGACTGCTGTTCCCAAGCCACGTGGAGATAGACTACACCCTTTTACAGAATCCAGAGTCTCCTAAAAAGTTGGTACTCCAGGGGTTGGGTAACATAGGGACCTATCCAGAGAGAAACTGAGGCTGACTGAGGTTTTGGGGGAGCTTACCATTCTTTGCAGAGTCTGGAGTGGATATAATTCCACCTGCAGCAGCCCTAGTCATTCTCAGTACCTTCTAGGGAGAGAAACTTAAAAGCTTAAGAAAAATTCAAATTATTTTGCATCAAGATGCACAAAACACTTTTAAATTCCAAAATGGCCTTTCTTTTACTTTGTAATTTAGCTGACTGAAAAAAACCATAAAAGACAAAACACAGATTCATACACACAAACACAAACAGCTTTTAAATTCTTTTCTTCTTATTTTTTCCTTTACACCTAGGGGACTCACCTCAATTTTGCAATTTGTTTCTTAGATTCATGCATTGATTTATTGGGTTTAGACTGTTCCTTGCCCATTTTACTGAATTTGGTAAGGAACATTTTCTTTATAAGTCAATTTCAGAGAGGTTATCCCCTTCCCTCAGTCACCTGGAGGGGCTTTCTAGGTGCTGCCCCTTTCACTGGATCATTATCTCTCCAATGATAAAGATCCCAGGGCTCCATTCAGCTTTTCCTGAGAGTTATATGAGTATATCTTATGTAAATGTTCCTCTCACTGACTGGCTGACCTTTCTATCTCTTAGTCTATCAGAGCTTCTTTTGGTTTCTGCTTTGGTGAGTTCATCTCTTTGGGCTCCTACTTTCCCATAGTGGGATCTCCCCACTCAAGTCCAAAGATTATCTGGGCTGCTCCCCCAACAGTTGCTTGCCTTTGGGAATGAGCAGAGTGGCCACTGAGAGCATAAATCCCGGATGAGCCCCCAGAAAACTTTTTTGGGACAATAACCACTAACCCAAAATAATTCAAGTAGACATTTCTCAGAGCCAGGGCAGAAAGCAGTTTATTCAGTTCTTGCAGGAAAAGGAATTACCTCTGCTAGCATAGTCTATTGGAGTGAGGCAAAGCACAGACAACAGAATATGCTTTTTATACCCTGAAACAACTTATTGGGCTAGTATCTGACTTAGTATCAGGACTCACAGGAATCCACTCCACCCTCAGGCTACAAGAACAGAGGGACTATAAATTACAAAGCAGTTTGTGGGAGATTAAGCAAAGATACAAGCCCCTGGAAGCAAAATGACAATGACTTGTATCCTCCTGGAACTGTAGCCTTAAACTATGACAGGGAGCAGTTTTTTTGAGAAGACCTCACATCCATCCCACTTACTATTTAAAGACTCTGTACATAGGATGCATGTAATTAATGTATGTTGAATTGAACTAAAAGAGATGGTTTGCCAATTATTTCTATAATTTATCAGCTCTATTCCTTTAGCACTCACAGTCAAAAAAAAAGGTTAATCAGGGTTGATATATGGCATTGCAGGGTTGATACATTTCTGAAGGAAAACTCCGAGACTATTTTCCTTCTCTTGTTGCCAGTGTAGAAAAGTTCAAATCATCCTTTGTATCTGTCAATACTTTTGAAAAATATGCTTCCTTTGGACTGTATAAAATTACTTATGACATGAAAGTCTGACCTCTAGGACCTTTCTTTCATCTAAAAAACCCTTTCTCTCTCCCTCCCTTATATTTAATTTTACTGTTTATTTCCATAACAAGCATTATGAAACATGTCAATGACTTCAACCAAACTCTGTGTGTATTATTGTTGTCAATCTTTTCTCACTGGAAAATTACATGTTTTCCATGATGTTACTCTATAGTGTGACTTGCATTTTATTCTCCTTGGCTATTGTTACAGATCAACATTGAGTATTTTTCAACATAGAGAACTTATCATAGTATAATGGCACCAACATAGAAAAATTAATTTCCCAGATAGGATATCTGAAATAGCTACTCAAATGACAAAATATATAATTATATATAACATTTTTTCCACTTTTTTATTATAATAACTTTTTTATTGACAGAACCCATGCCAGGATAATATTTTACAACATTATCCCTTGCACTTACTTTTGTTCCAATTTTTCCCCTCTCTCCCTCCATCACCTCCTCCAGATGGCAAGCAGTCTATATATGATGAATATGTCGCAGTATATCCTAGATACAATATATGTGTACAGAACTGAACAGTTCTTTTGTTGCACAGGGAGAATTGGATTCAGAAGGTAAAAATAACCTGGGAAGAAAAACAAAAATGCAAACAATTTACATTCATTTCCCAGTGTTCTTTCTTTGGGTGTAGCTGCTTCTGTCCATCATTGATCAGTTGAAACTGAATTAGGTCTCTTTGTCAAAGAAATCCACTTCCATCAGAGTACATCTTCATACAGTATCGTTGTTGAAATATATAATGATCTCCTGGTTCTGCTCATTTCACTTAGCATCAGTTCATGTAACTCTCGCCAATCCTCTCTGTATTCATTCTGCTGGTCATTTCTTACAGAATAATAATATTCCATAACATTCTATATATAACAGTTTTAAGTTCATAGAGGAACTGATGAAGACAAATTATATGTGTAAGAGAATATTTTAAATGATGCCTAACAAAACAATACCACAAGACCCAAGATTGTGGTTTCATTTCTTTGTTCATTCATAAAGATCTATAGAGATTATTTAAAATAATGCTTAGTCTCAGGGAGGGAGAAGATGAGCAAGGAAGAGAGAAAATTTGGAATAAAATTTTAAAAAAGAATGTTAAAAATTGTCTTCATATGTAATTGGTAAAAAAAATTTTTAAAAATTTATTGGTTAGATTATTTGTAAAAGTCATATGACTATATAGAGTATGATCATCAAATATGTCCAGTTACTGAAATGTGAATGCAAGAGACTATACAAATCAGAATAAATTTATTGATACTAATTAAATAAAAGTTGGAGATCACCTTTCCATTGTTAGTTTAAAGTGGAGTTGCTATACAAGAACAATTAAATTTTTTTGAGGTGGGGAAAATTCAGATCTTGGAGCAGATTGACAATCTCCATGAACTAAGCTATCTGATAATGATCATAAAGCTGGTATATACAATGGGCAGGAATGTATTCTGAGTCTTCTTGACTTGAGGGCCAGCACTCTATCCAATATATCATAGTATGATAAGGTTAATCTTTACTTGGCATTTACTTTACATTTTCAGTCATTTGGGCAGCATTCATTTATATTTACAAGTCTAAAGTAAATACTATATTTAGCTAGCATCTTGGGAAATGAGATGTTTCATATAATTAAAAATTTTAGGTAAAGAAATTAACTCTTTTAATCATACAAGTTTTTATATTAACTGTTATACAGAATTCTTTTTTAAATGTATAACATATTTTTTTGATTTCTCAAAGAATATTAAACTTTTAACTTCTTTTTCTTTAAAAATTAAGAAAATTGAAACAAGCACAAAAAAGAAAATTTACAATTTTATAGCAGAAAAAGAGGCTTATATTTTAAAAGAATATAATATATAAGTATGTGCTTAAGTATATATAGAAGTATATCCTCTTATATAATATGCATATACATGTGTATTATATTAATGCATATAATAATTTTACAAGTTCCTTTCAAACCTGTTTGCTTCCTTCTGAGCTTCCTTCAGTTACCTTTTTGTGTATTAAAAGATGTTTCAATGATTCTCTGTTTTTTTTTTGCATCACAATTACTATAATCCACTTCTTTCTCAACTCACACTCCACCCCCGATTAAAAACTGAGAGAAAAAGAAACATTTTAAGAAGTAAGCTTAAGCATGATAATTGTGGAACTATGTATAGAAGAATTGCACATGTTTAACATATATTGAATTTACTTGCTGTCTGGGGTGTATGTGGAAGGAACAGAGGAAATCTATAAAAAATTTGGAACACAAGGTTTTGCAAGGGTGAATGTTGAAAACAGTCTATGCATGTGTTTTGAAAACAAAAAAGCTTTTAAAAAAAAGAAAAGAAAAGAATTTTGTCATGCCAGGTAAACCATACAGTGGCCATGTCCAAAAATGTATATCCCTTTGTGCACTGAGTCCATTACCTCTCTGTCAGGAGATATTCTCTAATCATTGCATTGATAAGATTTATTAAGTTTTTTGAAGATGTTTTTCTTTATAGAATCTTTCTATTTAATGTTCTCTTGATTCTGTTTGCTTAACTCTTCATTATTTCACTGTATCTGGAATATTCTGCAATCATGTCTATCATTTCATAACAACAAAATAATGTTTCATTACATTTGTTGTCATTTTCAAATTGATGGGCATGTCTTAATTCTTTTTAGAATGCTCTTAATCTTTTTCTTTTATTAAATCCCCCTTTTAAGATCAGGAAGTCTGTTTTGCTTATGGTTATTCTTTTTTTGGTATTATTTTCCCTCTTCCCGCTGCCTCAAGCCCTGTTGGTTTCCCTATTGAATTGGATGCATTTCTTCACCAACTATTTTATATGTGTGGATGTTCAGCCCTCCTTTGTTCATTTCTGGTGAGAAAGAGGTTTATCCCTCTGTTTTATGTTTGTATGCTCTTCTCCCACAGCCTAATTTTATGAGAAATATTTCCCTTCTTTTCCACTATTACTAGTAGACTATTTCTAGTTTAGACTATTTCTTTCACCCTCTTTTCTCTTTACTCTCTTCAGACTAGAACAGAACCATTCCATCCCCATTTCTCTGTGTTTTTTTTAAAATTTAATGCTTTCATTGAGAAAATTAAGTTTCTAAGAGGATAGTCGTTTCTTCTCTTTCTATTAGAGCGTCAGTTCTTCATTATCATATAATCCTTTCCAAATGCTCAAATAAATTTACTTTTATAGATTTATATGTGCACAGCAGAACATCAGAGAGGATTCAAAATGTAAAATAAATTTCCATTTCAAGAAATCTTATATCATAACTACTTACAATACATTCAGTTTTCTTTCTTTCTTTCTTTCTTTTTTTTTTTTTTTTTTTGCTTCCTTGTAAGTTTTTCTTCCGTTTTCTATGTACTTTTTTACTTTATTCCTTCTTCTACTTCCTCTCTCCCCTTCCCCATGAAGGCTATAAGTAACTTTGGAGCTCTATCTATACATAAATACATGCATACACACACATACATATATACATAAATATAAATAGATCACAGTAATCATAGTTTTGATCTTTTCAACAGGAATTCTTATAAGTTCTTTATGACATTAATGATCCTTCCCCCCTCCCTATATGTTTAATTCAGCTTTGATCAATAAATTGTTCTTGATTGTGAGCTTTTTTGGTTATAAGTTATTTTGCCTTGTGGAATACTGTATTTTGTAGTAAAAGTTATTAAATCTTATGTGAAAAGGATTGGTTTATTGGTACTTGAATTCTTCTCTGTATGCTTACAGTATTTTTTCCTTTGACATGGAAGTTTTGAATTTTGGCTATAACATTCTTGGGACTTTTCCTTTTGAGATTTCTTTCAGGCAGTGCTTGGATTATTTCTTTTTACTTTGGCCTCTATCTCAAATAGATCTGAATAGTTTTCATTTATGATTTTTGAAATATAGTGCTCATGCTTTTTAAAAAAATATTGTTTTCAGGAAGTACAATGCTTCTCAAGTTATCTCTGCTTGATATGTTTTCCACATCAGTTGTTCTTGATAGCATATATATTACTTTTTTCTTTTTTATTTGTTTAATTTTATTCTAATGTAACTTGTTTTTTCAGGGAATCATTGATTTCTGATCTATTCTAATTTTATGGGATTAATTGGGTAAAGTACCTGGTCATTGCCTTGTCCCTAGGACTTTCAAGATTTGCATCTTGGGGCTTTCAGAATAGGCTGGCATTTTGTGACCACTCTGGGTCTTCCTTTAGGTGCTCCCTGCTCTTGCTACGTTTGGATATAGACATTTGCACATATCTCTGTCTCATTACTGGTTGCACAAGAAGGTTGGGCTTATATGTCAATACTGTTTCTGAATTTTTTGATGACCCCCTTTCCTTTTGCCCACAGGATTCTGACTAACTTTTTGTAAAGTTCTGGGAAAGAAGAAGACACTAATTTCTCAGTGGAATTCTTGTTAATGATTTGGTTTGATCTGAATTTTAAGTTTTTGCTGAAGTATGTATGTTGGAAGGGTCAATTCTTCACTATTCAGACTTCCATCTTGGCTGGAAATCTTATTTACTTTCTTTTTAAAGCTAAAGTCAGGGAAACTGTGGTTTTGACATCTCTGTAGGCTTTTATTGGAGAATTCTAGGCCTTAAATTTCATTTTAGTGATTTCAAATATTTATTGTGATTGAGTATAGTGATAGAATTAGAGGCAATGGTGGTATATTATCAGAACTTTGGGTTTTAAGTCAAATCCTGGGGTCATAAGCTTATTCTACCACTTATTCTAGTGGGACCTTGGATAAATCATGTAACCTGTCATAGTTTTCCAATGTGTAAAATGGGGGAGGGATAAATTAGGATTATTAGGAATCTTTAATTTCCCTTAAAGTGACAAATTTTACAATGTAAGAATAACTTATCAATATTAATTATTGTATTATGATACATGTAAAACAGATATTCTTTTTTATAGCTTTTTATTTATAAGATATATGCATGGGTAATGTTTCAGCATTGACAATTGCAAAACCTTTTGTTCCAATTTTTCCCCTCCTTCCCCCCATCTCCTCCCCCAGATGGCAGGTTGACCAATATATGTCGAATATGTTAAAATATATATTAAATAAAATATATGTATACATGTCCATATAGTTGTTGTACAAAAAGAATCGGACTTTGAAATAATGTGCAATTAACCTGTGAAGGAAATCAAAAATGTAGGCAGACAAAAATATAGGGATTGGGAATTCTATGTAGTGGTTCATAGTCATTTCCCATAGTTCTTTCACTGGGTGTAGCTGGTTCTCTTCATTATAGAACAATTGGAACTGATTTGGTTCATCTCATTGTTGAAGAGAGCCACGTCCATCAGATTTGATCATCATATAGTATTGTTAAAACAGAGATTCTTAATCGTTAAAGCTAATAACCTGGAAGACTATTTGCCCTGGAAGACTAGTATGCTTCTTTGTTTCTTGGTCAGAATTTGATAGTTTCTATTTCATCTCTCATAGTCAGACTGTTGAATCTTTCCACTGCTGTCCATGTATTTTTCTTGTATAATACATTTATCTATACATCTGTATAAGATGTTTATCTTCACTTCTACTTTAATTTGTCTTTTTAAATTTTGGGGGGTATTATTAAAGAAAAAAAAGATAGCTACAATTGAGTTAAGAATAACAAATCTCTTAGAACTTTGAGGAGCTCTTCAGATAGTAAAATGGATAGACTTTGTGACATTTATTAACTTTGGCTGTTCATGGACTTTTTTGCTTATTGTATAAATGATTCTTAGGTGAAGTATTAATGCAATTTTATCAACACAGATTAGGTATTTTTATTAGACTGGCCCCTCAATTTGTTTTAAAAATCTTTATAATCTTATATTTTTCAACAAGTAGATACTTTTAAATGTTTCTTAAATGAATGAATGAATGTTCAAGCACAATTCCTACCAGACAATATTTGCTTAGTCTACTTCTAGCGACACTGAAAAGTCTTAGTTTTAAAAATTACTGAGACTTTCAGCTGAATGAAGCTTTTTTTTCCCTCCGAAATTAGGCCAAATTAATGAGCTCCTACTCTAGCTTATGGCAATTGTATTAAATAAACCTAACAATTTAAGGATGAAATTTTTAAAAAGTATGAGTAGACCCATGGAGAAAAAATGGTCACCAAAGTAATCTTTCACATTCTATTCCAGTCATATGACTTTTGCAACTAATCTGACCAATAACATTGTTAAAAAATTTTTATTTTTACCACTTACATGTGAAGACAGTTTTTAACATTCATTTAAAAATAATTTCAGAGACAGAGAGAGAGACAAAAACATAGATACAGATTAAGAGTAAGAGAAGACAGAGACAGAGAGGGAGAGAGACAGACAGACAGAGAAAGAGAACATGGCAGATACTATTATTCACTGTTCTTATCTTTCAATAAACTCAGTAGTGATTTCCTGTATGTTAAAGGGGTTTGGAAGATGTTTAAAGGAAGGTCTTGATTCCCAGAGAAGGCAAGAGGGTTGCCATGGACTATCTTAAGTACCTTAAAATGAAAACATTAGGATTAAAGCACAAGCACTGAATTGATATACAGTAACTATCTTCAGTTAAATTCTACTTCAGTAATAGTTACTTTGCTCCCAAGAAAATTCTTTTTTGGGAGAGGTGATTGTATAGTATCTAAACAAGGACTATTGTGGATAGCTTTTGGGGAAACTTGTTTAGAGCTTGAAAATTTAGCTATATCCTTCTGAGTTAAAGTTTTTACTTTGAGTTCCTTAAGATTAGTAAATCCTGTAATCTCCTTCCCTAGTAAGATTTCATCCTTAGCTTTGAATTCTTAGGGAGCTAGGGTTTACACTAATGTGAGTAACCACAGAGAAAGGCAAGGGCAGAGTCATATAGCAAATATGGTGACCTAATTGCTAAGAGGCTGGTTAATTCTGACATTCCTTAATTTAATCCCCCTTCCACCTTCTTCCTAATGCACATTCCTATCTTTAGACTTTATCTGTACCCTTCCTATCCTGTATCAGTCTATTTTAATCTTTTGATGTTGAAAATTCACAGTCTGGGTGTCATGCATTCTTATGTTCACTGAAGGGCAATTGCCAAAATATTTCCTGGCATGACAAGAATAAAGAACCTAATTATTTATTTATTTTTAACTTATTAAGTGAATAAAACCTAATACATAGTCCATTTCCATTGGAAAAGTAAATGTAGTCAGGAAAAACCCCTAGGAATAAAGTACAGCAAGTCTTTGAGGATTGTCCCTCAGTGGCATCCTATTTTACATTGTATTTTATAAATTTTTTTTTTCTATTTCAAAGAATTTGTTTAATTTTAAAAATAATAAGAAAAAAACAAAAAGGAATACAAAACAAAAGAGAACATTGTCATGTGCCTTGTAGAACATTAGGGAGGATTAAAAATATGTAACAACAATTTGGCCTCAGATACTTAACATTTCCTGGCTATGTGACCCTGGGCAAGTCACTTAACCCCAATTGCCTTAGCAATACATGCACACACACACATACACACACACATATATATATATATATAACAACAAATTACCAGATCAAGAAAATATATATATATTAGTAGAAGAAATTATATTTATGAGTGTTCATCTTTACTTTCTTGCTTGAAAATTGTTCTTTTGTTCTCTGCTGCTCACCTTTTTTACTTTATTCCTTCTTCCCCTCTTTCATCCCTTCTCTATGCCCAAGCAGGCTAATAGTTAAGAAAGGATATATTTATGCATATATATATATATATATATATATATATATACAGACACAAACACACACCTCACCCTCACTCCCATATACATACACATATATCTTTCCTATCCCTGCTAACTCTTTGCTTTTAATTCTGTCCCTAATTTGCCTTGCTATTACTTAACCTCCCCCCAACCCATGAATCACTCCCTTGTCTTCTCCTCATACCCTTTGTTTCCTCGTCTGACTATCCCTCTTCCCTTATTTCTTTATAAATTTTGGAGGGCGTTATAACCTTCATAGTATATGTATAATGTTGACTATTTAACCCATTCCTTTTGTGAGTGGGTTTTTAGAACCATGAATCCTCTTCTCTCCCTCTAATGTTTTTGTGTCTATTCTTCCTCTGCATCTTATTTTTATAATTACTATTTTTGCCTTAACTCTGCCCGAATCTTTCTTTGAAATGTCTTATTATTGATGTCGATCTTAAAATTTAACATATGAGAGCCAATATCAATGACCATTTTCAAGGAATTCCACACAGAAAATTGTTTATGTTTTTTTTTTTTATAAATGAGAAATGAATACCTTATGTTTTACTTAAAGTTTGTTGAATGTCCATTTTTTCTCAATGTTACATATAATTTTGCTGAATATCTTTCGGTTGTTGGTAGTTATGATTCCAGGACCTATGATCTTTGTTTTTGTTTTTTGTTTTTGCTAAGGCAATTGGGGTTAAGTGACTTGGCTTAGGGTCACACAGCTAGGAAGTGTTAAGTGTCTGAGGTCAAATTTGAACTCTGGTCCTCCTGACTTCAGGACTAGTGCTCCTAGCTGCCCCCGGACCTGTGATCTTTATTGTGGCTGCTGCTAAGTCCTGTACAATTTTAATCATAGCTACAGCACATATCAATTGTTTTCTTATTTCTTGCAAAATTTTCTCTTTGATCTGAGGTTTTAGAAATTTGACAATAATGTTCCTATGTGTTTTCTACAAAGGATCTCATTGAGGCAGTGATCAGTAGATTTTTTTTCTATTTCTACTTTCCCTTCCTGTATATCATTCCAGAAGAATTTTTTTGGATTATTTCTGGCATTATTGTGTTAAGGTCCCTTTTTTTTTTTTGGTCACAATTTTCAGGCAGTCCAATAATTCTTATATTTTCTCTTCTTGACCTGTTTTCTAGATATGTAAGTTTTCTAATAAGATGTTTCATATTCTGTTCTATTTTTTTATTTTTTATAGTCTATTTTATTTCTTGGTCTCTCATAGCTTCACTGGTTTCCCCTTGCCAATTCTAATTTTCAAAGAGTTATTTTCATTTTTGAGATTCTGTGTCTCCTTTTCTAGTTGGTTAACTTTTTTTTCATAATCATCTTGTTTTTCTTGGATGTCTTTATCCATTTGTTTATCTATTCATTCATTCATTTATTTGCTTATTTTTATTTTTCCTCAAGGTCTTGCATTTGATTTTTAAATCATTTTTTTTTTTTTTTTTTTTAGTTTTTCTATACATTCTATTTAGGCAGGGAGCCATTTCACATTAATTTTTTTGGGGTAGATTTCTTTTTTTTTTTTTTTTTACTTCAGAAGATGAATCCTGGTCTTCCCTGTTCATAGAATAAATTTCTATGGTGGGGTTCTTCTTTGCCAGTTCACTTTTTAAAAAGAGATATTAGTGTAAGCACTTCTAACCCTGGGATGGAGGGGATGATGCTTCTGGCTTCATCTTAGCTCTCTCCTCTGACCAGGAACCTCAAACCAAGATTTCCACCCTTCAGCAAATGCCCACAGCTGGCAACCTTCCTGCCCCACTCTCTCTGAACTCACCAAATGATGGTTCCTTCTTGCCCAGGGTAGTGTCTCAGCAGCACAGTTGGGCCTGGCATTCCCAATCAGCCAAGATTCTTTCATCTTCCCAACCTCAGACCCTGACTCCTCAGAATATCCAGGAGGTGAAAGTTTCTGTAGTTTCTGCAGAGGCTCTAGCTACACCCAACTAGCCCCAGGGCTCCCCACTTGTTGATTTGTGCAGGTAGCCAGGAGTTGTTTGCATTTCACATGGGTTAATTCAGGCCCCAGTCTTTCTTCAGAGCTTCTTAGGTTGTATTAGGAGGACTCCATTCTGCTCCATGTTTTCTTCATTTTTCACCAGTCTATATTCACCTTAAGATGCAAATTTATTCTATTTGTGGGGAGAATTTGGAGAGTTTGAAACTTATCAACCTACTCCACCATCTTCCCAGAATCCTCCCAGGAGAAATTATTTAGATTTAAACATGTAGCTCTTTTTTTTTTTTTTTGCCCCTTCTCCTTCAGTCTCCCCACTCTATTCCCCACTGCTTTTCTGAAACATTCTCTTCAGTGCCAAACATAGTGTGTACATACAAGACTTTCAATAAATATTGACATGTATTCCCTAACCAATTCTCCTTGGTGTCACACTATTTTATTAAGCTGGATTATTCCACTTGTATCTTGGACAGTTGTTCCAAGTAACTTGGGATTTTACTTTGCCTTTACCTACTTCCCATTACTCAGACTATTGCTAAATCTTGCTTTTCCTTTAACAACATCTCTTGAATTTCTCCATTTTTCCCTGCCTCTATATAGCAATTTCTAGGCTTGCATTATCATTGATTTGGTATTTTACAAACTCTTCCTCAATTTATCCCCACAAGTGCAGTTTTTCACTCTAGTTATTTTCTAAATTCCCTGTAGAAGTTGTTCTCCATTGCTGTGATTATACCCTTGTTATGACTATTCCAATCCTCTCTTTAGAACCCTTCCTTGGTTTCTCAGTAAGCTTTCAATCTGATCCAAGGCTCTGCCTCTATCCTCCATCATTTAAATAAATTTTGTAACTCCAAGCTCTCCATGTAAATGCCATGACTTTTTATACATTCATTAGACTCACAATCAGCACTTGATTCGTTGCTTGTAGATATATCTTGACTCACCAACCTGAAATCCAGGGGTTTCTAACTTGGGATCTATAGAAGCTAGATTTCAAAGGTCTGTGCATTTGGATGGGAAAAAATTTGAGTGTTTATTTTCACTAACTTCACATTATTATAAGAAGGGGTTCATAAGATTTACTAGATTTGCCAAAAAGGTCCATGACCAAAAAAGGATAAAGAATCCTTAGTTTAATTGAGTAAAGGATAGGGGTTGCAAAGGTCTTTCCTATTCAGTAGAATGCAAGCCCTTTGAGGACAGGGATCAAGTTTTTCTCAGCTTAGCACAATGTTTTATACATAATAGTCACTTAACCAATATTTGTCGAATTGAATTCGCAGATTTATTAGAATCTGTTTCTTCAGAAAGAATGGGGAGATTGTACTCTATGGAGCTCAAATGGAAGCCTTGGGCTTAACATTCTATTGAGCTCTTTGTACTGTTCCCCCTCCCCCCACCCCCCACCCCCACCTCATTTCTAGATGGATAGATCCAGAAGATCTTCCATCTTCTGTCCCACTTCTGTCCCTATTGTCTTTTCCCACAATTATAGTTTTTGCAAAAATCTATTGTTACTTAGGCTCTGTATTCCAGATGTAAAATATAATTTTAAAAAGCTAGAAACTAGTTAATGGAGAAATAGATCTATAATTTAATATTAGACCAAAGGAGACATTGCATAAAGGGAACATGCTGACTCATCTTCTATATGCCAGTTGTTCTTTAACTGAGTGTCATGTACCTGGAAAAAAAGATCAAAGTTCTTGCCTGCTTTGCAAGGTGCTTCCTGTTGTCTGGTTTTTTTTGTTTTTTGTTTTTTTTTTTTTTTTTTTTTTGATGTTCATCAGAATATGACTCCTGAGAACATTTTTTTTTTTAGGGGAAAAAGAGGGATAGGGTTTCTTTAGTTCCTTACAATTGCAGCCTTTGATAAAGAGGTACGGACCAGAGAATGAGAGAGAATATGTTGTCTTATCTTTGGTTAGATCAAGAGCCAGGGCTGATGTTGGAGGTTGGGGACTCCTGATCCTCTGCCAAATACAAGTTTAAAACAATCACATTGCCCTCTAGCCTGTGGCCGCCAACATGAGCTGGCAGCTGGGAACTTTAATGTGTACTGCTTATGGAAAGAGCCTTCCTTTAGCAATGTCAGAGACACACATGCAGTCATAATGACTGGCATTTATATGGTAGAGCCTCTTATCCCAAGGGCTCAAAGTACTTAACATTCACTTCACGTGCCAAAGAAATACCATCACCTCTAAGTGCATTACTCAGGAACCAGTGATCGAGGGCAAAGATGTTCTTTCTCAGTTATACAGGGAATGTTTATGTGGGCTTCAGGATAACATGAACTTCAAAATAAAATAGGCTATACTATTGTGAACAATCATTTAAAAAACACCTACTATGTGCCAAGGTATTGTGCTAAATGCTCTGTGTAGATTATATGCCAGATGCTAATTTCCAGTCCCTTTGAGTTCAGTATAATAGTGACCATTCCTGAATCTGTGCAGTGGAGGGTCAACCGTGGTAATTCAGGTTTAACAATCCCCTTTGAGGATTAAATTGGTTATCTGTATTGCCAGATGAATTTAGTAATAAAGCCGCACACTTATTTACATAACACAGCTCCTGACACAAAGTAGGTGCTTTTAATAAGTGCTGTTTGATAGATTTTCATTTGTTAGCCTTGATGACCAGGAGCCACACTATTAATTTATGTCTTGTCTGAAAGCTGTCTCCCCTATGACATAGTGCACATATATAGTAATAGGGAATGGATCTATTTCTTAGGTTTCATTGTTACAGAGAATTCCCAGGAGAGGAAACTCCCTTTACCATGCAGTTTAGCACCTATTCTGAAAGTTTTAGTCTTAGAGAGTTGCCTAGAACAGTGATTCTCAAATTTTTTGATCTCAGAACCCTTTTTACTCTTAAAAATTACTGGATTGCAAAGAGCTTTTGTTTATGTTTGTGATATCTATTGATAATTTATATCTATTGATATTTCCATATTAGAAATAAAAACCAATACAATTTTTAAAATATTGAATTCATTAAAAATAACAATAACAAGTCCATTACATGTTAACATAAATAGCATTTTTATGGAAAAAAGTTCCTAAAACAAAACAAACTTAGTGAGAATGACATTATTTTACACATTACAAATTTCTTTAATATCTGGCTTAATATAAGAGAGTGGGATCTCATATCTTATGTTTTCCATCTGTTGAAATCTATTTCTTGATTTAGTCGAAGTAATTGAAGAAAATCCAAACTCATACAGATTTATAGTTGAAAAAGATAGGAGTACTTTAATAGCCAAAAAATTTCTTAGTATTATTATTAAAATAGTTTTGATCATAAGGGCCCCTCAGGAGAGTTTCAGGGACTCCCAGGTGAAATTTGCAGACTACTTTGAAAACAGGTGGCTTAGAACACTGAGAAGATAGGTGACTTGCTCAGAGTCACATAGATGTTATGTATAAGAGACAGGGCTTAAAGCCCAGATCTTTGTGCCTTTGAGATCAACTTGATCCACTCTTGATCCACTACATCAGAAATGACTTTCTTAATGTTAATAATGTACTTGCCATCTGGGGGAGGGGGTGGAGGGAAGGAGGGGAAAAATCGGAACAGAAGTGAGTGGAAGGGATAATGTTGTAAAAAATTACCCTGGCATGGGTTCTGTCAAAAAGTTATTTAAAAAAAAGAGACAATAAAAGACTACTTTAAAAAAATGTTAATAATGAATTTATATAGTTCTGGTGAGCTTGCCAAGCTCTTTGTGTACCTTATCTCTTTTGAGTGTCACAATAAATCTGTGTGAAACAGATACTGAAGATATCATTATCCCCATTTGATAGTAAAATCATTATTATCCTTTCAGTGCACTTACTTTGTTTTTAAGCAGTTTTTTCCTCTCCCAATGTTTGTTTACACCTTCCTGATATTTGTTCATGGTGATCACATCTCCCATAGTCATTGTTTAATTTAGCTGTGCTTTCCTTTCCTAGTATTAGGTATGAGGAACAGTGTGAGGAAGCCAAAATAAATAAGGCACAGAGTCTCAGAAAATTGGAGTTAGAAGAAATCTTAGGCATCATCTAATCTACCTCCTTTTATAGATGAGGAAAATGAAGTTCAATAAAAGGGAAATGACTTTGTCTTGTCTGTAATTGGCCTCTAGATTTTTAGTTTAATGTTCTTTCTATAGCACTGGATACTTTGACCTCTTGAAGCTTATGATGAACAAACCCAACAGGACAGGAAAGAATGGACAATCATGTTGTGAAGATCTAAGAGAATTGAAGGAAATTATAAAAAACATGTAAGGCAGCTGTGACATTCAAAGGACAGAAATAGTAAAGAGAATGATGCGGTAGTAAAGAGGTAATAGCATCTAACCAGAAGAAAGTAGAATCTGCTCATAAAGATCAGAACTCTTTTCCTTGTCATAATTTAGCATTTGTAATGAGAATGATAGGGTACTTGTTATTATGTACAATGGAATGGGATGAATAAATGGATGATAGGATATTTTATTATGATATAAGATGGATGAGAACAATGATAGGTTGGTAGGACATTTGTTATGCGGTAAGGTGGATGAGAACACTGATAGGATGATAGAACATTTGTAATGATGTAAGGACTTTATGAGTAGTTGCAATAGACTTTCCTTATAGCCAAATCCAAGTATATATGGTGATCTTGGAAAACCTTCTCTTTACTTTTGAATTGGGTCATCACATTTTTCAAGAGTTGTATTTTAAAAATTCTGGATTTGGCAGGTCTGAGAGTATTTTGAAAACCTTCTATGTCAAAGCTTAAAAAATCCCCACATATTTTAAAATGTATGTACATAAACATTGAAAAATTTTAACAATGTGACAGCATTGTAGATAGAATTCTATCTACAGGATTAGGAAGTGTAACCTTACATTCTGCTTGTGATACAATGTTTGGGTCCTGATTGACTCAGGTTGAATATAAATAACAGTCATTTCTGCTTTGGCCAGAAGCTCTGAGAATCCCCTCCTGCTGGATTCATTCATTTATTTAAATTTGGGGGGGACTAGGCTAAAGAGGAAATTCTTTGCCCCAATTGCTACTTAGTTTTAAACAGCTAACGGGGTGCATTCTCAGTTAAATGAGACCAGTTGAAGGTTTAGAATAAAAAGGCCAGTCTCCCATTGTACCCAGGGCCATCTCCAGTCATCCTGATCTATATCTGGCCACTGGATCTAGATGGCCCTGGAGAGGAAGGTGAGACAGGTGACCTTGAAAGCCCCTCCCTCACTTAAATCCAGTTCACTTGCATCAACTCCCTGATGTCATGGCCCTCTTTGAGAATGAAGGACAAACAGTAGCAACTTAGCTGTGTTGGTTATACATGATAAGTCAATGTTCAGTGTGGCTAATTGCCCCCAAGCCTAATAGTTTTGCTTCAGACTGTTGGGATGAAGACAGAACTCAGTAATATGCAGTTTCTAGTGAATGAGTCTCACTTTCCTCATCTGCGAAAAGAAATTAGTAAGACTTCTATAATGCAGGATTGCTTTAAGACTTATATGAAATAATGTATGTTGAAGCACAGAAAACTTTAAAGTGACATGTGTGTCCTTTAAGCAAAGGGCTAGGCTTACCATGATCTTTAAAACCCATTCCAGCAATAAAAATCTTTGATTTTACTTGTGAAATAAGATATAGGAACAATATAGCATAGAATGACTATAGTGTAGTATATAAGCAGTTAGGGTCAGAGAGTAAAGAAGTTTTTCAAATGGGCTTGAGCAAGGTGTGGAGGATGTTAATTTTGAGAAAGATTTTGAAAGAAGAAAAGTAACATGGATCGTTAGAGTAGAATGGGGTTGAGTTAATGGGGTGTTTGAAAGGCCATTCAGATGAGAACTTTGGAAGCAATCCTTTAAAGTCTTGTTTTCCCCTCTTTTAGGCAAGTTGGGAGAAGAGTAAGTGGTCATAAATATGTCACTCACCTATAAACCTGTCAGTGCTGGATTTGGAAATTGAGAGTCTAGGACCATGCTACTAGGACAATTTTATCACTATATTCTCTCATAAATGTCTTGGAGCAGACTTTTCTTTACACAGATTTTCAACTGAGAAAACGAAGCAAAACACAAAACTGTTGTTTTTGGCTTCCAGAAGGGAGGCTTTGATGAAAGCTGTCCAGCTGTCTCAGAAAAGCCAGGGATCCTGGAGAGGGTGACCTTTTAACCCTCTATGGCTTAGGAGGGTATATTGTTGCACCTGCTGGGCTGGGGGTTGGGGAGAAGCATCCAGCTTTATGTAGTTCAAATAAAGCCCTTGTAGGTCAGATGGCAGTGGAGTTAAGTCAAGTCAGCAAACATTTATTAAGCTCTTGACTATATGCTAGGCACTGTGCTAAGGGCTGGGCAATATAAAGAAAGGCCAAAAAAATAATCCCTGCTCTTAAATGACTCAGAATTTAATAGGAAGACATTATACAATAAACCGCGTACAAACAAAATACATATAGGATATATAATTTTAAAGGGAAGGCATTAACATTAAGGGTATTAGGAATGAGTCTTTGAAGAAGGTGGGACTTAAGCTAAGGCTTGAAGGAAACCACAGAAGCCAGAAGAGAAAGGAAAAGAATTCCAGGCATGGAAGATGATCATTGAAAATGGCTAGTATCAGTAGTTGGAGTATTTTATTTGGGAGGCAGCAAGGAAATTAGTGACACTCAGTCACAGAATATATGGAAGATAGATTAAGCATTGGATTTTTTTAGTTACTGCTAATTTTCCTCAAGAATAAATAAAATTAGAATGAAATTTTAACCTTAACTTTCCCTTGGCTCAAAGAAGAAACTACTGTATAAGCCAATAAGGAGATGTTCAGTAATGTGAAATATTCCTAACAATGTTGGCTAAAGATTGTTGCAAAAGTAATAATGCTGCTGCTGTTGCTAATAATGATGAGAAAGATAATAGTGATATTAATTGACAGTCTTGTGGTGCTGTATTATTTGCAAACTACTTTACATATATTATCTCACTGTAGCTTCATATAATCTGTTGAAGTAGGTAATGCAATTATTATTATTATATCCTTTTTATTGTTCAGAACAATCAGGGTGAGAAAGTTAAGTTTTTTGCCCAAGACAATGATTAAGGATCAGAGATGGGATTTGAACTCAGTTCATTGTGATTCCAAAACCCTATCTACGGGTGACATTCCAGGCATAGAGAAGCTTCTAAAAATGAGAGATGACAAATAAATACTAAAGACAATTTACAAGCATGCCTTAAATCTCTTTTATGTGCCAGACATTGTTCCAAGTACTGGAGATACATAATGAAAACAAAACTTCCAACCTCCAAATAGCTTACATTCTTTAAAAAAAAATACATATTTTATTTTTCTAATTACATGTAAAACATTTTTAAACCTTCATTCTTTAAAACTTTGAGTTTCAGATTTTCTCCTATCTTCCTCCTCATCGAGAAGGCAAGAATAATTAGCTTACATTCTACCAGAGATGGCAGCAAGAGTTTAGGCAAGAGGTGATGGAGACCTTAACTAGAGTAGTGACTAGGTAAGCAATGAGAAAGATTAATAGTCTGATTTTAGTGGGAGTAGAGAGTATGTGAAGGAAAATGATGAGAAAGGTTAGAAAAATAGATAGAGAAAGGTTGTGGAGGGTTTTAAAAGATAAGCAAAGACATTCTGATTTTACTATAGAGTCAGCAGGAGATATTGAAAGTCTCTGAGGGGCAGCTAGGTAGTAGCACAGTGGATAGAGCACCAGCCCTGAAGTCCAGGACCTGAGTTCAAATGTGGCCTCAGATACTTAACACTTTCTAGCTGTGTGATCCTGGACAAGACACTTAACCCCAATTGCTCCATCAAAATAAATGAAGGAATGAATAAATAAATAAACAAATAATTAAATAAATAAATAAGAAAATCTTTGAGCAGGGTAGTGACATGATCAGACCTATGGATTAGGAAGATGACTTTGGTAACTGTGGTGCATGGATTGAAAATCAAAGAGGTTGAAGGCAGAAAGAGTAATTAAAAAGGCAGTACAATTGTCTAGATGAAAGTTGATGGGAAGTTTTAAAAAAAGCTAACAGATATGAGAGATGATATGGAGCTAGAGTTGACAGAACTTGGAAACTTTGGATATGGTTGTGAGGAAGTGAGAGGAAGAGACAAAAGTGACATATCTTTTTTTTAAAGAGTAAAATTTTTCAAAAAATATTTTTATTTTAAGTTTTGAGTTCCCACTTCTAGCTCTTCTTCCTTTCATCTCACTCCCCTCCCTGAAATAGTTGTTATTTATCCTTTATTCTTGAAGGGACATTGGGAAAGTGATGCTGTGACATGCAAGTGAATTGAATTGGATTTAAGTGAGGGAGGCTTGTGCCAAGTTATAGTCTCATTTTCTTCTCCAGAGCCATCTGTGTTGAGTAGCAAGGTATAGATCAGGATCACTGGCGATGGTTCTAGATGTAGTGGGAGACTTTGACCTTTTAAAGATCTTTAACAGATTTCAGTTTGATTTGAGGCAATGCTGAATAAGTAAGCAATCAGATATAAATAATATTTGTGTAATTATGTAAAATATTTATATATACAAGAAAACTTGAGTAAAAGAAAAAAAGAAAGAAAAAAATAAAAAAAATTAGCATGCTTCACTCTGTATTCAATCAATATCAGTTCTCTTTTTGGAGGTGGATTTGGGTGATTTTGAATTTGGAGAGACAAGACTTACTGAAAAGATGTTTGTGTTCCATATAGAAATGTGGTATTTGGTCAGAAGGGCTGAATTAAGAGGAAAGATGAACTCAGTTTTTAAAATGTTAAGTTTTTTTTTTTAGTATTTATTCCATTTTTAATTTATGAAATAAAACAAGCATTTCCATGACATAGTAGAATAAAAAAGATGATTATACATGAAACTGAAAATCTATTATGCACAATTTGTTATTCCTTTTAAACATATAATAAAGTTTTCAAATAAATTTCATCTTCTTTTTCCTTTTTTTCTTCCTTTCCCCAGAGATGACTACCATTAGATACAAATATATGTATGTAAGATCATTCTATACATACTTCTATTTATCAGTTATTTCTCTGGATACAGAGAGCATCTTTATTCATATGTCCTTTGTATAGTAAATTGGGGTATTTATAATGGTCAAAATGACCAAGTTTGAAGTGACGATTATTGAAGGTATCTATCAGCTGAGATGTGGAGCTGGAGCTAAGGAGGGAGATTAAGATTGTTTATAAAGTTTTAGAGATCATCTCTTCATGGAGTTAATAATTGACTTCTCAAGGGAGAATGAGCTCATGAAGGGAAAGAATGCTCAAGAATGATTACCTTCTTCATGGTTTTGAAGTTTATTTTTTATTTTTATAGAAATTCCCAATTAATAATAATAATGATATTGATACAATAATAATAGCTAGCCTTTATATAGCACTCTAAGGTTTTTAACTCATAAGTGTCTGAGGCATAGTTTGAATTCTAGTTTTCCTGACTCCAAGTTCATTGCATGTTTCCCTTCCTTGTAAAGAATAATTTTTGAATCATAATTGTCCAGTGAACAAAATGTTACTAAATTCATTCTCTTTCACTAACTAGAATACATTATTTGATATACTAAATGATTCAAAAGTTTTACAATCAATCATCTGCAGATAGCAAGGATTAAGTTGGGTTGGAAGTACAGTGAGTTCAGCCTCACAATCTCATTCCTCTCATCTTCCCATTATTAATGATAATTTCGTCGTTGCATATGTGAACAGTAGAGATCTGGCTTCTCTGTTAAGTTTCTAGCTGTTATCTTACCTACAGAATGTAATTAGGAAATTAAGGCCAATCCAGACCAGATGTTTTAGTTGATTAGATTGGACTGTTCATCCAAACATGGGATTTTTCATCATATTAAGTGTCAGAATCGATTGGAATAACTAGGTGCTTTTTGGGGGTGAATATAGACAAAATCTGCATTCTGTTCCAAAAAATCTATTATTGATCCTTTTGGATTAGTGTAAACAAAATTCCTTTTCGTGACACCAAAAAGACTTATTTATGTAGAGCAGGTGGAATTATAAATAAAACTCAAAGCTTTCAGTTTACTCATCTATAAAATGCTAAGGCTGAACTTTGTGATCCTTAAGGGCCTGTCCAGCTTATAAAATCAAACTTGAAACCAAGATTTTTATGGATAATCCACAAATCACAAAGACTCTCCTCCTTGCCCTCTACAATAAATACGATACTAGATAAATGACGGGACTTTGCCATCCTTAGATTGTATGATTGATTGTCTGAATACAAAAAAGGCTTTCACATTATTCACTAAATTTAAAAAAAATTGTAAATTGTTATTTATTATATTTCCCTCCCTCCCTCCTTGTAGTAGACCTGGCAAACTTTCTGATTACTTGGATTTAGAAACCAGATGGTCAACATTTTAAGAACAATAGAGACAACTAGGGGATGTAATGAATAAAGCAGGGGGCTTAAAATGAGGATGACCCAAGTTCAAATCCTCTCCCTTCCTGAGATGTCAGGGAGGGTGTGAAGCTGCTGGTCATGTGGCTGTTGGTCTAGCTAGCTTCTTGACTCAGCTGCACAACCAGCAACTAGGAGTATGGAACCCAGGCCCAATCTCTCCCAGGTTCTCTTCCTGTCTTTCTTTCTGCCTCCACCCACCAAAATCGTTATTTCCTATACAACACATCAGGACTTGCACAGAGAGTGGGCGGGGGCCATTCTTTATCCAATCATGTATATTAATAGGGTATAGTCCAATTACTATTTAGCCTCACGGGCTTGGGACCTCAGTGCATCAACTCAAGCCTCAGCCCACTACAAAATCCAACCTCAGACACTTGCTAGTCTTGTGACTTTGGGGGGTCACTTAACCTTACCTATGTTAATTTCCTCAACTATAAAATGGGGATGTTGATAAAAACAATAATGGCACCTGCCTCTGGATATTGTGAAGAATTTATAAGGTGCTTAGCATGGTGTCTGGCACAAATTAGACCTTGAAAATGCATGTTCCTGTCTTTCTGAGATGTGAAATAATGCTAAGTATACGCTGTAAAAGAGAGATGTTAATATGTTTTCCTATGACTAGAATTATAGATCTATTCATAGATACTAGAGGTATTTCTATTCCCTTATTTTATAATTCCCTTATTTTACAAATGAGTATACTGAGGTCTAGAAAGATTCTATAAATATTCTAAGCCACACAGCAGAGCGGATTTCACTCAAGTTCTATCACTTCAGTTTCCAAATTCCTTTCCACTGAATCCACACTTCCCCATGTTAGCGTTATATATATGGAATTTGTGACATTCCTTGCTCAAAGGTCTTTTGGGCTTACTTTCTATATTTTAACTGTTTTTCAGATAGGCATGATTTCCAGAAATCTGAGAATCTGATTGGATAATGTATAAGCATATATTCATTTTAAAAAAACAATTACCTTAGTAAATATAGAGTACTGAAATAGGTGCTGGAAATTCACTGGCCAACACAATCTGTCTCCTAAGAAATTTTTGTCTAAGGTCATAGAGCTCAAAAGCTTTAAGTGTTTGGAGGGAAATTAATTGAAGTTAAGCAGATAGAAGTGTGAGTGCTGAAAGGTTTGCCTGACTGGCTAGATTAACCAGTCAAGGAGGATTTAATGAGGAGTCTTCAGAGGGATACATTTTTAGCAGGATTTTGGAAGGAGGGAATGTCACAATTTCAACAAGTTATTTAATGTTTTTTATGTTTCAAAGCACTCTGGTAGTTTGGTAGGAAAAAAAAGAGCTCTAGATGGGAGATAAAAAATAAATGTCATGCCATGTTTTGTATATTCTTCACTATGTCCTCTTAATTCCAAGTTCTGTAACTTAAAATTTTTAATTTTAAAATTTTAAATCAGTTGATGTGATCTATCTTGGTCTATCCTTTGTTATCCCTCCTTGAGGGTTTTTAATTCGTTTTTGAAAGTTTAAATTAATTTTCATTATTAGGACCTTGACAACCATGGCAAATATGTTCTTGACAACTATCAACAACCAGGAACATATTTAAAAAAGAGAAAAAGAAGATTGTCTATTAAACTGTGAATCTGTATTGTACTTTTTTGTTTTATTTTTTAAGTATATGTAGCATAAATCATAGCACCTGTCTCTTTCCTTTCACCCCACTAGTGCCAGCACTCCTTATGTCTTGGGCTTGTTTGCCTACCCAATTTCTCACACTTTCACATAGGTACATTCTTGCAAATCACTCTCTCAGGGTAACAGGTAACCCTGGGATTGGGAGAATTATACTCTTATGACTAATACTTATCGTTCAAATGTGTTTCCCATAGAACAAATTAGCCAAGATGAACTCTATTAAATTTTAATTAGAAATGTTTACTAAACAGAAAACAAAACTATAACGACAACAAAATAGCCCATCTGTAAATGAGGGAATTCTCTCTCTCCAGTGCACACAGTGTCTTTGGTGGGGACAATGAGTACAAATTTATAGAACTACAGCCAAAAAATACATGAATAGGGAGCACACTACTACAGAAGGTCTGGATTGCAGGACTTCATGATGTCTTTTGTCTTCCTCAGAAATTATATGCTTGAGAATTTACTGATCTAGGCTCTTTGGGCTGATTAGTTATCTAATTCTATTGGTTATTAGTTCTAGGCCATTCTACCTCTGGGTTTCTTTGCTTTCCTATGGGAGGGCTGTCTCTCTGTTGGTTGCTCTCTTATTGAGGCTGCATAAATTTAAAGATTTTTAAAGTCTACTCTGTTGGATGGATTTCTGAGGTATTCCTACGTTGCAGGTTTTAGGTAAAGAGGGTAAGTTCTGAAGTCTTTCCTAAACTCTAAATTCAGTTATGTTCCAGGATTAGTTCGTCTCTGACTCTTAAGCTCAGCTCTATTCGAAATCAGCTATTCTTTGAGACCTAATTAGTTCATTTTAGCTCCTAGAAACAGATGGAAAGCCCACTCCCGAGTACTATTCAGCTCTTCCAAGCATTTGGTGGTAGTGAAGGCTCTGAAGCCTGATCTAAACCTTTCAGAAGGATCAATTTTACCAACTTAATTTTCCAAAGTAGGATTTCTTATGTGAAATAAATGACTTCCTCCATTTTGTAGTGAGAAACCAAAACCTACATTTCTGCTATTCAAGACACAACTTCTATACAAGGCACAACTAGGCAATATACATCTATCTCACAATTGGTCACTAAAATATTTTAGCTATCAGGGTTTTTTAGCTATCAATGTCAAAATTCCCATATCATTCATGTGCAAAATAGGCAATGGGAAACAGATCAATTTGTATCTCACCTCTCTCCATCATGCCCCATTACGCCTATTCTCCCTATTTTTTACTTCCTAGTCCAGTTAACTTTTCTTCACATTTTAATAGTATTTTATATTTCCAAATACATATAAAGGTATTTTCAACATTCATCATTGCAAAACCTTGTGTTTCCAATTTTTCTCCCTCTCTCTGTCCCCTTCCCCAAGACAACAATAATTCAATAAAGGTGAAACATGTGCAATTCCTCCAGATATATTTCTATATTTGCCATGCTGCTCAAGAAAAACCAGATCAAAAGGGAAAAAAACATGAGGAAGAAAAAATAAACAAACAACAACAAAGGTGAAAATATTATGCTTGCTCTATATTCAGTCTCCATAGTTCTCTCTCTGAATGTGGATGGCACTTTGCATCAGTCTATTGGAATTGCCTTGAATCACATCATTACTGAAAAGAACTAAATTCATCACAGTTAATCATCACATAATCTTCTTATTGTGTACAGTGTTCTCTTGATTCTGCTCCCATAACTTAGCATCAGTTAATGTAAGTATTTCCAGGCTTTTCTGAAATCATACTGCTTCAGATGACCATTTCTTGAAGAGCTTAGTCATGCTTATTTGACCCTTATTTTCAACCTTCAGATTATTCTGCCTTCTCACCAGAAATCTTGCCCTGCTACTCTGTCCTTATCACTTTATATTTCCCTTTATATGTTCTTCATGAGGGAAAAGATTATTTTTTTCCCTGTATTTGCATCCTCAACAAAATTCTTAATATATTGCCAGACACCAAAGACAATGGTTCTAGCACTTGGGGATATTGTGGATCTCATAAAATCCTTATGGGCTGCATATTTGACTCCTCTGCTGTATCCTACATTATCTTTCTCTCTTGCCACTTTCATTTGTAAATATTCTTATATGGATTTGGCTCAGTTGATTTTCATGATATATTTATATGTAGTTGTGTTTTCCCCCTACTAGTTTTCCTAGCAACTACTCTTAATTTTTCACCATTCTTTTCAATATTGCTTTGCCTATCATCTTTTCATTTTGCTTCAACTTCTTTATGTATTCTGCTTTCATTTGCATTGAGAATATCAATTTCAATGTTGTTCAGTTTTTCAATTATGGACAACTTTCTGACATATTAAGAATATCAACATTTAGATCTAAGACAATTCTGAAGAACTTATCATGAAAAATGCTACCTATACCCAGAGAAAAAAATTTTGGAATCTGAATACAGATCGAAACAGGGTTTTTTTTAAGTTTCTTTTGTTTTACTGGGGTTTTTATTTTGATCTGTTTTGTTTTATTACATGTTTAATATGTAAATATGTTTTCCATGATTACACATGTATAGCCTACACAAAATTGCTTGCTTTCTCAATGAGGTGGGTGGAAAGGGAGGGAGAGAATTTGGAACTCAAATTTTGAAATGAATATTGACAGTTGTTTTTTATGCATTAAAAAAATTTAAATTTATGCTTTGTGATCCTTAACTAAACTAACTAAACTGTGATTCTTTGTAAATACTAAAACTCTGTGATTTAATTTTTTTTTCTTTTTTTGATTTGTAATAGTCTTTTGTTTTTCCCCAATTATTTGTCAAAATAATTTTTAACATTTTTTACAAGATTTTTAGTTTTAATCTCCCCCCTTTCTTTCCTCTCCTTTATTGAAAATAGCAAGTAATTTGAGAGAGGCTATATACATGGTATAATATAAAATATTTCCATATTAATCATTTGTGAAAGAAGAAACAGATCAAGAGGAAAAAACACATGAGAAAGAATAAAAAAGTAACCTGTTTTGATATGCATTTGGAATCCATCAATTCTTTATCTGGATGTGGATAGCATTTTCCTTAATGAGTCTTTTGTACTTGTCTTGGATCATTGTGTTGCTGAGAAGAGCTGAGTCATTCATAATTGATCATCATACAGTACTGCAGTTATTGTTTATAATATTTTCCGAGTTCTGCTCCTTTCACTTTTTATCAGTTTGCACAAGTCTTTCTAAATTTTTCTGAAATCTGCTTATTATTTATTTCTTTTCTTTTCTTTTTTCCAATTTATTTTAATAGTATATTATTTTTCTAATCGCATGTAAAGATGGTTTTCAACTTTCATTTTAAAAAATCTATTATAGCTTTTTATTTACAAGTTATATGCATGGATAATTTTACAGCATTGACAATTGCCAAACCTTTTGTTTCAATTTTTCCCCTTCTCCCCCCAACCCTCTACCAGATGGCAGGTTGACCAATACATGTTAGATATGTAAAAGTATAAGTTAAATACAATATTAGTGTACATATCCAAACAGTTATTTTGCTGTTCAAAAAGAATCGGACTTTGAAATAGCGTACTATTAGCCTGTGAAGGAAATCAAAAATGCAGGCAGACAAAGGTAGAGCGATTGGGAATTCCATGTAGTAGTTCATAGTCATCTCCCAGAGTTCTTTCACCGGGTATAGCTGGTTCAATTCATTACTGCTCTATTGGAGCTGATTTGGTTCATCTCATTGTTGAAGAGGGCCAAGTCCATCAGAATTGATCATCATATAGTATTATTGTTGAAGCATATAATGATCTCCTGGTCCTGCTCATTTCACTCAGCATCATCAACTTTCATTTTTGTAAGATTTTGAATTTTAAAATTTTCTCCCCCTCCCCTTCTCTCCCTCCTGTAAGGTAGCAAGTGATCTGATATGCTATATATGTACATTGATTTTTAACATATTTCCATATAAGTCATGTTGGAAAGAAAAATAAGAACAAAAGGGAAAAAACACAAGAAAGAAAAAACAAAAGAGAAAAAGGTGAAAATAGTGTCCTTTGATCTGCATTCAGTCTTCATAGTTCTCTCTCTGAATGCGGATGGCATTTTTTATTCAAAGTTTATTGGAATTGCCTTGGATCACTGACTTGCTAAAAAGAGCTAAGTCTATTATAGTTGATTATCACACAATTTTGCTGTTGCTGTGTACAATTTTCTCTTGGTTCTGCTTGCTTCATTCAGCATCAGTTCATGGAAGTCTTTCCAGCCTTTTTATAATTTTTATAGAAGAATAGTATTCTATATATATATTCATATGCAATAACATTCACCAATCTCCAATTAATGGACATTCATTCAATTTTTAATTCCTTGCCACCACAAAAAGGGCTAGCACAAACATTTTTGCACATATGGGTCCTTTTCCTTTTTATGATCTCTTTGGGATATAGGCCCAGTAGAGACAGTGCTGGGTCAAAAGATATATATTGTTTGATAGCCTTTTAGGCATAGTTCCAAATTGTTCTCCAAAATGATTGGTGGGTTTCAAACTCCACCAAAAATTCCTTAGTGTCCCAGTTTTTTCACATTCCCTCTAACATTTATCATTATTTTTTCCTGACTTCTTACCCAATCTGATAAGTATGAGATGGTACCTCAGGGTTCTTTTAATTTGCATTTCTCTAATCAATAGCGATTTAGAGCATTTTTTAATGTGACTATAGATGCTTTAATTTCATCTGAAAATTATCTGTTCATATTCTTTGACCATTTATCAGTTGGGAAATGCCTTGTATTCTTATAAATTTTACTCAATTCTCCATGTATTTTAGAAGTGAGATCTTTATTAGAAACCAACTTTGTCATTCTTAAGAGAATTTTCCTTTCCAACAACTGCCACCACCACTAAGGAACAATGAACCCATATAGGACTGGGGCCATTTGAAGAATTCTGTCTTAATCATAGGTTGCTAATTTGAACTTTGAGTGCTAGCCATAGTCTGTCTCTAGGACTGTACCTGAAATTTTTTCAGCTTGGTATAACCTAATACAGATAAACTTCCAGTGGCAAACTCTTGAGAACATAGGATCACCAATAGATCAATATGAAGCACTGGAATAAGAGTCTTGTGAGAAGCTATTTTATGTAGTAGAGAATTCTTGCATTTGACTGTCCTTTTGAGACTGTTTGTGACATATAGATTAACTTATAAAACTATTTACTCAAATACCTTGATTTTTTGTTATGACTCTAACTGACCAATTAGTATTCAGAAAATCATACTATACAATAATTTTTCAATCTTAACACACATAATTTGTAATTTCAGTAAAGTAGGAAACTCCTGGATTGGGCTCACCAACACATATCATAACTCATCCATGATTTTCATAGGATACTGCCTTTATACTATTCAAGGAGCATAATAGACATTAAATGATTTGTCCAGGGTTACATGTCAAAGATATTATTTGACCTTGAGTTTTTCTGTCATCAATCCCAGAATTCTATGCAATTCTTTATTTGGTGTTGCTCAAATTATTCTCAGAAATAACATTTTATTATGTGTTTAATGTGCTTTGGGATTTTTTTCAGCTTTCATTTCAAAGATTCTCCCTTGAAGGGAAAATTATTTTGGCTTTATGGCCCATATCTCTCTTTTATATTTTGCTCATTGGTTCTCTTATGTGATACCAAAATGCTATGAAAAAGAACATTACATTCTAATAAGATCCAGTGCAATTGATTCTACTTACTTATTCATCAAGAGATAACACATCACAAGAGATTGTAGCCATTTACATAAGAATCCCAAGAGAGAAGGATGGAATAAATATTTGTTTTTTAAAAAAAATATTTACTTTAACCATACATATATAGATGGAGAAGACCAAAACTCTCAGGGTCCAAAGGATCCTGAAGGCCTATTGCAGTCCTCCCTCACCCCCCACCCAGAGCTGCATAGGCCACAGTTGGTTAGGAAAGTGAAAGGGTCTGTAAGAGAAGGTTATTCCAGAGTAGCCCATCCATGTATAAATTAAAGAATTCAGATTGTTCTATTCCATTCGATAACAAGCACTTATTAAGCATCTGCTGTTTGCCAAGCACTGGACCATGAGCTGTTGATACAAAAGTTAAACAATTCTTGATCTCCAATGTCTTACATTCAACTGAGGGAAGATGGAGGATGTAATTCAACATAAATAAGTAAATCCAAAAGATTTTGAGGAGAGATAGTTTATTAAAAATTAGAGATGTCAGGAAAGACTTTTAATAGGAGGTAAAATTTGTGCTAAGCTTAAGATAAAGATTCTGAGTTTGAGTTGAGGATGGAGTGGATTCTAGTCATGGAGAGCAACCTGAACAAAGGCATGAAGGCAGGAAATGGAATGTCAAGTTTAGGGGGTAAAAAGTCAACTTTGAAAGACAAAAATCTAGGCTGAAGATCTTTATCTTTTTTTTTTTTCTGATGCAGTTGAGGTTAAATGACTTGCCCAGGGTGTTAAGTGTCTGAGGCCATATTTGAACTCAGGTCCTCCTGACTTCAGGTCTAGTGCTCCATCTGCTGCACCACCTAGCAGCCCAATCTTTATCTTTGAAGTTGCATTAATATTCCTGAACTTGGCATTCCACTTGAATTTATTTCACTGATTTGCTGCCCACATCAGGTTTGGCCTTCAATTAACAGGGTTATATTGAATCCTTACTACGTACTAAATTTCAGATAGTCTTGCCTCTTCTTTCCCTCTCCCTCTTCCACTGTAATTTTGATAGTTATTAGAAGAGTGAAAAATAGTTTGTGATGAAAATGAAAAAAAAAGATTATTTGTGCTTTTGGGTAAGTACATTAAATAAGCATCTTAACAATTAAATATTTGATTGATCTCATTTATAGCAATGTTTCTAGGTGCTGTAAAGGACAGTAACTGTTGTTTTTTTTTTTGCATATTCAAGGGGGAAAAAGAATGAATTTATTTATATAGTAGTTTCCTATTGGAAGAATTGTTTTTTTCATTCTTTTTTTCTCTATTTATTAGTAACATTCTGGTTGAGAGTCTCCAGGAGAAAGTAAAACTCTTTTTTAGAAAAATGATCTTTTAAAAGATTGTCATGACCAATCTCAAAGTATAAACAAAAATCTAGAACTAAGTGGGACACTTTAGATAGGTCAGGATATTTGAGATTAAAAAAAGCAATTCTGTTATCTATTCCTGTTTTATTTGACTACACAGAAATCTACTTCAAAACAAAGCCCAACTACCCCAAGTCTTTATTTTCACTCTTTTTTTAAATCACATTTTAAAAATCAGCAAAGAAATCCAAAAATTACAATGTTGGGCTGGCGATGAGTTGGGGAAGAATATACTGACCCAGCTCCAGAGGGGATGATATAAAACTCCCCAGCAGCAGGACTGGTAGAAAGGATGCTTCCTTCCCATACTAATCATGAAGTTCCACAAGAGGAGCTCAGCCTGAATTTGGGTCACCCTGGAACCTGAGAGAAGTGCTAGGTGGTGGGCACATCCAGTGATAATGTATTGCTACCTTCCTACTGTCTCCTTAGAGACACCTCCTGTACCTCCCACAGGCCCAAATATCCATCTGTGATCATTAGGGTCCCTTCCAGTTCCAAACCTATTGTATCAGTTCCTCTCATTTTTAATGATTGGAAAATTGCAAAGAAACATAATCATAAAAAATAAACATTAGAAAGAGAAACAGCATTCTGATGGAGTACTGTGTCCCAATCCTCCAGCCAAGTCCCCTGTTGCTCTCTATCACTGCTTGGGGTTGCTCAGAGGTCCAATCTCATTAAGAAAGCCAAGGAGAGAGTTGAGTCATTAGTTGGTGAATTTGATCTCCCTATCTGAATCATTCTAGAAGTACCATTTCATCTGGGTCTTGTTGGAGGGTATATAAAGATATTTTGTGGTAAGATTTTGAAAACCCCTGAAAACTAAAGAGCTTGGTTTTTATTCAGAAGATTGTGCTATCTAAATGACATAATCAAGCTGTGTTTTGGGAAGATTCATCTGGCAGGGTATATAAGATGGGTTGGAAGGGAAGAGAGATGAAAAGCTTTTGTTTAGTTATTCTCTGTCCATCTTTCTCATCTGAATCTTCTTCCTATCTACTGATTTCTTCCCTATTGTCTTTGAACATGACCAATTATCCATCTCTCCCTACCCCTTCCCCTCTCTCTCCATCTCTATATCTCTCTCTTTTCTTTGTCTTTGTCTCTCTCTCTTTTCTCTTTGTCTCTGTCTCTGTCTCTCTCTTCTCTTTGTCTTTGTCTCTCTCTGTGTCTCTGTCTCTCTCTTCTCTTTTTCTCTCTGTCTCTGTCTCTCTCTTTCTTTCTCTTTCTCTTTCCACTAGGTCTCTGTATATTGCCCAGGCTGGAAGCACAGCAATCACTCATGACCCCAATTTTGCAGTGGATCTTATTTGCAGTGGTATCTTATTTTTTCATTGCATAAATTTCCTACTATACCCTTCCTCTTTCTCCCATCCCAAATAATTTAAAAGAAAGAAAAGAAAAAGAGAAAAAATCAGCAAAACTAAACAATGTGTTGAGAAGATCTGATAATAAATGAGATGTTCCATATTTCTGGACTCCTAACTCTTCAAGAGTTACTGTCCTTAGAAACCATTACATTGAATTCCCAATCCCTATATTTATGCCCACCTGCATTTTTGACTTCCTTCACAAGCTAATTGTACAATATTTCAGAGTCTGATTCTTTTTGTACAGCAAAATAACATTTTGGTCAGGTATACTTATTGTGTATCTAATTTATATTTTAATATATTTAACATCTACTGGTCATCCTGCCATCTGGGGGAGGGGGTGGGGGGTAAGAGGTGAAAAATTGGAACAAGAGGTTTGGCAATTGTTAATGCTGTAAAGTTACCCATGCATATAACCTGTAAATAAAAGGCTGTTAAATAAAAAAAAAGAGTTACTGTCTTTTCATATCTCTCTTTGGGGGCCAAGTTCATTTCTTGCAATGTTTATTTTCAAATATTTGTAATAGCTCTTAACATTTATACTGTTGTAGTCATGTGTGTACTGTTTCCTTGATTATAACTCATACTTTGTATTTTGTATTCATTTGGGTCTTTTGAGAGTTCTTTTTATTTATCATATCCACTGTTTCTTAGAGCATGATTCTTTCATCAAGTAGGCATGGCATGAAAGAGGGGGACATATTTTGCCTAATACTTGTGAAGATAGTTTTCAACATTCACCTTTGCAGGGTTTATGTTCCAAATTTTTCTCCCTTCCTTCCCAACTCCCCACTCCCTTAGGATGCAAATAATTCAATTTAAGTAAAACATGTGCAATTCTTCTAAACATATTTCTACATTTATTTGATACCTTTTTTTTTTTTTGGCTGAGGCAATTGGGGTTAAGTGACTTGCCCAGGGTCACAGAACTAGGAAGTGGTAAGTATCTGAGATCAGATTTGAACTCAGGTCCTCTTGACTTCAGGGCTGGTGCTCTATCTACTGCACCACCTAACTGCCCCTTTGATACCTTTCTTAATAGATCTACTGATAAAGGCTCATGCCAAAAGAAAAGTATTGTGATAATTTGAATTTTTTTAAATTTTGAAATAGCATATATGCTAAATCAGTAACCTTGGAAATATTCCAAATGCCATATAACTTGCTTATGATTCAAGCACTGTGAACAACTATAAATCATGAAGATAAAGATCTATAAATCACTATTGAGTTTGCTATCCTACATTCCATTGGAACAGAGAATGAACTCCAAGGAAACTTTAAAGATAAATTTTGCACAAAAGAAGGAAAATCACTTTTTGGGCTTTGTTCATCCATTCTGAAGTTTTTTTAACCATAAAAATGTCCCTGATGTTCAGATAACTCCTCCTGATTTTTGAGGATGAGGGCCAGGGGACTCTTCCTCCCATACCTGCCTTAAGTCATTATGCTGGTTATATACTCTAGCAGTGGCTGAGGAGAAATAGCAGATTCTTTAAGGGTTTCCAGAGAACTAACATCTATCTCCTAGCTTTTCTCTTTTCTGGGTATCAGTGATCTTCTCAGGCTAGGGTGTATACTATTTTTTTATTATCTAATCAAATTCTTGATTAAGGTCCCAACTACTCTGCCTTTATTCCTTCTTACATGCTGCATTTTTAGTGATCTTTTATCAAGTGGGCATAGTATGAAGGAGGAGGTATAGTTTGATAAGTCTAGTTTGACTGTATATAGTTCATTACCTATGATTGATCAATGAAGCAAAAGGAATAAGACTAAATAAAATGTTTAAATGGTCATGTGGGCTGAGTGGCAATACCTAGGTACCTTTCAACCATCTTGTAGACATACTCCAAACCTTGGAAGACCTTTAATGCATTTAGATTCAGACCTCACTATCAGATGTTGCATGTAGGTGGAGCAGTAGGTATTGGATGATGGGACTAGAAGCAGGAATACTAGAGTTCCCATCTGGACTCCAATAATAGCCTTGTGACCTGAGGTAAGTCACTTAATATCTTTTTGCTCCACTTCCCTCAATTGTAAAATAATTTGTTGTAAGGATCAAGTGAGATAATATTTGTAAAGCACTTAGCTGGTGCCTGGCACATAGTAGGTACTTAATACATATTAGTTATTATTAATATTAGTGTTATATGTTCCAACTGGAAACAAGCAGGTATTTCTTCTCCAACTGTTTTTCTGCTTATGATTTCTAAAAGAGTCAATATCCGTTTGGGGCAGAGTATAATGGTGGACCCAATGCACTGATTCTTCCTTCAGATCCTTTTCTTTGCTCATTGTGCTATTTTTGGCTAAGACCTCTAATCTACTTTCCATTTCTTGGTGGGGCATATGGATATAATTATATGGATATATATTATTATTCATTACTATCTCATTGCTGATGAAGAAATGGGGTAGACTCAACAAAGACTTTGTCACACAGACAAATTCTTCTTTCCATACCATAATTCTTTCCTTTCCTTGAACCAGCATGTTTGTCTGAACATTCTTCTGCATTTCTACTCCTTTTGGCAGATATGGCCTCATAAAGTATCATCAGCTAGGACATTGAAAATTATTGTCATAAAATTATTATTATTTTTCATTATTCAGAGATTACATGGAACTAGGAAATGAAATCAATACCTACAAATACCTGGTCTCCTCCAGGCAAGACACTAAATGTGAAAATATCAAGAATAAATATATTACCAAATATTAAGTGAAATATAGGCACTCTGAAATAAAAACTTAATTTGAAGAAAAAAGTATGGGACAGGTATTTATTTCCAAAGTACACAAGAAATGTTAAAACCAAAAATCCCCTCAAAAGTAGGCACTGACAAACTTAAAATAGGATTCACTAACTTATAACTACAGTTATACTCCCAGCTTCTTGAGAGGCTGATACTTAAATTCATTAGAACATAAATCTTTGGGATTTCTAATTAGGCATTTTACATTTCACTGCAGTTCTATGCTATTTAAATAATCCTCCATATGTCAGCTGCTAAAATAATTAATCTTTGGCCAGTCCTCTGGTTGGTAGCTATCGCCTCTGATATAGAAATTTCTCCTGGTATCAGTCAGGAGTTCCAGACTTTTCAGATTCATGAGGTTGTCCTCAAGCCCAGACATATCCAACAAGAGGCTAATGTTTGGTCACCTACTCAGAAATTCAAACAATTTGAAAAAGGCAACTATGGGGCCAAGCACAATCTTGCCTACAAGTCTAAAGAGCAAGAGCACTGTTAGCCATGTGAGAGGATCAAAGCAAAAGTAAACACCAGTTTTAAGGCATTTTTTCAGAACTGTAAAATCCAATCCATCAATAAGGTTTTTAAGGTATTTTAGTAGCATTTCTCCTCTGATGCAATAGATCCTCAGTTCAAGGGTTTGAACAAAGAGTCCTTTTATTAAAATCATATTCCATTACTTTCAGGTAGTAGTTCTCAAAGTGGCTAAAAGGCAGTTAGGGAAAAAAAAAACAAATAAAAATGGTCACTGAGGCTACAAAATAGTCAGCAAAAAGGTTCCCTGGGTCTCAGGAGCTCTCTGACAAAATTCTAAAAAATTACTTCTATACTCTTTTTGCCCAATGGACTTGCAGCTGTGTCTCTGAACAATATACATGGGGGGTAAAGCTGATCCAAATTGCCTCAGATCTATACCACTACCTTTCTTGCTTGCAACAGTCCTGGCTGTTATTGTGGGAGTATTTGTGTTTGAAAGAGAAGAGGGTATATATAAACTTCTACTTCCCAATTTCACCAATATTTTGTCCCATAATAATATAGGATGTACTTGGTGTGATGCTAAGCATTGGGGATGCAAATACAAAGGAGGAAAATTTTTCCTTTCTTAAATAGTTTACATTTTAATGCAGGGAGACAAAAGATACACATAATAGATAGTTGGGAAGGAGGCAGAGGTATGATAGAGCCAGTTTAAAGCTGGTTGTTAAATTTTCAGTGTGAGTATTTTACACCTTGGAAATTGACAAATGCTACAAATTAGAGCTTGATTATTGTTTTGTTGATTTACTAAAATTAAGAAAATAATAAAGAAAATGCTAACAATGGAATTTAGACTAAGAATTATGATGGTTGTTAAACATTAACAGCATATTCCTGGGGCAGGAACACTAATAAGAAAGATTTTACGTAAAAGTAATGGGTTCAACTGTATCATTCAAGATACAAGGATTTTCTGAAGTGAAGCTGGGAAAGAAAGGCATCCTAGTCATGGGGAATGGCACTTGCAAAAGCATGGGCATTGAAGGTAGAGTGGTATGTGTGAGGAGCAGAGAAAAAGACCAATGTAATTGCAGAATGCCGGAGAAGGAGTAGGGTACAAAGAAAGTGGAATAGTAGATTGGGTATAAGTTATGAAAAATTTTAAAAACTAAATAGAGGAGTTCCTAGTTTATCCTAAGGTAATCCTCAATAAGCCATTGAGGGGGTTTGAGTAGGAAAGTGATATAGGATAAACATCTATGTTTAAGGAAAACCAATGTGATTGTTGAGTGAAGGCTGGACTAGAGTGGGGAGAAACTTGAAGCAAGACCAAGTGAGAGGTAGTTGATATAATTTAGACAAGAAGTGATGAAGGTGATTTATTGAACGTAACCTAAAGTGACATCTCTGCGTGGAGCTTATCAAAGAACTAAGATCCAGGAGTGGAAGCAAAAGGGGAGATTTCAACCCTCTCCTTGGATGAAATCCTTGTGACTTTAGCCAAGCATAAATATGTCACTAAAGAAGTATTGTCCAAATAGTTGTCCTGAATATTTAATATTTGTAGAAATAGGGAATTTTATGGTAGTATTGGGACCAGGTCATTATAACTAGAAACTAAGGAATGGCTATCCTCAAGGAATCCATACTCCTTGATATAGGAATCAATGTAGATGATGCAAAGAAATAGTGGAGAATAATGCAAACCATCATTAAAGACTATTAAAATTTCCTATCTGTTGACTACCTAAAAAGAAATGATCTGCTGTTTAGAATTTTAGTTTAGGTTGCTGTCTTTTGTGGACCAACAGATGACAAATCCCCTTTTACAGCTACAGATTCCAAAATATCTTAAATAAACTACTGGAACCAGACAATTGTCCCAGACTGAACTTTTGCCCCAACTTTCCCAGACACAACACTGATTCATAAAAACATAATGACATTGTTTTTAATAGATGTTTTAAAAGCTTTCTAAGTATAAGGACTTGACAAAGGAAATAAAAAAACCCCAACATATTAGAAGAGGATGAGATGTTTTTTCTATTGCCCTAAACTTAAGTATGCTTTCAATGAGTCTGCAGAGATGAGCTTATATTCTAATACTTTTATCCATCTATAAAAAGCTGTTATTTTTATTACTTGTGCAATAGTCCCTACAGTATTATATAAGGGAATTATAGGAAGACAATTTATCCCATTTCTGAATCTCAGATGAGAAAAGGATGAAACTAAGATAATTATCATAATTAATTATAACAATCACATATTTATATACTGCTTTAAGACTTTCAAAGTAACATAATACATTATTTTATTTGACATAACCCCTAATATATTAGCAAAAACATGCATTCCAATTCAGCCTGTTTCTAGGACTGAATGAGGGGCCTGAGCATGCTTGCCTGAATTCAGTTACTTTCCAAAGTGAATGTAAACCATTTAGTGATCTGTTATAACAACTATTTATTGCATAGTAGTTCATAAGTAGATTTTGTCTTGAAAATTTTCACTTAATGTTAGGAAAAAATGTATTTTATTAAGAAAGAGACATACAAGAGGAACTATTCTCCAGGTGTCCCACCTTCTATTCTATCTCTTTATTAATCCATAAGCGTGACTATTTTACTTTTTTTTACTGAAAGCCCAACACTGGCTGCCCTTTGCTTATAGAAATACATGTAAGCACATCCTGGGGTCTCTGCCCCAGCCTATCTCTTCTCTTAATTCAGATGTCCTAACCCTACAGCTTTGTTTCCTCTCACAATGTTCTGTGTATCTCAGAGGGCCAGTGAGGTGGTTTTAATGCTATCATTCTCACATATACCCCTCAGTGTCACCTTTACCTGGTGCCAATTAATAGCTCTTCAATACCCCTGAAATCAGTGATTACTATACACCCTATCAATTTAAACACTTGAGTTATTCTCAATATTTATTAATAATATACTCCCAATTAACTTTTTCACAGAAATATTTGCTGAGAAACTAGCAACAAAGTTCAGAAGCATTTCCCCAAAACTGAGGCACTCTTACTGCTTGGATCTCTGTCCCCAGTAAGGGTGGTCTCAAACTATAAGTGGTAGCTACAAGCTACTAAGTTTACTTCTGGATACATTATGGTTAATGCTCGCAGGGTATGACATCTCAGCGATCCAGATGAGTCACTGCAAAAGCAGACCATTTCCTCAAGACTGGTTCCTTTCTGGGCTTGGCTGTTGGACCTCAGGACCTCCAATTTTTCAATATCTTAGGTGGTCCTGTAGTACAGTAAAGAAGACATAGTTAGGAGATGGTCTCATCTTAGACATAGGCTTATATATATTTGCCATTTCAGAAAAAAGGAAGGTATTCTTTTCCTTCACACTGCTTCTCTGGAGCTCAGAGAGTAACCCCTATAGCTCATGGACAGCAGGAAGGCAAGAGAAGTCATGCTCTTCTCTTGGACTCCTTTGTGTACACACTCAATTCTGACTCAGAAGTCTGTTAGTAGGCTTTTTTTCCACTTTGAAGCAAACAGGCAGGAAACTGTCAAAGGATACCTGTACATGCACTGAATTGGAGCAGGGTTGTGTCATCTTGTACTTTCAGAAGCAGGCTGAGCTATTCTGCATGGTTTGTTGATACTAGACAGAGAAGATTTTGTATAATTAAACAACCAGGTCCTCACTGGCCCATCTTCCCCCACATTCCCCACATCCTAATTCCTCTAAGAACTTTTATAATCTGGTGTCTTGTAACCTTTCCAGCCTTGTTTCATAATTAGGTTGGATGGATGGTTGTTGAACTTCGTTCTCAGTGAGAACCAAAATCTATGTTAGGGTCAAGGTACAGCGTGTCCAAGTGTGGCTGATAAGACTAACATGAGCATGGAAGGCTCTATCACAGGTTAGACACAAATAGTCCACATGAACACTTGGAGTGGAGATGATTAAATTTGCCCATCTCCTGTCTCCTTTGAATTGCTGCAGTTCTGCTTTTCCCATAGAACACAGTGCCTTAGTAGGGGCCAGCATGCCCTGCCAGATGGTCTCATGCCAGTATTGTCCATGCTTCACAATTGATTCCAAAGTTCTTCAGAGAGACCTTATATCACTTCTTCTGGCCTCCAAGGGAGCACTTGTCTTATGTGAGGTCTCTGTAAAATAATCTTTTAGGCAAACATACTTTTGACCACATAGAGTCCAGCACAATTTGAGCTCAGTTATCTGATGCTATTTCCCATTTGGCTGCTTCAGTTTTATAGTCCTGCCAGAAATCATGCCCTGGAGGAGGAGCTAAACTACTCAGCTCTAAACTCCCTAGGGCCACACTTCATCTTCTCCCCTCCTCCCATTTCCTGCCTATTACCATGTGCACTTCCTGTCTTCCCCTTAGTTCCTCCTCCGTATCTTTTTTTCCGGGTCACCATTTCTCATGTTTTGGCTTTCCTTATTAAAATGTAAGTTCCAAACTTCTGTATTTGTATTCTCATCATTAGATGGTTCTTGGAAGACTGAAAGATCATCGAGAAATAGAGAGATTTATATATGAAATCTTTATCTCTATCCATATCTATATACACAGGTAGATATCGATCTGGGTAGGTAGATAGATGATAGAGGGAATGAAAGATGGATAGGGGATAGACATATGGGTAATAGGTGACAGATGATAGAGATAATAGATGGATATGTAATAGAAATGATGAAGATAGACAAATAGACAGACAAATAGATTGATGATAAATAGATGGATAGACCGAGTATTTATTAAGCACTTAATGTTCCAGATACTGTATTAACTTCTGGGAGCACAAATAGAATCAAATTAAAAGTTCCCTATGAGTAAGGAACTTGCATTCTAATATGAAAAAAAAGCACATAAAATGGAGCTGGATCACCTCCTCTTCCTCATGTAGCTAGAGAAGGTCTAGAAGTAGTGTGGAAGCTGATTATTGGCAAGGTAAGATAAAGATTTACCCATCAGAGCCTGAGAACCCAGAGTAGACTCCAAGGTTGTTGTGGGGGCTGGGAAGTGAGAATTTAATAAATATATCTTCTCCAGGAATGTATGATTAGATCCTCAGGGGTATAAAAGATATTTTTTATGTGTTAAGTTCCAGAAAATGGTGGAAGAACTCGTTAGTGTAATATCATAACTCTTTATAGTTCTGTTGACTGATCTTCATATATGCATTCTTCAAAACAGGAGTGAACTGGGCTCAGTATTACTTAGGACATTTAATTGGAGGCAAAAATGGAAAAGAGAAATGATTCTGCTTATTAATGGCATTGTCAACAAATTAACAGATTGAGACATTTGCATTTTCTTGAAATTATCCAGGATTAATTATTCTGTGGATTAGAATAAAATGAATAAATTGCAGAAATTTGTAAGAGCTTGAAGGAACTTTAGAAATCGATTTGATTCCACCTCCTTATCGTACAAAAAGAGGAAGCTGAGAATTTTTAGCCTCTTTGATTGCTCTGTGAGCTGTCAGCCAAACCTTCCCTTGATGTTTTGCAGACCAAAAACTGCATAAATCACTGTCTATTTATTCTGGATCTTCTGTAAAGTAGCCTCCTCTCTCGTAATAAGTATCTCACAGAATGCAGAGACTATGGCAGTTTCTGTAGCAAAGGTCAATATGCAGCTTGAGGCCCAAAGATCTTGGACTGACAGCCAAAAATTTCTGGTTAAAGCAAGTAATTATTTACTGCCCTGTTACTGAGAAAAACAGCAAATAAGAAAAAAAAAAAAGTACTTCCAAAGCAAAAATTAGGGAAAAAAGAGGAAAAGGGAGTAATGATACTTTTTAAAAAAATAATATTTTGGGGGAGAGGATAAAAAAGGTGATATGTCTTCATTAAGTTGTGTGTGATCCTGGACAAGCTACTACATCTCATTTAGATTAGTTTTGTCATCTGCAAAGTGGCCCTACTAGCAGTACTTACTTTGCAGTGAAGTTAACTGTAAAAATTAAATGAGGTAGTAGGGGTCCTCAAACTTTTTAAATAGGGGGCCAGTTCACTGTCCCTCAGACTGTTGGAGGGCCGGACTATAGTAAAAACAAAAACTTTGTTTTGTGGGCCTTTAAATAAAGAAACTTCATAGCCCTGGGTGAGGGGGATAATCGTCCTCATTTGCTGAATCAGGACTGGGGGCTGCGCCATAGTTTGAGGACCCCTGACTGGTAAGGTATGCATAGAGCTTTGTCAACATTAAAAAGCAGTGTATATAGCAATAACAACAGGAACATATCAGAGTTGTGATGATCAACTCCGAAGGAGTGCTCTTTTCAGCAGTGAGGTTATTCAGGTAAATTCCCATAGACTTGTGATGGAGAAAGCCATCTGCATCCAGAGAGAAGGACTATGGGGACTGAATATGGATCACAACATAATATTTTCACCTTTGTTATTAATGTTTACTTGCTTTTTTTCCTAATTTTTTTCCTTTTAGGTCTGATTTTTCTTGTACAGCATGACAAATGTGGAAATATATATAGAAAATTGCACATGTTTAACCTATATTGAATTACTTGCTGCCTAGGGGAGGATGGGAGTAATGGAGGGAGAAAATTTTGGAATCCAAGGTTTTGCAAGAGTAAATGTTGAAAACTATCTTTGCATATATTTCAAAAATAAAAAGCTATTATGTATAAAAACTGTATATAAATGCCAGTTTTACATAGATAGGGCATCCAGGTGGCACAACGGTTCACAGAGTGCCAGTCTTGGAGTCAGGGAGTCACATCTTCCTGAATTCAAATCTAGTTTCAGATAACTTAGCAGCTGTGGGTCACTTAACTTTGTTTATCTCAATTTCCTCTTCTATTTAATGAACTGGAGAAGGAAACAGGAAAGCACCCCAGTATCTTTGCCAAGAATATACCAAAGGGGTTCACAAAGAGCCAGACACATGCTAACATATGTAGAGAATGCAGGGTTCTTTTGTGAAACTAGGGAATGTGAAGTCCTTAAGGGCAGAGAGAAAAGATTTCTTTCCCTTCTATTCTTCTTTTACATTTTTTCTAGATTTTTGCTTCATTTTGGCTCCCAGGTAGTCCTGCTTCTTTCATGGATGCTTCTCTGCACAGCCAGTTATTCATACACTTACAGACACTGTTGTGAGGACAGTTGATAATAATAGCTGATAATTAAATAATCCCTTTTGGCTTTGCCCAGGTTCAGAGTACATTTGGATAATAGTTTATTCCAAACTCTGGCCCCAAGCCTGGCTAATGCATCTTTAAGTCAGACCATGCCCGATGACACATGAGTTTAGTGCAAAAGGTATTTAATGAACCAGAACAGCAAAGTAAACAACAGAGAACTGAAAGTACCTGCATTCTATCTGAGTAAATTTGCTGCACCCATATCTGCTGCCTCTTCCTAAGCCTGTAGGGAAATACTAATTAAACACTCTAGTCAATGCATCTGGTTTGTTTCTTTAGCTTTATGGGAGAGAGGGTGTGGCTCACTCATTCTCTGCACCCGGTGAAGATTATGGTCTGAAGCTGTCCAGCTTAATCCCTTGACTTTCAACTTTGGTACAGAAGTTACAAAACAGTTGTCATCAGAATCTGGATGAGATATTGATGTTTCAGGACACTATAACCATGCCTTAGTTCATGTCTCTCTCAACTGTAATCATCTCGCTCACAGATGTTGCTTTTTAATTTTTTGAGACTTAAAAAAAAATCTTTCATGTTTAAGTATCTTCTGATCCAATCAGGGTGACACTGTCACAAGCTGGTCTGATAAAATGTCTATTAAGAAGTGTAGAAGATTTTCCTCAATGAGTGGTAGTTTTTTGGTCACCTGCACTGTGAGAAATGAAGTCTGCCCACAGTTTTGTTCTCTATATATTCATTTGGTGCTCAAAGGCTGTAATGTCAAACTCAGACAGAAACAAGGTTCACTAATCCAAACATAAATACCCCCAGGAGGGCATATTGAATTAATTTTATAAGATAGCATTACTTATGCTTTATTATATTTTTATTTATTTTGCTAAAAATTTCCCAATTCATTTCAATCAAGTTCCAGGACATCCAGGAGTGTTTGGGGCTGGCACCTCTGCCTTAAGGCTTGTGAAACGCTTGATATGTCTCATCTTATTTGTGACTCAGACAACTCTAAGAACTAGATATTATAGAGATTATTCTGTTCATTTCAAAAATAAAGAGCCTGAGGTTCACAGAGATTAAGAGGCTTATTCACAATTACAAAGCTAATAGGCAGCAGAATAGGGCCTTCCTAATCTCAAATTTGGCATTCTTTCTTTTATTTTAAATAATATTTTATTTTCTCAATTACATGTAAAGACAATCTTAAAAATTCATTTTTTATCCTTTATATTTTTTTATTTATTAAGGGTTTATATTTTCATAACATATGCACGGATAATTTTTCGACACTGACCCTTGCATAGCCTTATATTCCAAATTTTCTCCTCCTTCCCCCACCCCCTACCCTAGATGATAAGCAATCCAATATATGTTATACATGTTAAATATGTTAAATATTTATTTTTATAAGATTTTGAGTTCCAAGATGATAAGCAGTTTGATATAGGTTTTATAGGTGCAATCATGTAAAACATATTTCCATATTAGTCATGTTGTGAAAGAAGCACAACAAAAAGGGGGAAAAAAACCAAATTATGAAGCATTTTCTTTCAAGAGTCTTTTGGAACTGTCTTGGATCATTGTATTACTAAGAAGATCTAAGTCAGTCATAATTGATCATTGCACAAAGTTGCTGTTACTGAATAGGATGTTCTTAGTTCTGCTCACTTCACTCAGGAGTTTGAAGTCTTCCTGTTCATAATTTCTCATAGAACAACAAGTTGTGGAATATGAATGTAGTAGACATTTATATTCCATAACTTGTTCAGTCATTCTCCAATTGAGGGAAATCCTCTTTAATTCTTTACTACCAAAACAGAGAGCTCAATATTCTGCTTCACCACATTGTCAAAGTTCCTAAATAGAATTCCCTTCTGATTAAGATTACCTAGCAATGTGCATAATTTCACCAGACCATGCTGTTAAATGAAGTTGCAACATTGAAATTACACCTCCTTTGTTTAAGGGTTTGGGAAATAATTCTTTCTCCCTGGTTTGTACCCATAAGGGGCTTATCTTAATTCACCTTCTGGTTTGTGTATTAAAGAACTGAGCTTTTAAGGAATTGCTGGCATCATTGTTTAATACCCAAATGGCTTTCTGTGGATATTCAAAGAATACCTGTTGATCAATAGGCTCTGCTATTTTAAAAGAAAATTGGTTGAATTGTATAAATGTTGTTAGGTTGCAATGAGTTTCTTTGCCTTTCACATGTTAAAAGAATAGTAATTCCAGATAAAGTAACTTTCACTTTTTCTTCTTGTTCTACCGGCAGTATATGAATTGAGATTGCCGATTAAATTTAATTAGCTTGGGGAATCTATGACATTTGTTATGTGTTGCTAAGAACCCTTTTCTAGGGAGCAAATGGGGATTAAGCTCAGTTAGAACTGACCTCCAGCTTTAATTACCATTCATTTCTTCAGTACTAGTGTGGTTGTGGGAAAATATTGAGGCACACAATCCATTGACAAATACTCGTGATATCTTTCATAACTCCAATTGATAAATAAGGAGATGTGGGAGAAAACATTGAAGATTCTTAGTTGCCTTATATCTCCCAGCCCAAACCTATTTCATCCTTGTACTTATTATCTTATTTTCACTTTTTTTTTTCACCACTAAGTAAATACAAGGCTGCCAGGTCAAAGATGAACCAATTTAAGAACAATTATTATATGGCTTCTTAAATTATAAAAGTGTCAATATGATCCGCTACCATTTGATTCAGCTATTCCTTAGCTATTTGGAGGGCAACCCAGGAGAACACGAGTTACCATTCCTATTCCCAAAAAGTGCTAATTCTAATTCAAATGTCTCTTTTAGCCAACAGGAATGAGTGAGTCCATCCTATATTTTATCTACTAATTACTTAACTATTCAACACCCTGTAGACTTTAACCAATGAATTGCTAGCTTTATGGGGTCCAGCAGAGTTCAGGCACAGAAATCTAACAGGGATGCCTTAATTTAGCCTCTTGTCCTTATTACTGTATCCATTCTGTAATTTCCTCCTCATCCTCCTTCTCCTCCTCTTCTTCCTTATCCTCTTCCATTCTTCCTAACTCAGACATCCCCTCATATTATAGCTCTCAGAGTTAAGCTCTCCCTGCCATCAAGATGACAGTATAGTGATTTAATAATCCCATGTATTAATATATCAATGAAAGGAGGCTATAAGAGTACTTCTTTGTCCTGTTTTACAGATCTTAGCCTATACATGTGTTGCCATCACCTGTAAATTAATTCACTGCCAGGTCAGTGAACTCCAAAATTCCTTTATGTGATCATAATCTCTTATCATTTCATCTTTTCCTCTGCCTTACACCCTCTAGTCATATTCTTTATCCTTACCATGACTTCCAATCTCCCTACCCTTCAGTCTTTTCCCTCAGGATATTATCCATAAACTGGCTACAATCTACTTCCTTTCCTATCTTGACCCATTGATGAGCTAGTTCACTTTACAACACTATTTTCAGCGTTTAAGTTCCTTGCCCCCAAATCTGTCATTCCTTGCTAAATCCCAACTTTGTATTATTCTTCCTAGCTGCTGGTTTTGATCCTATCTGTTACTGAATAGTAGAGAAAATAATGATACTATGCTATCTGGGTCCATTACAAATTTACATTAGACAATCTAATGAGCTCTCATTATGACAAGGAAATCTTTTTATACCTCTTTAATGGATTTGCTATTCTACTCAGTATAGCAACAATTAAAAATCTTTTTGCAATTTTTTATACTTCCAATGGCACCCACTCACCCTGCTCTTTAAGCTTAAAATGTTACTTCCTATTTCATATGCAAACAATTGCTGGTCCAGAGCTCCTTTATCTTTTATCCTTCTCATCTTGGATCAGTCAGATAATTACCTCATTATCTAATCTCCTTCATTCCTTTCTCACATGAACAGGTGGATCTCCTTGCCAAGGCAAATCTCTGTACTCACCCAAGTGATATATTTTCATTCTATCTTCTTTAGCAGATTGTTATTTCTTTCATATACACTGTTTTACTAATCTTTAATTTCTCCTTGTCTACTGTTACCTTTTTTCGTACAAACCTTTTGTCCTTATAGAACACTTACTTGATTCATCTATCCTCATTAATTGTCATCCTATACCTCTTCTCTTTCATGGCTAAGCTCTTAAACAGTGCCTTCTCTCACTTTGTCATCATTTTAGTCTGGCTTCTGACCTTAACTTTCAACTGAAAGGTCTTTCTCCAGTATTAACAAGGATATCTTAATTGTCAATTTTAATGGCCTTTCCTCAATCTTCATCCTCATTAATCTCTTTGTCTTTTTAAAAAATTCTTTTAGCTTTTGACACTACCAGTAACTCGACCTTAGATACTCTCTCTTCTACACACTAAGTTTTCCTGGTTCTCCTTCTATTAATCTGACAATCCTCATTCTCATTTGCTAAATCTCTTCTCTTCCCTCCATTTACACTCCTATCATAGCCACTAATCGGGAGAGTCCCTCAAGAGTTTGTTTCAGGTCCTCCTTCCTTCTCCCTCTAACTATATTACTTGATGATTCAGACTTCAATTTCATCTCTCTGTAGATGATTGGCAAACTTATTTGTTTATCTTCACATATCTGTTGACCTCCAGTCTCATATCACCAAATGTCTAGCATACTTCTTAAACTAGATGTCCCATTGTCAGTTAAGCTCAACATGTCTAAGTAAAACTAATCTTCCCCACCAACCCTTCTCTGTTCGCAGCTGTCCTATTGCTGTCCAAAGCATTGCCATCCTACTTGCCCACTTTCCTTCCTTCCTTCCTTCCTTCCTTCCTTCCTTCCTTCCTTCCTTCCTTCCTTCCTTCCTTCCTTCCTCTTTCTCTTTCTTTCATCATTTATCCACCCATTTATTTATTCACTAACTAATTTATTTATTTATGAACTGAAGAGTAACCTTAAGAATGATGTTTGAGCAAAACATCAAAAGTATGAACTTTTAATTTTGCTCTATTCTACCGCAAAGATGGTGGGGCTATTATATTCATCCCTCATACTCACCCTATATATTTAATCTGTTTCCATGTCAGCCTTTCCAATAGTCTGTACTCCCATAAGCACCACCCTTAATCACCTTGCATCTGAACTCAAATCCCTTCCCATTCCAATCCATCTTCCACTCCGTTTCCAAAAAGATTTTCCTAAAAGCACGGATCTGACTATGCTACCCCCAACTCAATAAACTCCAATTCCTCTTATTACTTCCAGGATAAAACAAGGCAAAACAAACTACTTTTGGCTTTTCAAGTGTTTTACAACCTATCCCTTTTCTACCTTTGATGTCATTTTACATTTTACTTCCTCTCCACATACTATGATGCAATTCTTTTTGTTCCTCACTCAAATATGATACTCTGTGTCCCAATTTTGTTCCTTTTATTAGCTGTTCTTCATGCTTGGAATGTTCTCCTTCCCCATTGTCATGCCTTGCTTTATCTAAATTCCTTCAAGACAGCTCATGTCTCACCTCTTTCAAGAGACCTTTCTGGTTCTCTCCTTCTAGCTCTCTGCCATCTCCAGCTTGTTGCTTCTCCATGAAATTACCTCTCATTTAAGATCTCTTTATATTGTATATAATATAGTTCTTTTCATGTTGTCTCCCCCATTACAATGTGAAATTCTAAAGGGCAGAAACCAGGTTTATAGTGCTTAGCACAGTGCCTGGCGTATAGTAAGTACTTAATAAATTTTTGACTAATCAGCTAAATGTATGTACATACATGCATATTTCACATGAATATTTCCCTTTCTGGATCAGACTTGATGGATTCTGAGGTCCTCTCCAGTTCTGAAGTTCTGTGATATTTATAACCCACAGTCTGGATTTAATTTCTTGAAACAAATTTCTACTTAAGTTTCTGGTAGAAATCTTTTTCTAATGTTGTTGGGTGGAGCTCTATTCTTGTGAATTTTTCCCAATATCCTTAGTTGAGAGTCAAATTAGTCAGCCAGATTTAAGTAAACTTCTGAATATGATCTTTACTATGAAGAGATATTACAAAACACATCCTCCCAACATTTGGGAAACTCTCCTATATTATCTTGGATCCTTGGGAAAGTGAACTCCAACTTAAAACACTTTCTATATGACATTTGCCCCATACCATTTACTCCAAATTTGGTATAACCTATGGATGAATCTCTCTTTCTTGGCTACTTTTGATCTATGTTGGATCAGGCAGGTCACTGAACCATCTGATTTCTGTCATATTTCAGAAATGACTCCAATTGCTGGCCTTCTGATGCCTGATATTCTGATTTTTTGAAATTTACAAGTTTGTAGATGTCTCCAATACACCAACTTCAATTGAAATCAGGAACTATAGACAACAAAGACAGAAGCCATCTCAGGACCATATATTCATGAGTCATATAGTCACGTGGGAAGTGACTGAAGGTTTATAGACATCCTTGCCTTTTTATTTGAAGCCAAAAGGAACAAAAGGCTTCCCCTTGGACTGTTTTTTGATTATATTCCTGATCTGTTTCAGAAACATGTTGGCGGGTATCTTTTTATCAAGGGACAATTATGGGCTGTGTGTGAATGCTCCAAATCAAAAAGAGGGATCCTTCCACTGTACATCATCTTGCCTTTCTAGGCATTAGCTCTGTGGTCTCTTCCACATGGGTGGTCAATAAGCAGAGCATGATTTATAGACTAATGGACTCGACTTCTACTGGCCAGGCCCTTGATCCATTGACAAATAGGGTCCCTTTGTTATAGCTGTAAACAGAATAGAGCAATTTAACCAAGACTCTTCCAAAATGCTTCAAGTAATATTAAATTGGTTTGCTTCTTTGTCTGTTTTACAAAAAAAGACTCATTATTCATAAAGAAAAGGCAACAACTCCAATATACTTAGGTAACTAATTAACAATAGCTCACTTCAACCACTCTTCCCATTAAGATAGAAAACCATAAAATTAATGAATCCATGAAATTAAATGACATGATCTGTTTGGATGGGCAGAACCACACCTCTGGGTGTGACGTATACAACACACACATACACATGATACACATTACATTCCTTATGTTTCTTTTCTATTTTTCTACTTGCACAAATGGTTTGGAGGTTTTATCTCAATTATATCTCTGTTGAAAGGGGAAGAGGGAAACAGTTCTATACCCTAGTGGGTTCCTAGACAGGGGTGCTGTGTGATGACCCTTACCAGAAACTGTACTATAAGTCTGAATTTGTCCAAGTCCACTTAAGCTCTTTGGCCCTTCATTTCCTGTTTATTTTGTGGGGTCATTGAGAGGATCAGATGAGATCAGCCATGTGAAAATGTTTCTAGACTTCATAAATGCAAGACCTTCTTAATAATGCTATTCCTGGTAATAACAAAAACAGCACCTGGCTGATTTTGACTTTATATCTCCAGCACCTAGCACAGTGCCCGGCACACAGCAGGGGCTTAATTAATGCTTGTTGGATTGAATTCTGTTTCTTAAGTCATGCATTCTCAAACTTTGGAAACCTTTTAAAGAAAGGCTTCCTTCAAAAATCTGCTCTCTGACCCAAAGATGCTCTGAATTCAGAGTCTAACTTTTTTTTTTTTTTTTTTTTTACCACAATAACTATGATTGTGATTGTTGCTTGCATCTTTTATTTGTTTTGGGATTTGTAAAATTGTGTTCTTTGCTTAGAGAACCTCACATGATATTTCTTTTCTAAATATTAGCTTATGAAACATGGGAATTCCACACTAAACTAAAAAAGACAGGAAATGATCAGAGCAGAGCAGAGGACAAATAAATAATAACAATGTTTGATTCATTCTGGAAAAAAAGAAAATGTTTTTCTTTGGGCAAGAGCTTATCATTTACATAGTGATTAACATTATAAGACTATATATATTCTGACTATTCAGATTTTATCTCTTATGACTAATTTGTCTTGAGAAAACTTCCCAGAATTTTTCTTAGTCTAAAACAGTAATCTAAAATACATGTATACATCATACTTAACAGTGGATTTTTTATCCACTTATTCCTATCCACTGAGTGAATGCATTTTGGATTCTGAGCTAGAAAATTTAGTCTGTTTTTTTTTTTTTTTCTGTTCTATTATCTGACACAACCTATAAACAAAAGGCAGTGTGGAAGAGGATTCTCTTTGAAATCTGCAGGTCCTACCCCTAAGTCTTGCCTCTCATAGTTACTGGTTATATGACCATGGACCAACATTTAATTTCTTTATGCTCCAAGGCAGCTCTCTAAAATTATAAATTACTAAAAAGGTCTCAATTTCACCTACAGAAAGATTATTCTACACATTGAAAATCTCTTATGTAAATGAGATTTCAAATCTTAACAGATACTTCTTATTTCTACTCTCCAGACAAGGCTTGTTTTTCCTAAATTTGGGTCATTACTTTAAAAATATATAATCTATATCTTCACTAACTTGCTAAAATTGTCCAGCCAAAAAAATTGCACAGACCACAGACCAGTGATATAGGACTCTCTTCTTATGAATAGAGATAATGTTCTATTTTGCATCAAAAGTGGGACAGAGACAGAGCAGGAGAGTTCTAGCCTTCTTCAGTCCTCCTGGGGATTCTTTAAGCTTCAAGTATCTTCAGACACTTTTGGCTTCCAGCTTTGGGAGAAAAAAATGGAACAGACCAATCCTACTTCTGGGAATAATGGGAGGAACTGGCATTCTTCATCATGTCCCTACCCCCAGCCTGCGGGGGTTTTTCCCTTCTATGATATCAAGAACTATCTCTTGGTTGAATCAAGTTATCTCACCCAGTGGGAGAATCCCTTCATTCTTCATTGTCTAGTGTCTATTCTCTAATGAATACCTTCTGTGATTTCTGTTTTGTTGTGATTTGGATAAATATGTTTCTTTTCTATTTGCTATATGTGTTCACTATCAGTGTTGAATCGATATTATTTTTATTTTTTATTATTATAGATTTTTATTTACAAGATATATACATAGGTAATTTTTCAGCATTGACAGTTGCAAATCCTTTTATTCCAACTTTTTCCCTCTTTCCCTCTACCCCTTCCCCCAGATGGCAGTTAACCAATACATGTTAAATATGTTAAATTATAAGTTAAATACAATATGTTAAATACAACATACATGTCCAAACAGTTATTTTGCTGTATAAAAAGAGTCAGACTTTGAAATAATGTACAGTTAGCCTGTGAAGGAAACCAAAAATGCAGGTGGACAGAAATAGAGGGATTAGGAATTCTATGTAGTGGTTCATATTTATCTCCCAGAGTTCTTTCCCTCGGTATAGCTAGTTCAGTTCATTACTGCTCTATTGGAACTGATTTGGTTCATCTCATTGTTGAAGAGGGCCACGTCCATCAGAATTGATCATTATATAGTATTGTTGTTGATGTATATAATGATCTTCTGGTCCTGCTCATTTCACTCAGAATCAGTTCATGTAAGTCTCTCTTTCTGAAATCATCCTGCTGGTCATTTCTTACAGAACAATAATTTGAATCTCAATATTAGATGGAAAAGATGTCAAACCTTGGATAGAGAGATTGGGGTCTCCTTTCCCCTCAAAATGACAAAATAATCAGAAGTTAGATTGAATCTGATAACATTAAAATAGCTAAAGAAAAGATAGATATAATTATACCATGGATTAGATAAGTATAGATTCCATAAATAGATATAATTCTATACATAGATATATTATATATTATTACATATATTAATATGTTTATTGTACATATTATATAAATATAATAATGTATTTAAGACATAGATATAATATCCATATATATATATATATATGATAAAGAAGAAAATAGATATAATTCTAACATGGAGAACAGAGTGATCTCCAGTCCTACAATTATGTTTCCCTTCCTGTCAGGAATTAGACTCTCCCTTGGAAAAGCATGGGTAGGATAGATGAGACTAGAGAATAGAAATTCTGACTCCCAGTGACATCCCTTTCTACATTTGGGGACTTTCTCTAAAATGTTAAGAATCCTTACTTCAGAGGAAGATTATAAGGTAGTGAAGGTTGTCCTTGGAGGTAAGTAGATGTGGATTGGAGTGTTACTTCTCATAATTGCTGACTGTGAAGATGGGCAAGTCACTTGACTTCTGAGTGACCTAAATAATCTTTTAAGATTTTCTCTTATAAAAGAGGATTATATAGGGAGTTCCTCACATGGATAAAATTTCAGTTTTGATTATACTGCCTTCCCCCATTTCAACAAAAACAAAGCAAAAGAAAGTAAAAAAACAACAGCTGACTCATAGTCACTTCAGGCACTTTATTCTTGTTTCATCATGACTGGAAATGACTTACTGATAATCCATCAGGATCCTTTCATCTAAAAATCTCCCGTCAAAGTATCAGAAATAAGTATTTTGCAACAAAGCTGGAAAATGAATAATGTGAAAAATTATTCATTTGGACCCCCTACTTTATTTCAGTCAGTATCAATCATTTTGACACAAATCCTTAGTAGTAGTGATTGTAGGTTCTGAATATTAGGTCCCAGAGCTGTGAACTGCAGATTGTAAATTCACTTGCTTAATCAAAGGAAGCCAACTAGAGGCCCTCCACCCTTGTTTTTCCTTTGTTATGGTGACCAAGTCCAGTATGGCAGAGTTGATTCAATTACATGGAAAGTTCCCCAAATTATTTTTGTACTTCTGGATCACTCTTTCTTATCCAATATGAACCGTTGACCATCTTATGACCATCATATGACATTTAGTTATTGGAGAGGTCATATTTCCAACCTGAAACCCACTTTTGATATTCTATTTTTTGACTGATACTTTATTTTCAATCTTTGAAATAAGATCTATCAACTAATGAATTCTGTATTTTGGACAGTCCCTCTAAAATTGTTCAGGTATCAAACCTTATAAAAATAATGAGGAAGAGAGCATCTCAGATTATGAGTGAGAATTGAGGTTGAACTCATTAAAGGGGACCATGGATTCATTGGCTCAGAGCTCTGCCTTGGTTTCTTTTACTGTAGTTTGGAAAATTATAAAGTCTACCGTCAAAATCCAGGGCAAAAATCCTCTGTGCTTTCCCATTGCCATTCACACTCATAAGTATTGATTGATTGTCTGCTACAAGGTTGATTTTTTCACTGTGTCAGCCTTTGCAGAATGGAAGTCTTTTTCATCTAGAAGTTTGGGCATCAGGCAGCTAGGTAGAAAAGGAATAGATTGTCTAAGTAGCTGGTTAATTGTGGAGAATGTTGAAGTGATGTCTGTCCTTTTTTGTCAAAGGTGAAAGGAAAAAAAATTATAGCATTTGCCAGGTGTTTTCAGCATGGTTAATGTCTATATTTGCAGTGCCAGAAAACTCTGCTATTCATTACATCTAAGACTTTTTTGCGTGTGATGAGTTATATGTGTTATAGTTAATGGCTTAAGATTTTTATTTTGTCTTATTAAATTCTATGTCTTAAATTAGCCAGGATATTTCTTGTTATGTGGTCAAGACTGGCTCAATAATACAAAAGGACTTTAAAATATTTTCCCCACTTATATATAAAATGTTTTAATATTAAAGTTTTTTAAAAATTGAGTTCCAAATTCTCTATCTTATTGCTACCCTCTCATTGACGGCAAGCAATTTTATATAGGTTATACATGTGCAGTCATGCAAAGCATATTTCCCTATTAGTCATGTTGTGAAAGAAAACAGGACAAATTCAACCCCCCCCCAAAAAAAGTTTAAAAATGCATGTTTAAATCTTTATTTAGACTCTATCAATTTTTTTCCCTGGAGGTAGACAACATTTTTCATAATAAATCCTTTGGAACTATCTTAGATCATTGTATTGCTGAGAATAACTATGTCATTTACAACTGATTACCATACAATATTGCTATTTTTGTATACAATGTTCCCCTGATTCTGTACTTCATTTTGTATCGTTTTCTGTGTTTTTTTTCCAATTTCTCTGAAAAAGTCTTGTTTATCATTTCTTATAGCAAAATAGTATTCCATAATAATCATATACCATAACTTGTTTAGCCATTTCTCAATTGATGGTCATTCTTTCAATTTTCAATTCTTTTCCACCTTAAAAAGCACTGTATAGGTTCAGCTAGGTGGTACAGTGGATAGAGAACCAACTTTGAATTCAGGAAGACCTTGAGTTCAAATCTGATCTCAGACACTTAACATTTCCTAGCTGTGTGACCCTGAGCAAGTCAATTAACCCTGATTATCTCAGGGGAAAAAAGATAACATTCAAAAAGCACTGGTATAAATACTTTTGAACACATAAAACCTTTTCCCTTTAAAAAAGTCTCTTGGGATATATATATATTTAGTAGTGATCTTGCTGGGTCAAAGTATATACATAGTTTTGTAGCATTTTGGACATAGTTCCAAAGTGCTTTTCAGAATGGTTGGATCAGTTTATATTTCCACCAACAGTGCAGCAGTGTCTCAATTTTCCCACATCTCTAACATTTATCATTTTCTTTTTTTGGTCCTATTAGCCAATCTGATAGATGTTTTATCATAGTTGTTTTAATTTACATTTTTTACATAATTTACATTTCTTTAATATTTAATCAATAGTGATTGAGAACATTTTTTCACATGTCTATAGATAACTTTGATTTCTTCATATCTTTTGACCATTAAATCAATTGGGGGATGACTTATATCCTTATAAATCTGACTCACTTCTTCACAATTTAAGATATGAAGCCTTTATTGGAAAAACTTGCTATAAAAATTTTCAATTAAATTTTTGATTTTCCTTCTAATCTTGGCTGCATTGGTTTTGTTTATGCAGAAATCTCTTAATTTAATACAATAAAAATTAATTACATATGTAATATCCTCAATTTCTTATTTGATCATAAATTCTTCCCTTATCCAAACATCTGACAAGAAAAATATTCCATGATTCCTTAATTTGCTGATGGTATTAACCTTTATGTCTAAAACAGGTATCCTTTTGGATTTTCTCTTGGTATACAATGTGAGGTGTTGGTCTATATCTAATTTCTTCCAAACCATTTTCTGGTTTTCCTTGTTCCAAAAGCATGGATCTTTGGGTTTATCAAACATTGATTACTATGGTCATTTACTAATGCATATTGTGTATTTAATCTAATCCACTGATCTATCACTCTATGTCTTAACTGGCACCAGATTGTTTTAATAATTACCACTTTATAATACAGTTTAAGATCTGGCACAGTTATGTCACTTTTCTTGTTCTTTCAGTTGAATTTTGTTTTTATTTTTTCTGGCTTGAAAATACATTTTTGGTAATTTGATTGGTTTGGCATTGAATAAACAAATTAACTTAGGTAGAGCTGTCATTTTTATTATATTGGTTCAGTTTGCCCATGAACAATAATTATTAATGCAAGGGTTTTTTTTTGAAACATAACTGTGATAATTATCAACAAAGACAAATAATTAAATAAAAACACAAAATAGGGAGTAAAACTTTACATAAGCTTAGCCAATTGATTTAATAAACTAAGGAAAAATGCTTTGTTTTGAGTCCCTTTTCAAAACCATTTAAAGTTCTACTACTTTTGCATTATCTGAGTTTAATTTGGTGATAGATAGGCCTAGATTCTTGGTTTTATTTTGTTAGTGGGGGAAGTATATGTTGAAGTTTGTCTCTGTGATTTCATTAGTGTAGGTAATTCCTCAGTACAAAAATTCTGACCACTGGTACAGATGAGCAGATTGTTTGTAATTAATAGTCTTAGAGTTTTATCTTGAGTTACTAAAAGGGGGTCAAGTGTTTTAACCAACAACTAGTACATGTGGGAGGCAAAACTTTAACTCTATCCTTCCTGACTCTTAAAGATCACCAATAACTGCACTGTGTTATTTTTCCCGATTCAAATATTCTTAAAAAGGATATAAATGATCACTTTGCATGAATTAGGACCTTAGGCTTGATTTAAAAGAGAAGTTGCAGGTGTTTTAGGGTAGTGTATTCTCTGGCTTACTTCCAGAGTGAAGCATACTATAATTTCTCCTCAGAGTACTTCGAGAGGTTTGAAGTATCCCTTCTTTTCCAACATTTGTTCAGGTCCCCACTGGATGTGTTCTTCCCATTGTTAGGGACTTGTAACTAATACATCAGTTTTATTCAGCCACTTAATATTAATTGGTGTTTACAAAAGGATATTTACTTCAAAGATAAAGCAAGAATAAATGTACTTTTAGTTCACTTTCTTCTCCTTCCTCCATCTTAGTTTAGTTTCTAAATAGTATTGGTTTTACCAAATTCATATTTAAAATTATCATGAATACTGGATGAGTCCTTGTTCAGCTCTGGCTGGGATATGGTCCCAAAAGTTACTCCCAAAATTTGCTGCTTAGGGGATTAATGCTCTTCTCTGCTGGCTACAAAATAAAGTCTGAACTCCAACTCCCAGAATCCTGTGATTCCCTTCCAACTCTGGTTCTCCTGGTCAGCCTGGTCTCTTCCTAGGTGCTCCAGGGTGAGGAATTATCAACTGAAGCTAAAAAAAGAATGAGGTAAAGTTTGTCATAGTGGATGCTCATGTCTGTTTTAAATGCCTTCAAAGAGCCTCCCCTTTACCACATGGTTAACCATGGAATTAGGATGTATATACATCTACAAAGAATTTCCTTTATAAATTATCATGATTCTCCTGGAAGAAAGTTCTCAAATGATCACTACATGGAGAGGATGTATCAACCAAATAAAGCATATGGGGTTTGTACATGAACTAGAACCCCATTATTTATGATATATATGCATAGATAGTTGAATAGATAGTCATCATTATACTCTTGGGCCTAATTCATAGCACATATAGCTGCATTATATTGAAATACATATACATCTAAGTCTAGTTCTATACAGTCAAATCATTGACTTGTCAGAGCTAAGATAAGAATTTATAATAAACCAGAATAGTAATGAGAAAAAACATGTGACATCTACCTATAAAGCTCTAACATCTACCTACAAAGCTCTAACTTTGACTTATTTAAATGAACTATTAAAAAAAAAATTGAAAAACAGAAAGGAGGAAACAAGTATTTATTAAGTGCCTACCAAGTGTTAAATGCTTTACAAATATCTTATTTGATCCTTACATCAAACCTGGGAGGTAGGTCCTATTATTATTCCCATTTTACAGTTGAGGAAACTGAAATAGACAGAGGTTAGATGACCAGTGTCACAGAAGAAGTAAATGTCTGAGATTAGATTTGAACTCAGGTCTTCCTTACTCCTGGTCCACCATTCTATCTACTGTGTCAGCAAACTACCTCTAAAATAGACAAGAGAAATAGTTAACACCGACTGTAATAATTTCATCCATAAGTTCAACTGATATAAATTATAAATTATAAAAAATTTGATATATTAATTAAAGATGAAAAAAGTCAGAAAGTATCTTCATCAGCAAATTTGATTTATTTGTCAAGTGAAAAGAGATAATTATTGAAGACACTACCAGGTTAAAATATAAACTTTTTGGTAAAATCCTCTGAAGATGAATGCTTTATGATTATTAGAGATAACACTTCACAAAGAAGAGAGGAACATTAAAGGGACTTTTAAAAAACATATTTGACAAGATATTAAGATAAGTAAAAGTCATCTCAAGGTCATTTCAAGAGGAAAAAAAGACTACAGACAGATAAACAGTAGAGAAGATTTGCAAAAACTATTTCAATTAGTTCTTTTCTTTATCAAGTATAGTGAAACTTCCATATTTGGACTTTTAATATCATTGTCCCTGGGATACTTACATAGAAAGCAGAAATAGCACTAAGGAGAACAAAGGCTAGAAAATCAGATGGATTGGCTCAAGTCTAGATAAAGGAGATTTCATGCTGAAGATGTTACGATTGGAAGGACACTGAGAGATTAATACACATGATATCTAAAGGAGGGGGAAATACTAGAATTGTGGAAGTCATTTCGGATTGTATACACACACACACACACACACACACACACAAATAACCAAAGAACCTCAATAATTATTGGTCTGTATGTCTAATTGGGAGCAGTTAGATGGCATAATGGATAGAGCACTGGGCTTGGAATTAAGAAGACTCAACTTCATGTGTTCAAACCTTGCCTCTGACACTTAGTAGTTTTGTGACCCTGAGCAAGTCACTTAATTCTGTTTGCCTCAGTTTCCTCATCTGCAAAATAAGGTGGAACAGGAAATGGCCAAATACTTCAATAACTTTGACTACAACATGCTCAAATGGAGTTAGGGAGAGGCAGACATGACTGAAACAACTGAACAACAATAATACATTTAAATTCCCATCTATACAAATTTTGAAGGGCAATTAGATATTGATTTGAGGGCTTCTTTAAGAAAGATATTTAATAGGGAATAAGAAGGCTTAATATTCAACAATAAATCAATTTTTTACCATATCACAATTGAGTGAAAAAATTAGAGAATGTTGTAACCACACTATGTTTATTGTGGATTATGAAAAAAATTTTTGATTGGGTGGAATACAATGCCATAGAGTCTTCCATCCATTTATCAAAAGCTTCATGGTTTCTTGGAAAATATAACAACAGAAATTAACTTATCCAGAGATCTTCCTGTAATACACATTAGGTGAGAAAAGGAGAGATAAATTCATGCTCTTGTCAAAAGTGCTTGTCAAAGTGATGGAAATGGAGGAGATTCAACACAGAGTCCAGGTCAAGGAGGGATCCCCTGATGTTTTTCAGATGCTCATTTGTGGATAACATTGCATTGATTTTATCAAGCCATAAGATATCACAGAATTTCTTGGAAGAGATGTCTAAGCATTTAAAGGAATTTCATCTGCCTATCTCCACTGGAGAGACTAGTCTTGTACACTTTCATTCTTGTACATTTTCAATATGAATCTGAATGGATATCCCAGAGAACTTTTCTACAGTTTAATTATCTGGTGCAGAGAGTAAGAAGAATAATGAGTTAGACTTAGAGTTGAAAAGAAAAGGGGGAACATATTGGATTATTTTGGAGAAATTGAAAAGCACCTTTGTTGATTCTAATCTTCCATAAATTTAGTTCAAAGATCTTATCAATATTGCTATTTGACAGTGAGGCTTGAAATTATACTGTCTCCAAATAACTAAAGGTGAGTGTCACATAAAAGGCATCGGAAAGGAACATTGTGAATATGAATATATTGCAAAATTTAATGAATGAGGAAATTTAAAGAAAGACAGAAGTATATTGGATGTTATCAAAGAATTGGAAGACAGAAAAAAAACTGATTAATAATGAGGCAACAGTAGAACAGAGCAGTAAAAGTTTTACTCTTGCCTCGTGGTGTTGGGAAAAATTAAGGAATGCCTTTAATATGTTGGGGGGATCTTATGTGGGGAACTTTTGGGAACCAATTTCACACCCAGATGTGACATTACCCCTGACTGCAAAATCCAGCATGTTTTCCCCTTTTAGACCTGAGGGTTCTCTCTTGATCTTTCAACCCTCACAAGGTTGTAGCCTTTAATTGTCATTTCCAATGGTAGTGCATTTTGGGCTTGGTATTCAATTTTACATTGAACTCATAACATTTTTATACATGAAGAATACTTCCCCTTGTTATCATAATGCTAAGATAAATATTATTAGAAAAATAAAGTCACTTTGGAAGATGTTAGAAGCCCTTAAAGTTTCCATCATAGTAATAGTTCTGTGTCTTTAGAGATTCGATCCTCTCCTGGCTGAATTGGCACATTCTGTGTCCAAGATCTCAATCAGCTCATAGCATAACCCAAAGCATTTGGCCTTCTTTCCCTTAGTCCCCCACATAAATACCAACACTCAGGGAAAATCACCTGGGTAATTAGAGCCACAATCTCTTCCAAAAAAAGAGGAGTCTCCCTTTTTCTCTCTCTCTCTCTGCAAGTTATGCAACTCCATGATGTCTACTATGAAGACACAGTTTAAATAGCCATCCCCAGGTCCTTCTTGCACTTATCTGCTGCTGACAGGCAGCTGTAAATTAGGAGTAGGATGGTGCTCTCATTGGAGTTAGCGATAACAGCTATTATATTTCCACCTTGCAGATCAATGATCCTGTCTTTTTCCTTCTGGTATCTCAGAGAGGGAAGCCAAAAACCATGGAACTAAAGTTTGCTCAAGGTTGTAATTGCTTAGTTGCTCAAGTAGTTAGCAAAAGCCAGTACTAGAATCCTGATTCTAGTCTTTCATGCCAGTGCACTTTCCACTATACCATACTGCCTCTCCTTGGTGCAATAACTAAATACATATTATAGCACATAGGAAAGATGCAAGGAAAAATTCAGCTTTAATTTATTTCAAAGATTAAATGCAACCATGCATAATTTTGATTTCAGATGGCCAGTGACCAATGTGCCAGGTAGCATTCCATGCTACCCTTGAATGCCAACAGGAATTCATTGGAACAGCAAATCATCTTCAAAACTAAACTGAGTCTTTTGGAGTAACTTGGCAAAGAATAAAAGTCATCGGTCCTAACTATGGCAGCACCAAAGAGAACTTTGTACATTTCCCCACCTGATGGAGGGTGGGGTTGGATGATTGTGGCCGGTTGTTTCCTTGTCACCATCTGCACCAGGGCAGTCACAAGGTAGGTAGAAATTCCTTGATTCCTAAATGTTTTTGTCTTTTCCCCCCTCTAGATCTGCTGATTCTTTGACCCAGCCAGCCAATCCATAAACTAATTTTCTTGTAGGGTTTTGAGGCTTCTTCAGATATTTTTTTTTCATTAGCAATTCACATGGTTTTTAAAGATGTTTTAAATGTCCTTCTCCCCTATTAGTTAACCCAATGAGGAAACTGCTTTTGTTTGTTGTTTGTTTGAGGGAATAAACTCCTTAATTACTAATAACTTTTATGTTATTTCTTTGCTAAAAAGTGCATGTTCTTGGGTTTAATGGAAGATCCATTAAACATCATCAGATTTGACCCTCTCATTATACAGATGAGTAAATGGAGGTTCAAAGAAAAAAAAGTGACCTGTCACATAGTCTCTCAGAGCTCCTTAAAAATAGCTTTAAGAGATAGTAAAGCAATCATTTGCTTTCTGTGATAAATTAGGAATAAAGTTGTTGAGACAAATTCATATATAAGATAATTTCTGAAAGTTCCTTTCTTTGAGTTCATTATTTCTTAAATTGAAATTTTTTAATGATCTTTAAGGGGAACTCAGATTGATTTTAAAATGCAGCTCTGGACTCATATTCTCAAGTGAATTTTTTTAGTGAAAAAAAAAACTGCTTGAAAAAAATAAGAATAGGGGCAGCTAGGTGGTGCAGTCAATAGAATAGTAACCCTGAAGTCAGAAGGCCCTGAGTTCAAATTTGATCTCAGACACTTAACACTTCCTAACTGTGTGACTCTGGGCAAGTCACTTAACCCCAATTACCTCAGCAAAGAAAAGAAAAGAAAAAAAAAGAATAGTGAGATATTCTATTCAAAAGTCAAGACAAGTATGGGAAAAGGAGACCCAGAAAAAGGCTGACACATATGTAACGTATGTATATCATAGTATATGTATAATATATACATTAATATATGCATATATATGTAAATACATATATCATTTTTTAAAGAAAAGGATAATATACACACATATATATGTATATATTCAGGCTACTATAATAAGTCACATAACTGTGTTCCCTACTGGTGCTTTATTTCAAATAGAAGTTTTTATTGTCTTTTGATCGGATGTATCCTTGACAATGAAATGAGTTTACTCTAATGATAATTTGAATACATCCTCACTTGATGAAGTAAAACATTCTTCAATAGGAAAGTCTAGCACAAAGAAGAGGGGAGCTATTTCCTAATCTTACAACTTTGTTGAGGACTTTTCTTCTAATTTCTTCCCAACGGAACTCAAAATTGCAATGGACCCTGAATATCATCTAGTTGAATTTCTTTGTTTTGTAGATGATGAAACTGAAACCTAGAGAAGGTAAATGACCTGACTGAGCTGACAAGGGTAATAAGCAATCATTAAGAGGGTTGAAACAATTCATTTGGTTTTGAAGTTGAAGTATCTTCCTAAAAACATCAGGATGTGAAGTTCATGCTCTCCAGTGCTTCACCCTTTCAGAGATGAGAGAGAATGAAGTTCATACGTTTATACAAAGGTCTGGATGTAGAAATATTTTCCCACAATATCGTTCCCACTCTAGAGTAATTAAAAAAGTCATTGAACATAATGCGTGATAAGAGAGTGGAATAGGATAGAGCTAGAAAGTGAACACACTAACCCTGTATCTTCTTCTGTCTGCATACTTGGATAGGATTTTCCTATCCCATAGAAAACAAATGTACAAGAGCAGAACCAAGATGGTAGAGAAAATGCTGGAAGAATACATGTAGAATTGGATGATTTCCGACAATCTTCTTTGGAAGTGGAAGTGGAATTATAAGTGAAGTAATTAATCATTTATTGGATTTAAGAGGCAAAAAAAGTAATAAAATTTCATACCACATTGAAATATGTATGCATATATATATATACATACAGATATGTATACTTAACTATATATGTCTACATATACAAGTATGTGCAAGTAATTAATCATTTATTGGATTTAAGAGGCAAAAAAGTAATAAAATTTCATACCACATTGAAATATGTATGCATATATGTACATACAGATATGTATACTTAACTATATATGTCTACATATACAGGTATGTACATGAAGTAAGTATTTGTATATTGACGTATTCTTCAATAAGAAAGTCTAATGCAGAAGAGAGGGAAAACATTTGCTTATCTTACAATTTATTTTGGACTTTACTGCTAATTCTCTTTCCAAGGAAACTCAAAACTGCAAGGAACCCTGGATAACTAGATATGTATATGTATACATCTAGGCATATGTATGCAAACATATATTCCCTTTTGTACTTTGCCTTGTTCAGACTTCATCTGGGACATTATGTTCCATTTTAGACATTTTACACTGGGAGAGATAAACTGTATAGCACATTTCAGAGGGAGGGTGATTGTGATAGAAAGGGATCTCAACTATATATTATTAAGATCCACTGAAGGAATTGGGGAAGTTTAGGCTTAAGAAGAGAAAACTTAATGGCGGACAGTAGTTTGGCACAGTGTATTTAGTATGTAGAAAGCACTTGTTAAGTGCTTGTTAATTGATCATTTGGCATGATTAATGTCAACAGTTTTTGAAGGGCTGTCCTGGGCAAGAACAACTAGAAATTTTGTTGGTCCCAGAAAGAGCAGAAGTTCCAAGAAAGAAAGAGTTTTGTGCAACACAAAAACTATCTATCTGACGATTAGAATGGTTCCTACATGTAGGGGAAACTTCAAGCAAATAGATGTTCACTGGTTTGGGATATTACAAAAGGGGTTCATGTTCAGGTATTGATTAACTAGATGATCTAAGCACTTCCTTTTAAACTTTGAGATTCTTTGCTTCTAGAAATTAAGAGAATAATAGGGTCAGAAGTAGGGGACAGGGGAAGAATGAAATAGTTCATGATTTCATTTTTGGTAAAAATGCTGAAAGGCAAAGATCTAGCTTATTTACTAATAATCTTTTAAAATACAGTCATTTAGGTTAAAAAATAAGTAACTATTGTCAGTTTAATAGAAAGTTTTTCAATTCTTACTTAATTTTTAAAAGCATGGGAATTTTATATTTTTAAAATTTTCCATGGAAACAGATTCTTAATTTCCTGCTCTACAAAGTTAATATTACTTTACCAAGAAAAAGTACTCTACTTTCTCCAAAAGGTTCCTCTTTTTATGTTAGTATTTACACTGATTTGGGGAAGTTATATTGTATCTTTATAACTATAGATAGAAATGAGCCCTCCTTTGTTACTGTGTATCAGCTATAGAAGTTAGATAAAATTAAAATGAAATTCAGATACTATCCATGAGTTAAAGTTTTCCAACACCTATTTTTAATGACCAGTAGTTTTCAAATTGTGGGGGAATGTTTCCTCTTTTAATCTAGTTAAATTTTGTGTCTTTTCTCCTTCCTTAAAACAAACAACCATTATTCCTGCATTTTAATCTAAAATTCAGGCATAATGTTTCATTTAAATCAGTTACGGTTTTTGTTGAATAAGATGACACAGACAAAAAGGTCTGAGCCAATATAGAGGATAAGTAATTTTTCTATAAGTATATCTTGTTTTAATGTAATGTCAATACTCCAATGGATCTGTGATCTCATTTATATGAACATGCTGTTGAAATACTTCAGAGTATAACATGCATGTAATTTTAAAGTTATGGAAAACTATTAAGACAGTGTATTTCCTCTCTTGGTTCCAACATACTGAATTTAAAAAAAAATCATTATCTATAAAAGGGGTTTGTGATAGGACTGACTTTGTAAATGTTTCAATCCTTGCTGTACTATGAACAAGATTTTCCATCTCTTTGCTCCCTGGATATTCCCCATTCCTGGAATGTTCTTTCTCGTGTTTGCTTCATGGCTTCCTTTAAATACCAGTTAAAATTTCATATTCTACACAAATTCTACATAATTCCAACTTCTCATAATTTTAGTGCCTTCCTTATTTTAATAATTCTCAATTTATCTTGTATATAGCTTATTTGAACATATTTGTTAGCTTTTTTCTCTTCTATTAAATTGTGAGCTCCTTGAGGGCAGGGACCATTGTATTTTTTTGAATCCTTAGCAAGGGTCCTGGCAGAGTTGGAACTTAATAAATATTTATTGACTGAGTGATAATATCAGTCTAATTGTCAACTCACTCCTTTGGAGGTGGATGTTATTTGAAAAGCAACACTAATTTTAAGGTATCTCTTTAGTCCACCTTTTGCAGAAGCTCTTTCTTGGTTGAAATTATAAAAATAGTGAGCCCATATTTAAGGAGCACTTTCAGGTTTTCCAAGAACTTTGCATAGACTATTTAATTTGTTCCTCACAACATTCTTGTGAAGTAGGGTTATCCCCATATGTAGGTGGGGAAAATGAAGTAAATGACATCCAGAATTGCTAAAGAATATGGTCCTTTTTTAATGATGGAAGAATTGTTATAAATTGTTTCTGAGTTGTTACTTCCTGAGAAGTTTTTCTACAGTTTCTTTAGTTCAAATCATAGTCACCCAATTATCACATCATTTGCTTTCAAAGATCATTCTTACAGTGGCCAGTTGTGAAACACTGTGGAGAAGCAACATGGAGATATGAAGGCCAATCAGTGAATTAGAGACAGGGAGTATTAGTGTTAAAACAGACCTTAGATATCATCAAATCCAATCCCTTCAGCTAACAGATCCTAATAGAGTAGGACTGGATCTCTGGTATCATCAGCGTAGGGAATATCTGAATAAGAAGGTTTCCCGCATTGGTGCAGATTGAAACCATCTCTGCAACTTAGAATTTAGAGAATTGCTGCCCTAGAAGTCTGAGGAATAAAATGACTTATCCAGAAGTAGTACTTGACCCTTAGGTCTTACTGGCTTTGAGACAAGCTCTTGATACAGACATTGGACCATTGAGAGCTGGGATGACCACCCAAATCTATATATCCATGCATATATATATATATATATATATATATATATATATATACACACACACACTTCCCATTTTGGAAGTAGGAGATATATATATGTATGTATGTATATATGCATGTGTGTGTGTGTATATATATATATATATATATATATATACATACATACATTACATAATACACACATATACATATACAAACATTGTTATTCAGGTTTTTTTTTTTAATTTTTGGTCAGTCATTTCAGTTCTATCCAACCTTTTGTGACTCCATTCGGCAAAGACACTGGAGTGGCTTGCCATTTTTTGCCCCAGTTTATTTTATAGGTGAGGAAACTGAGGCAAACAGAGTTAAGTAACTTGTTCAGCTTTACAGAACTAGTAAGTGTTGAGGTCAGATTTGAACTCAAGAAGATGATTCTTCCAGACACATAAATATACACATACATATTCACATAAAGATACACATATATGTGTATATATCTGTATAGTTTTTTTGCATACATATGTGTATATGTATATATACATATACATATATGTACATTTCTTTTTTTTTTTATTTTCCTTTCCTTGTTTTTAGAAACATAAGCCCAAAATGTTGTTGTTGAAAAATCTCTATGGTACTTGCCCCTATAGAGCAATATAAAAAGAATGGCCCTATCCCTCTCATGCTCTCTGAAATTATAATATTGAACAAATAAACTAGTGACATTTTAAATAATTTGTTCTTAGTATTCTTGCGTATCTAGGTGAATAGGTCAAGTGTTACTCCTGAAATATTATTTTCTCTCAAGTCCATTAAGGCCAGAGGTTCTTAAATTGGGATCACCTATTGAATCCTTGGGAAGATTTCAGGGTAATCTATGAATTTGCATAGAAAAAATTCACATTTTTTTCAATGTCATTGATTTCCTTGGAAATATTATGTACTTATTTTATGCATTTAACATTATTCTGAGGAGTCCTTAAACTTCACCAGGCTGGATCACCAGGACACAAAATAGGCTAGGAACCTCTGAATTCTAGAATGTGTTTATGTTTATTAGATTCATTGGCTTGATTATCTTGAGTGTGGTGATGGAGAGGGAGTGAAAAAAAAATCAAGAAAAATTTTGAAGTTGTGAGACACAAAAACAAAACTTCCCTAAAATGACTCAGTGTAAAAGAAAAAAAAAATTAAGATAAGAGTTGGTGAGTGTTCCTCAGTGATATCATGACTTATGGGGCCCAACAACAATTAGGTTATTATAGATTTATAGTCCCATGAAAGAGAGTCAGTGAAACATCAAAAAAATGAACAGAAGAGAATAGAAGGAGGACAAGTAAGGTAGCTTTGTAATTAATATGCTGAATTTATTGTATTCTTTAAAAAGTAAACACAATGAGTCAGGGTTCTCTTATTCTTTGTATGTAGAAATACTCGTATTTGATAATGTTTGTCAAATTCTAAAAAAAAAAAGTACTATTTTTAAAAATAATCAAATGGGAACAGACCATATTTAGACATCTGGGATTAAAAAAGAAAAATAATTAGTTGAAAAGGGATTAATGGAAATTATTAACCTTGAATTTGGCCAGAAAAACAAGATTTTTTTTTGACTTGTGTACAATTTTGACCTTCTAAGTTATCTTCAGCTGGAAAATGTCCTACTCTGTCTTTTGGGAGGTTCTGATGCTTTAAAATTTGTTTAGAGTCATTATTCAAAGGGGAAGAGGTCAGCAAGTTTCTGCCTTTACTCCACCATCTTGGCTTCACGTTCCCTTGTGCACAATTTTGTTCTGAAATAAATATTTTCTCAGTTTTTCACTTGGTTTTCAAAAAATGTGATCTTTGTTTGTATTAAATGAAATATAAGCTTCTACTATATTCTCTTCTTATCAGACCACATATGGAATATTTAATTTAGTTCTGAGCATCACATTTTAGGAAGGACAATAATTTTAGATACTAAAAATATCTGACATTTGTGAGGCAATGTGGGATAGTGGATAGGCAGATGATCTCTCAATCAGAGCAACTTGTTTCGGATTTTGCCACTGATCCATTCTGACTTTGTGATCTTCTGTAAGTCATTTGTCTGCTTAATTTCCTAAGCAACAATGTAAGATTTTAACTTGGAGAACAGTTATCAAGCTAAATAGAAGTAGTTTCCTCACCAAGAATTCCTTGTAATGATAAAATCACAATGAAGATAGGAAAACACACACACACACACACACACACACACAGAGTTTTATATTGCAATTTAAAATTTGCAAATATACATCATCTATTTCACTCTCATATCTCCATGAAAGAGCTCCCAGAGGCATTATTATTCTTATTTTATAGATGAGAAAATTAAGACTCAGAGATGTTAAATGAATTGCCCATTTAATCATGATAACATAGGTAGCAAGTGTAAATGGGCAGTATTTAAACCCAAGTTTCCCACAGAATTATAGCACTCTATTCTTTGTAACATCCATTCTTTTAGGTAATGAATAGTGAAAAAGGAGATTGCTTGAAAAATGAACTTTTTAAAAGTTCAAATCTATAAAAGCATTTTAAATGAAATTAGTTCAATTATCAAAAAAATTATGCAACATGGTGTACATGCATGGTGTACAACACACCAACTCTAATTAGATGAAATCAGTTTTTTTTTCATTACTTTATTTCTTCCTCGAAGGATATAGAATCCCAGCATTAGACCTTATACAAACATTGACTTCATCTGGGGTGAAGCAAAACCTTTTAAAAACATTTTTACTGAATTCATTACAGCCATTGCTTGGAATCAGTGCAAGAAAGGAACTTGGGTTTTGCCTTCACTCTCTTTCCATTGTCTTCACCATCCTGAGCATATATATCTTCTTCCTATATAGATCTCTACCCTACTTCTCTCCCCTATGCCCAGACTGTGATCACTGCTACAATCCTCCATGATTCCATCTGGGAGTGAAGATGAAAGTTTAAAGGACTATCCCAGGATGCTATGGACTCTCAAAAAAATGGTGGGGATGGATATAGGTATATTAAAACAAGTTCCAAGGGATCATACTGCCTTATCTCCATGCCTCATTGCCTTACTGTATCTCATGCTAGGACAAATGCTATATGAATTTCTTTGTGAGAGAGCAGAAGAAAGAATGATAGACTCAGTCTTTTAAACTCTGACTGACACTCAGCTGTGTAACCATGGACACTGCATAATCGCTCTCTGAGTCTCACTTTTCTTTTCTGTAAAATGGAGGTAATAATTACACTGAGTAATAAATATATAAAATTGATGTGATAATCACATAAATGGTGTGCGTAAAGTACTTTGCAAACTTTAAAGGTCATGTAATATTGTTATTATTTTAATTAATCAAATTTGCTTTAGTCTCTGTTGACTTGGAACTGAGCTATAAAGTCAAATGAGCAATGAAAGTTTCATTAATTGTGTCCAAGCCATAGTCCTTGATACTTGTAAAGCTAGAGACTGATATGAGTATATAATTCTGGTCCACTTTTGATTTTTCTAGTGATCATGTTCAGAATTTCCAGAGGTGACAATTCATGTCCATGAAGACTTGAATTATCAATTACACTAAACCTTTGGGTCCTGATAAACCCTTAGTATAAAACAATTATTTTGTGTTTTTCAGATGTATCTCCATTTTTTTTGTGGAGTTCCAGACATATTTTGCTCAGGATTATGCACAAACAGCATGGATCCATTCCATTGTAGACTGTGTCACCATGCTTTGTGGTGAGTGTTTCTCTCCAAAGAGAAAGAACTGACTTATCTTTAATTGTATTTGGTAGTAACTTCCCATCAGGTCTTAATATGGACTTTTATAAATATATTTATTTATTTATCCTTATATTTAAGGATTATGATGAGAATTAATTAAGGGAATATGATCAATAATCTTTCAACATTCATTTTTATTTTAAGTTCCAAATTTTCTTCTCTGCTCCAATCTCTCCCTTGGCTCATTGATAAGGCAGCCAATAAGATATCTATAAGGAGTCCTGTAAAGTATTTCCATCATAATTATCTTTCCACCTCTCTGCCTACCTCGTAATAAGCAAGATATCATCTGAGTAACTGGTGGTCTTGTTGTTAATACATAAGAAAGAAACATATGGACTATATGATTCTTCCATAGATGGAGATTTGGTGCTAGAAATTGTTTGAGTTGATTTATCCATTATTTTGAAAGTAAGATACTAATAGGTATTTGACTTCTCTTTTTCATATCATTTTATTATTTTTAACTATGTTAAGTTAAATCTGAAGTTCATTATTAAATGAGCTTTAAAATTAATTCAATAAAGCTTATTGAAGCATATAACTAAATGAGCTTCAAATTGTTTTAAACTATCTAGCTTGTTGGGTCCATAATTTGTGGTAATTGATTTTTTTGATTCAATTTTGTTTTACTCTCAGTTCTAAATTTTCTCCCTTCTTCCATCCCTCTCCCACCCATTGAGAAGGCAAGGAACTTAATATCCATTACAGATAAGAAGTCATGTAAGACATGTTTATATATTAGTTATATTCTGAAAAAAACCCAAGTAAAATAAAGAGAAAAAATATGCTTGAATCTGCATTCTGAGTCCATCCTCTCTTTGGAGGTACATTACATTTTTCATCATGAGTTCTCTGGAGTTGTAATGGGTTGTTGCATTGATCAGATTTGCTAAATCTTTCACAGTTGATTATCTTTATAAGTTGTCATCCTTGTATATATTGTTCCCTTAACTCTGCATTATTTCATATCACAATAATATTTTTTCATATTTGTTTACCATTAATTTGTTCAGTTATTCCCTAAATAATGGGTGTCTCTTAAGTTTCCAATTTTTCACCATCACAAAAAAAGCTGCTATAAATGTTTTTGTGCATATGAGTCCTTCTTTTTATTTGATCTCCTTATGGTACTGATGAATCAAAGAATGTACAATAGCCTTTTGGTCATAGTTCCAATTTGTTTTCCAGAATGAGTGGACCAATTCACGGCTCCACTTTTAATGCTTTAGTGTCCCTATTTTCCCACAATCTCTCTCACATTTGCCATTTTTTCTTTTTTTTTTTTAATTGCCAATTTAGCCATTTTGGTAGGTATGAGGTAGAACTTCAGAGTTGTTTTAATGTGCATTTCTCTAATTATTAGGGATTTAAAGCATTTTACTGTGAGTTTTAGTAACTGATATCATTCTTTGAAAATGGCCTGTCCTTTGAACATTTATAAATTGAGAAATAACCCTTATTTTTCATAAATTTGCACCAGTTCCCTTTATCCTTGAAAAATCAGAGAAGTATAGAAACTGATTAAAAAATAAAAGCAAACTGATTGGTGAGATTTGTTGTTAGAGGATTGCAAATATTTTTATGATTCTTAATATTTCTGTGACTTTAGATAAATGATTTATCTTCCCTGGCTCTAACTGAGACAACTAGATGATATAGTAAGTAGAGTGATGGATCTGGTGTCAGGAAGACCTGAATTTAAATATTGCCTCATATAGTTTGCTGTGTGACTTGGGGTCAAGTCCCTTTGCATTTCTGTATGTCATGCTACTTGTCTGTGAAAAAAGAGAGTTATACTTAATGACTTGAGAGATAACTTCTAATGCTCAAATCCGTGGCTTTTGTGATCTGGTTCTTCATCTGTAAAACAGGATTTGACTAGAATTAAGTGGTCTTATTGACTTAGACAACCACAAATTAACATTATCTATGTTGTAATATAATTCTATGTTGTAATATAATTGTATTTATTTTGCTAAGCTTTTATCAACTACATTTTAATCTGGTTTGAATAAAGGATCTACAATGTTTCATATCTGTTATCTGGAATTCTGTTTTCCAAAAACCTTCACATTCTCTTCCTGTTCCAAATCTGATGTTGTAATTCATAGCACTTTAGAATGTGGTGAAATACAGAAATCCTCTAACCTATAAGTAAAAGAAGAAACTTTTGCTCATTTCTGATGTTACCAAATGAGATATCTGTTACTAAAGTGGCTTTGAAAGGCTTTAATGAGCTTAACTTGATTAAAACAATATTATTACAGTCTAGGTGCATATAATTGTTTTATTAGAAGAATCCAAACAATCTTTCTGATCTCCTTGCTTATGGGATCTTCTCAGATCAATGTTAGCAGATGTAATCTCTACCCTATCAGTTTATGGAATTACTTGATTTGAGTCCTTTGCTCCAAAGCCACTTCTATCTGTAGAAAAATATAAACATATACATATTGAAGAAGTCAGGTTCCCCTGCACTAAAACATATTAGCATTTCTAGTGAGTTTTGCTGCTTCACTCTAAAGATCATGGGACTTTTTCACCTAACTTATGGCTGAAACTTCCTATATGTGTTGTCTCTAGACATTACAATGTGAGCTCTTTGAGAGCAAGGGTGATTTCTGATTTTCCATTTATATTTATAGCTTTCAGCAGTACTTTACACATATGGTGAGTGCTTCATAAATATTTTTCCATTCATATATTCATTAATCCAAAAAGATGTTGGGTATGTTGAAGAGGGGATACTTGTTTAATTATCATCTTAGACTAGATATCCTCTGGTGTCCCTTCCAACTCTGAGATTTGTGACCTCTGAGAATAATATCAGTCATACCCATTAATGCAAGACATATATGCAAGAAAGGTCTATTTGGGGCTATGTAGCCCTTGGTTACGTTAATGATCATAATGCCAGTTTGAGGCATTAGTAAACTAAGTAAAATAAATTGGAAGTGGAAACTCCACAATATAGCATTCAGTAAGGTATGCTATATTTAATTCAGCATAATCACACTTTAACAATAAATAAATCCAGAGAAGAAAATACATCCCTAAAATGACATCTGGATAATCGACTTTTGTACTGAGCCTACCTATAGTTGAAATAATGAGCAATGACTGAGTTTCAGTTAGCAAACGAGAAGAGTTGGTACCTTCATAAATTATGGCATTTACCTGTTAAACTTCAGTCCTATAGAAAATAGAAAAGCAAACTTGTATTTTCACGGGATAGTCTTTTCAATCCTAATTGTTTCATAACAGAGGTGCCTTGGTAAAGGTAAAGTCAAAAAATTTTATTGTCCCGAGTCTTCACAAACAGCCCACAAAACTTTAAGCTTGTAAAGATCCTTGAAATGGAAGTTGTATCTTTTGGACTGTTTTAAAGAGGCAGGTGAAATTTACCAATGGAATCTTTGGGTCAAAGTCCTGGGCTTGTACATTGGGATCTGGCCACATTCATAGCAATAGTCTAATTTCAGTTAATTCAACAAAACTTTATTAAGCACCTATTTGATGCAAGGTACTGAGTCAAGGACTCTGGATACAAAAATAAAAAGGAGACAGACTCTGATATGAAGAAACCTTGAATTTAAGATATGAGAAAAATATTTGATTACAAAAGAGAGAACATCCTAAATACAAAGTAGAGGTTCAATAAAGGTGCTATGAAAAATTTAAAGAGGGAATGATCATTTACATATACTAAATATCACAAAAGTGCAATATCAAGCATCAGCTCTTTTAATTTTATTAATTTATTAGATATTGACATGTCAAAAGTTGTCATTAACAAACTATGCCCTCCAACATCTATAGACAAAAAATAGATTTGATAAAAATTAATATTTTGGAAAATTCTTAAGATAAATAAAATCTCCAATTTTATTTCTCCAATCTCAATTAATTGTGGTCTATAAGGTCTATATATCCTTATTAAACAATTTATTTGGGGGAAGGAAGTTTTGGGTGACTTGAAAGTTGACTTCTGATTGACCCTGTATCTTAGAATCATAGAATTTGGAGCTGGAAGGAGCATTAGATATAATAACAACAGCAACAATAACAATAATAATCTCTACCTTTTATATAGTGCCCCTTTTGTGCCAGACACTGTGCTAGGTGCTTTACAAATATCCTGGGAACAGGATAAACAAGCCTGGAAGTAAGCACATTTCTGTGCCTTAAATGTACAGAGGAGAATCAGGGCCACTGAGAGATGAAGTCACTCGCCCAAGGTTACACAGGTAATATTAAACAAATCTAGAATCCCTTTACTCCAAATCCACTGCTTTTCTCACACCATACTGCAAAATGTAAAAGTTGAACTAAATGCTACCAGTAGACATATATAGTGCTTCAAGATTTATAAATTGCTTTACATATATTCATTTGTGTTTTACATTAACCTTGTGAGTAGATGCTTTATTTGCAAATGAGGAAAGCACTGCTACCTCCAAACCATGAGATAAAACACTGAAGCTTTCTCTTTGATGGTTTTTTTCTGCGTAATCTTGGGCTAAACATATAGCATTCCCAACATTTTCCCCATGAATCCTGTGTTGCCATTTCTTGCTAATAATATTAGAAATTTATTTTCATGTAAAGTACTACAAGTACCCAGAGAATTTGTCAACTTTCCTGGCGAAGAGATGAGTTTGTTGTTCTGGAAAATCCTTTGAGATTTTAGTGTAACGCATCCTGTTGATGCAAAGCTTCTGTCATTTCAAATTGCCCTTGAAACCTTGATGTTGATCATAATTATTGTTATTTTTGAAGCTCCACTCGGGAGTGTTATCAGTAATCACTTATCCTGTCAAGTGGGAATCATGCTGGGTGGCTTGCTTGCCTCCACTGGTCTCATCCTGAGTTCATTTGCCACCAGCCTGAAGCACCTCTACCTCACTCTTGGAGTTCTTACAGGTAAGGGCACTCCAGATTGCCCCTCTTCTTCCCACATTACTTATGGCTTGACAATATCTTACCTGAGAAGCAATTCATGAATTACTAGTCCATCACTTCTATAAACCACTCAGGTATTTCTCCATATTTAATAGTTAAGAAAAAAGAGTTTAGAGTCCCTATTGATTGTACTACCCTCATCATACTGCATCATCTCTTAAATTCAACTGCATCATTAAAATTAAGTACTGACTTCTTCATACACAGAATCTTAACTGAATGAAAATGAGATAGCTACAGAGTCACAAGTCTATAGATGGGTTCTTCTAAGGCTTTATTACCAGGAAATGAAAATCTTTCTTGTAGTGTATTATGTATTGTTTCTGTAAGACATCTCAATTTTGTTTTTTTTAAAAAGTTTGTACCAAATAAAAAGACCCCTGTAACCAAAACACTGCTGATATGAATTCTCCCAGTTTCAAGGATACTTCCTTTAGGAGGATAATTATGGGTGAATCTTTTCCAAAAGGAACAACTTGTATTAAGCAGTAGGAAGGCAGTGCCTTTTTTTGTGCTGAGAATTCTTAGAGAAAAAAATTGAGATAATGTGATGGACTAACTAATGTTGACACAGCCATTTAACTTTCAGCTGACAGGACAGCTTATTTTCAGGCACTGTACACCATAGGAGGTGGCCTGAGTTAGGTTGTAAAGAATGCAGTCATGTAGAAAGATGCTAAATCCTTTCTTCTACATTAGCAAGCAATAATCAAGAGGTCACTGCTGTCAGATACTGGAGTTTAGTGTAGTGTAGTATTTTTCTTTTCTGATGGTGTAATGTTGTGCCACAGAACAATTCCTTGTTAAAAACCATTCCAATGCATGGTTATAGAAATGAGCACATACTTTTTTGTTCATTCCTTAGGGTATACAAAATGGTTTCTTGTCAACAATCCTTTGAAGATAGAATTTATAGATGAGGAAAATAACACAGAGATACAAATTAACTGTCCAAAGTCATGCAGTTAGTAAGTTTAAGGACCTAAATCTTCTAACTCTTAAGTCCAGTTGCCATTCTGCTAGACCATTTGCAAGCCAATAGAGTGAAAGGAAGGAAGTTCTAAATATTTCACAGGTAATTACCTCTCTTCTAATATAGGTTTGCAATAATTATAGTTCATATGTATGAGATTATTACTTTCAAACATCAGATTAGATTTTCTCTAATCCAAATCTAATTTAATCTAATCTAAAATTTTGTTCAATTTTAGTGTAATAGTGTAGGGAATAATAGGCATTCTATTTATCCACATTATTTTTAGGAAGGTCCAGAACATCAAGGCTTTCTTTGTTGACCATTGCAATAATTATAATTGATATGTATGAGACTATTGCTTTCAAACATCAGATTAGATTTTCTCTAATCTAAATCTAATCTAATCTAAAATTTTGTTCAATTTTAGTGTAATAGTGTATGGAATAATAGGCATTCTGTTTATCAACATTATTTTTAGAAAGGTCCAGAACATCAAGGCTTTCTTTCTTGACCAAATCAAGTGGGGAATTAGGCAAATATCTGAATCATCTAAGGAAAAAAATTGAGAAAAAGATATTTTAGGGCAGCTAGATAGTACAGTAAATAGAGTACTGGCCCTGCAATTAGGAGGAATTGAAAAAAGAAAAGGAGATTTCTTCTCCTGGAATCATTCAGATAGTTTGCCCAAGTCTAACTTTGGTAAATGCATTATTTACTAATTACCTTCCTTTTTTTTTATTCCAGAACCATAGTTTTAAGATATTTCCTTTTCTGAGAAAAGAATATTTACCATATTTAGCATGAGTGCCTAGATTCTGGTTGGGAAGAGTTTTTTCACGTGGAGCTGTAAAGGGCCTTGAACACATGGAAAACCACTTTTAGCTTACTCCAAGAAAGTTATCACACGATATTGCTTTGCATTGAACTATTTGATTGCATAATCAAATGAGATAATATTTTCAAAGTTTTTGGCAAATAGAAAGTGTTTAATAAAGACTTGTTCCCTTCTCTTCCCATAACTGGTAGAAATTCCTTTCCCATATCTGCTAGAAAGTCCCTTCTCATCGCTGGTTGAATTAAAGGCAGCATGGAACAACAACAAAAACAATAATAATTAATAATAATGACAATAATAGCTAATAGTTATATAGTGTTTACTGTGTGCCAGGCACCATGTTAAATGCTTTGCAAATATTATCTCATTTGATCCTTACAACAATCCTGGGTGGTAGATGCTATTATTATCCCCATTTTACAGGTGCAGAAATTGAGACAAATAGAATTTAAGGGACGTCCCCAAAGTCACACAGATAGTAAGTATCTGAGTCTAGATTTCAATTCAGGTCTTCCTGAATCCAGGCTCAACACTGTATCTGCTGTGTCACCTAGCTGCTCCAATAGAAAGAATAAATTTCTAGCCCTACCATTAATATTTCTAAATTATGTTGCCGTAGGCAAGTCATTTAAGCTATCTAGTGTCATAGACAACTTCCTAATACTCTAAGTTGAAGTTAGACTCTCAAGTTGCTTGCACTGGGAGCTACCCCATCCTGGGGTGTCTTTCTGGATTATATGTATGATAGTACTAACAGATTTCTCTTTATTTACCAGGTCTTGGATTTGCACTTTGCTATTCTCCAGCCATTGCCATGGTGGGCAAGTATTTTAACAAGAGGAGAGCTCTTGCATATGGCATAGCTACATCAGGGAGTGGAATTGGGACGTTTATTTTGGCTCCTGTGGTTCAGCTCCTGATTGAACAGTTCTCCTGGCGGGGTGCATTGCTCATTCTTGGAGGCTTTGTTTTGAACCTCTGTGTTTGTGGTGCCTTGATGCGTCCCATCACCCTGAAGGAGGACCATAAAAATCTCCCCAAACAGGACCCTGTCTCCAAAACACCGAAAGAGAGCTTACCACCTTTGTCCCTCTGTTCACCTTTACTTAAAGAATGTGCTCAGCCCTGTTTGTGCTGCTCCTTGCAGCAAGAATACCACTTCTTACTCATAGCAGACTTTGTGGTGTTTGCCACATCCATCCTATTTATGGCTTATGGCTGCAGCCCTCTTTTCGTGTACCTGGTGCCTTATGCCCTGAGTGTTGGAGTGAGCCATCAGCAAGCTGCATTTCTCATGTCCATACTTGGTGTGATTAACATTATTGGCAATGTTACCTTTGGATGGCTGACAGACAGAAGGTAAAATGTGTGAAATTACAATTGCATGTCCATTGGGGAACACTTAGGAATACACTTCTCCCAAGTACTCATTAGAGAAAATCCATGGTGTATTAGGCAGTTACTGTAGTACAATAGCAAGAGCCCTGGTTTTGGAGTAAGATGAGAGGTTCAGATCCTCCCTTTCCTATATAATATCTGTGTTACCATGGACAGTTCATTTCTCATCAGTGAATAAATGAATTAGAGTATATGATCTCCCAAGTCTCTTACAATTCTAAATCTTATGATTTCAAGACACTTGAAGGCAAGAATGGTGTAAAAGTACTTGATCTCCCTGAGTCTCAGTTACCTCAACATGTATAAGAGTGAGAAGCAAATATAATTTAAGAGTGGAGGTTTACTGGTTCAAACCATGGGAAAAAGAACAACAACAACTACTACTACTAGTTTCTTCAGCAAAAACTCTATTTGATCCCATGAGATTCTATTTATGTTTATTATCATCATCATCAGCAGCAGCATTATTATTTCTACTATCATGATCTTCCTCCTCTTCCTCATTATTCAACATTCAACTCATTACAAAATACTTTCGTATCCATTATATCATCAGATATTCACAATAACCCCAGTTTCAAAAGATAGGAAGAGTAGGGATAATAAACTCTCTCTCTCTCTCTTCTCTCTCTCTCTCTCTCTCTCTCTCTCTCTCTCTCTCTCTCTCACACACACACACACACACACACACACACACACGAGGTTTCCCTTTATCCAAGGATAATTAGTAACAGAAAAAAGCCACTAAAAACAAATCTATTTTTGAAAGGACCAACATTTGCTTCATAACAAATAATAGAGAAAAGGGTTTTTTGGAAATTTATCTTGAAAAAAATAAAAGTTAAAATTCCAAATCTTAGTCCCTCTGGAAAAGAATTTAAGAATTATCTAATTTTCATTGATTCATTATTTGTTTCTCATTCTAATGTCTGTCACTTAGCAAAAAATTAGCATCATTCTCCAGTGTAAGATAGAATTTGTTTTCATTCTAACATTCTATTTTTAACTCACACACATATGTATATGTATATGTATAAATAGCTCCACTTAACACGAGAGAGAGGTCACATGTTCTAATGTAAAGGGTACTGGATTGAGTCATAATATGTCTTCTTACTAGTTTTGTCACTTTCTAATAATGTGACTTAAGCCACTTAATCTGTTAAAAATCTCAAGTTCCATAGGAGTACATAATAGTGTCTTTATTATCTGAATATTCTGTGGTCTAGTGCCTACAAATTTACATTTTGTTTTGATTCAGGACCCTGTACAACCTTTTTACCAATGTACATCAGCAGCTGTCCAGCAATATAAAGTCTAAAAGAGTTGCCAGAGGTATTTGGAGATTAAGTGACTATGTGCTTAGCCACCTGAGGAACTTTTTAAGTGCTTCCTAATTCTGAGGCTAGTTGTATGTCTACTTCACCAGATCTGTTTTCCTAAGAAACCAGTTAGAGTTAGGGAAGCAAAAGTCACCATGACACAAAAATATTCAATAACTGTTCACTTATTAAATTGACCCTCTCCCTTTCTCAAAGATACCTCTGTGCTTAAAATGAATAAAATCTCCCATTTCAAGGAACAATCTAAGTCTAAAGAATTAAGGGAGGCCGTTGGGCAAATTGACATAGTTCTCAAATATTGTTTCAGTAATAACCATTCTTTGGAAAGATGGTAAGAGCAATCATAAAGTGAACATTATCACATAGTGTTATCATATCATCATTTTGGCATAAAAGAAACAATTAATATTTCAAACAGTTCTTTGTTCTTTTAAAGAATAAGTGTATAAGTACAGTTAAGAATTTAAACTTTGGACATCAGAAGAAATATTCTAATTTTTAATATTTTTTAGTTTTATTTTTCAAGATCAACAACTAATTATCCCCCCCCCAATTATTTGCTATGAAATAAATGGTTTTCTTCTTTTGACTAGATTCACTTTAAGTGACCTTTTTCTATTACTAATTATCCTTGGTTAAAGAGGAACCCTCCTTTCTATTTCATGAAGTTGGGATTATTGTGAAGATCTAATGAAATAATAGATAGGAACATATTGTAAAAATGAATAGAGTGCTGAATGGTAATAATAATAACAGCAACATTAATAACTGTTATTTATTTGTATAGTATTTTCAAGTTTAACAGATCATTTAATGCATTATTTCATTTGATTCTCTCAACAATCCTACTGGGTAAGAACTAGACATACACATTCCCATTTTTATGAATTAGAAACTGAGATTCAAAAAGATTAAATGGCTTATCCATGGTCATTGAGCTAACAATTGTTAGAGGATTTGAAACTAGTCCTTTTTGATTTACTCATTTAATGCTGTCTCACTTAAATACAAGGTAATATCACTACTGAATGGGAAAAGGGAACACAATCTTTAATGACTTGGAATGTGAGAGTTTTGAAGCCTAAAATAATAAACCAGTGATGAGCTCAGCCAGACTGTGATCATAGATAGCCACTTTATTCTACTTCTAGCCTTTTTTTTAATTCTCTTTTTTTCTGAGGCAATTAGGATTAAGTGACTTGCCCAGGGTCACAACAGCCAGAAAGTGTTAAGTGTCTGAGGCCAAATTGGAACTCAGGTTCTCCTGACTTCAGAGCTGGTACTCTATCCACTGCACTACTATCTGCCCCAACTTCTAGACGTTTCTTTCCTTTAGTAGGTTAAAAGTGCAACTAAGATGTTTGAGACCCTTCCCATAAATATATTGAACTAAGTTAATTTTCCTAAAATATAGCTCAAGTGCCTACAAAACATCCTTTTCCCTCCTGCTATTAGCTGACTCCCTGCCCTGAACCTTTCCTAGCTCTCAGTTCTTTTTTCCCTCTTGAAGTTGTTTCATACTGACTTTATGCACACTTTGTATTTATTTATTCCTGGACATGTTACATTACATAGAACACTTCCTTTCCCCCTCACCAAAGTCATAATGGAGAGAGTGCTAACTCAGAGTCAGGGAGGACTCCATTCAAGTCCTGTGTCCCACACAATGGATGTGTGACCTTAGAAAAGTCCCTTAGTTTCTTGTTTTGTAAAATAGGAATAATATTAACTCCTATTAACCAAAATTATCGTGAAAACAAAATGAGATATTGTTAAGCTGAGTGAACCTTAATTTGTTCTACCCATATGAACTATAATTCAACCAGAATGTAGGCTTCCTAATGTATACTTCTTTTTCTGTCTTAGTACCTAGCATACTTCCTTGCACTTAGTAGGTGCTCAATTATTGTATGTTGAGTTAAATTTAATTTAATTAATCTATTTCACTCAAGCAGGATCATAGATGAAGCAACAGAAAGCAAAACAATATGTAATAAGGAGCATTAGTAGCAGGTATAATAACGGGATTTGACTCCTAGTGTCAATAATGGATGGCAAAACTCTTTCTTTTTTTAATGCCTCAGTCTTCCTGCACTGCCTGTGCACACACCCACAGAAAGTAGGAGGAATAGTCAGGTAATACAGGAATGTGCACTGAAGTTTTCAGTGACAGACAAATGTGAGAAGTTGACTCCAGAAGTAATTACAGCGTTCTCTAGTTTACACTTCAGTTGTTAAAAAAAAAGGAATTCCTCAATGAGAACAGAGCGACATCTGTACAAGCCATGCTCACTTTTGTTCTTCCAATCCACAGGTGCCTGAAGAACTCCAGATATGTTTGCTACCTCTTTGCTGTGGGGTTGGATGGTCTGTGTTATCTCTTCCTTCCAATGCTCCAAAGTTTCCCCTTGCTTGTGCCTTTCTCTTGTACCTTTGGGTACTTTGATGGTGCCTATGTGACCCTGATCCCCGTAGTGACAGCTGAAGTGGTGGGAACCACCTCCTTGTCATCAGCTCTGGGTGTGGTGTACTTTCTCCATGCAGTCCCATACCTAGTGAGCCCACCTATTGCAGGTCAGTTTCACAGAAAGATATTCCCCCTCATACTAAACCACCAGCCCTATTTGGTAAGTGAACAATTGATAGTTACACAAATAAACAACCAACCAACCAATCAACTGAATAAATAAATAGATGAATGAATGAATGAATGAATAAAAATAAGGGGGGGGGCAAAGGATTTGGGATAGGGGAAATAGAGTGACACATGGTTACCTTCCAATTTGACATTCCAAAGTTAGACTCTTCTTAAACTAAGTAGAAACTCTAGTAAGCACTCTTGTATCTCTTTCTTTTCTTTTTCTTTCTCTTCTTCTTTCTCTCTGTCTCTCTTTTCATCTCTCTCTTTCACACATACACACATCACATTTATGGATGTTTATAACACATTATACCTCTATAAATATTGACATAGCAACACATTTATATAGTGTTATATAATGTATATTTTGTCACATCATTTTTATTTAATATGTATAATGTTATAATTTTATCTTCATTCTTAATTATATATATTGATGGAGAGAATGGTTGATATATAGTTAATTCAAAATATTATGCAATTGAAATGAATTCTTCTCTGGCCTCTGAAAACCATTAAAATAATTTCTAGGATGTTCAAGAAGGAGGTAAAGGCTGGAAATGTGGACTTGGGAATCATTCAGATAGAGATTATAGGTAAAATTATTTGAATTGGCAAGTTTTCTGAGGGACAGTATCGAAGGAGAATAGCAACCTTCCTACATACCTTGTGGAACACTCACAGATCAGTTGTATGAAAAGATTGAGAATTCTTGAAGAAATAGTACGTGTACTCTCAGCATCTCCTTTGAACTATAATGGATCACTACTGACTATGGGTAAACTCAGGGAATATCTGTGGCTGACGAAACAATGTACATGGAAAGTTTAGGTCACAGTATGCTGTGTTGTGTTAGATGATATACAGAAGACATACATATGAATACTGAAAGCCTTCATGGAAAATGCTTCTTTATCTCCCCTTTCAAGTCCCCTCCAGTGTCTAAAACACTCTGGAATCTGAATTGAAATAAAGGCACTTATTACAGTTTTGCCATTACTACTTCTAAGTGTAAAGGATTTGGAGCAATACAGTAGATACACACCAGGTATAGCAGTCAGTAGACTTCTCTCCGATTCTTATTAGTAGTATAGCCATAGACAAGTCACTTAACTCCTTAGGGCTTGATGGCAACATTGTAAATATAAGTTACAGACCCAGATATTTATTGCTGGTTCTATAATGGTATTGAAGAAAGGTGGTTTCTTTCAGTGTAGACTTGGAAGTATTAATTTCTTTGAAATGTTCATAAGGATTGACTATGTGGCAGTACAGAAATTTAGAATGTTAACAATTTGATAGTCTGATTATTCTTCTAATAATAATAAATTATATATTTTAATAAAGTTTCTTTTGTAATTTTATTTATTTTATTTTATGCATTTAAAATCTTTATTCTGAGGAGGAATTCATAGGCTTCTCTAGATTCCCAAAGGACCTGGGACATACACACAAAAAAATCCCATTAACAATTCTTACCTTAGAATAGGACTTCTTAAATTTTTCCACTCATGACCTCTTTTCATTCAAGAAATTTTTCCATGGCTCTGGATATATAGATAGATATACAAAAGAGGTTTACAAATCAAATAATTACTGATAATAGATCATGATTTCATAATGTCCACATTCAGTTATGAGACCTTGTATGGGATCATGACCTACAATTTAAGAAGCTGGACCTTAGAGGATACATCTTAAAGCAAGTTGCTTAGTTCAATGACTTCTACATTTCTTATAATTGTGTTATATAATGTAGAGGGATAAATGTATAAATGTTGAAGACTCTCATGAAAACTTTTATTTTGTCTCTCCCAAATCCATTCTAATATTCTGAAACACTCTATTAATTTGAGTTAAATTAAGTTTGCTAGAACTTGTTACAATTTCTCCCTTACCAACTTCTAACTGTCGGGGATTTGGATTGAATGGAGAAATGAATGGTACCATGAATAAAAGTTGGTTGGGACTTGAGGTTGGCGTCTTAAAGCAAATTGCTTAGATCAATAACCTACATTTTCTATACTATTTGGCCCTTGTAACACTTTCTCTAGTAAATGCAAATAATTCAGTCTTAAGAAAGGGCAAGTTATTGAACTGACACCTTAATAAAGACAACATTTTGTTTTGTTTTTCTACCAGGATGGCTGGTTGATACCACTGGCAGCTACACTGCAGCTTTCCTTCTCTGTGGATTTTCAATGATCTTCAGTTCTATATTACTTAGCTTTGCTAGACTTCTAAAAAAGATGAAAACATCCCAAGTGCAATCTCTTGATGAAGATGCTGGCCCTAAACTGCAACTTTGGCCTAATGGAACAGTGGCTTATTCTGTAGCAGGAGAACTAGATCACAAGGATGAAGACATAATGACCAGTGGAGTACCTGGGTACCACACATGAACAATTCCCATGGAGCCTAGAAACATCTGCAAGTGTGAGAATTGGGGCCACTCTGTAGATTCATTTGCTACCTGAAACATGATCTCTCAAGTGAATGATTCTCTATTATATTTTTATAAGGGAAAAATAACTGATATAAAAAAGGCAAATGACAAAGGAAATCTGAATCCATCTGGTGTTTTTCTTTATTTCCACTATATGCTGGTCAATTTTAGTTTCATTCTTTTGTCAGCTCTGCCACACAGGTAATGATAAGAAAAGTGACTAGATAACTGATTATAATTGGCATTGGGCTCTGTTGGGAAGCAGAAGTAGAATACCTAACTGTGGTTCTTGATATTTTATGTCTTTATCCCCACTCCTTGACCTTCCTCAGTAAGGGATGAGCTAAAACATTTAGCAGATTGTTCTATCTTTATTATGCTACTTGTAGAAAAAGGATTTTATACATTTTCTCATGGTTGAGTGAACCTATATTCTAGCCCAGATCTGAAATAGAACCCCCAGTCCAATCCTTTCTCCCATTCTTTTCCCATTTCTTTCTCTCTGTCCATGTCTGCAGACCATCAGGTTGATGACTTTTGCTTTCCAACTTGACTTTCTAATAACTTAAAGGCTACTTTTCCATAACTATCCAAATGCTAAGCTCTCTCTTCAAACATGTAGAAAATGTCTTACAGTGTGTTAGCAGTGTACAAAAGTCTACCTCAGATCTTTTGGATTTTGCTTCCAATGTGAAAACCACACAAAATCACACTTTCTTTTCTCTCCAAATATCATTTGTATTTCTGGGCATTCCATTAGAAGCATTGATGACTTAGTTGTTGGTTTTTTAATGTCATAAATTGAACTAGATGTCATAAATTGATCTAGATGGAACCAGTGAATTCTCACACCATCACAATTCCATGGCAAGATTTTGTTTTCATCCTTTCACATTGTTTATCAAATAAAAAATTTTAGGTAATTCTTCTCATCAGATTATCCTTTTTGGTATGGTATAATGAAGACAAAGTATATTTAATACTATATTCATTTTTCTGCCCCATTGCTATTCTTCTATATATAAGCTGTTAAGTCCTCCCTGAAGCTTTCGATTGAGCAAACACTGATGGTTAATATAAATGACAAGCCTGCTTCCTATAATAGAGCATTGGTCAAAGGAGAGGGAAAGGATGCATTTTCCTGTGAGAATTCAAATCACCTTTTGGAACTTCATTTGGAAGAGGAGAATGGAGAAACTGTTGCAAAATTTTACATAGGATCCCTCTTCAAGTCCAGAGATGCCCAGTAATATCCTTATATTTATCTTAGAGGGTTTCAGGTAGCTTCATTTAACAAGGGTTACTTAGGGAATAACCATACTTGCATGCAAGGAAGGCAGCAAACTAAACATCCCTCAGTATATATATGCTTGGTTCAGAGCATAACCTCTTAAAAAAAGCTTGATTGAAAGCCAAGATATCAACATGGTTAGACTGCTGCATTTGTTTCAAGAAACCTGGGTTATAAGTCTGCCTCTGATCCTCTTGAGCTATTTGACTGGAGTAAACTATTTCATTTTTCTGGGTTTTCAATTTCCTCATCTATAATAGAGGGAATTGGGAACAACAAAACCTACCTCACAGGGTTGTTGTGAGGATTGAAGTAAATTATGAATGTAAAATATCTTTATAAACGTTAAAGCAATCTTAAAAATAATTTTATAAACCTTAGATAAATGGAAGCTATTAGTGGAATAAAAATTTTATTTTCCCTTTAGCTTTCAGAATAAAAAATCAACTCCATTAATGGAAAGCTGATGTTATATCAGAAAAAAATTGAATGTTTTCTGTTGTGTCTTATGCTATTTTTCTTTCTGTGCTTGCAACTTTTCTACTTGCACCTGAGAAGGCATATATGAAGAATGAAATTGTCAGTAATGGGGAAAGAAAGGGGCAGTCAGGGAAATAACAGCCCAAGTAGGTTGATGTCTCTAAGATGTAAAAGAAGAGACAAATTTGAGCATATTAGGAATACCTTCCGTGGAAGAAACATCCTACAGGATGTAAAGATGTAGAAGGCTTTTACTCTGAATCAAGAAGCACAAAGGCTGATAAGGCCATAAATTCACCAAAGTATTGCTGCCATTTACATCTTTTTTTAAAATGAGAAAATATTTTATAAAAGTCTGCAATTAAGTGAAAGAAAAAATGAAAAGGCAACAACCTAAATTTGATTTTTGATAGCACATCACACTCAAAATCATTTTTCAGATCTTCATGATGTTTGACTTCATGATCCTTAACTTCAAGGATGTTTGACTTTTTCAGCATGCTCCTAGAAGTGTTTTTATAAGTTGTTTGGAAGGAAATGTTCAAATTACTTTAAAAATATTGAAATGTTACTTTAGAATCTCAGAAAAGTTAATAAGAAACAACATAGACTCCTGAATTTTTCTGAATGAGAAACCTTTGGTATATTTCAAATATGCATAATTGTCCATTGTGATGTTTATTCATTTGGGGAGTATTATTATAAGAACCCTATAGGAAATTATAGATTTTGTAACTCTGGAACTTTGTTATTTCCTAATTAAATCCCACTGTTGGAGTGCTATGTACCTATACTTGGCTATTCCACAGGGCATTCATGGGAAATGGTGAGTTTCATGGGAACACATTGTGGTGTGTTGAGTTATTTATCTCAAATATACCTCTATCCCATTGCATATGGTACTGTGGAAGTAGAAAAATACAAGAAAGCAGCTCACTTTGGGGGATATATCATATGCAAATTGTAGTCTGCTGCTAGATTCAATTATTTTTCCTGATATTTTCTTATTTCAAAGACATAATAAAAAAAAGTTTACAGTAACATGCTTAAGCTAAAGTTTTATTGATTCTTACATGGACCCCAGGCAAAGGGTCTGGTCAAGATGGTTTAAGAATTGATCAAAAAAAAGAGAGAGAAAATTGATTGAAATGGATGCTTCACTGCTTCAAAGATGTGTAATATCATGTGTTGAAGTTCCTCTCATTAATGCAAATTGCATCCCCAGTAAAATTTGATAGCTTTGGTATCCTTTTCACCCTCAAAATAACAAAACAAAATCATTATCAAACTGAGAATAAGTCTCTGAATTCTAAGACAAAAGACATAAAATTCATTACTGAACCCATATTGAAGCTTTTCCAATTAAGTAGAACTACATAGAGCTTATGCCCAACTAGTTTAACCTATGACAACCCAAGATAACCTCCACCATTCAATGAAACATCAGACTCCATTAGAAGGGAATAATCATTTATTAAACACCTACTATGTAACAGTCATCATACTAGATGCTTTAGAATTATTGTTTCAAATGAAATAGGTGATGTAGATATTATTATAATTATTATTTTACAGTTGAGACAGACAAAAGTGAAAAGCCTTACCCAGTTAGTAAGTGTCTGAGTCTAAATTTGAATTCAATACTTCCTGACTCCAGGCTTAGCACTCTATCCACTATGCTATCCAAATGCCATTGGGGGGGGAAAAAAACTTTAGTGGAAGATTCCGACAGAAAGAGCAAAAAATGTATTTCTTTAGGTAACATCTGTCATGATATTTCTTCATGTATGGTTGAGGTTTTTTTTGCCCTGATTGCTCTATAAAAGGTCATAAATAAATAATAAAATGGATGCTCTGGGGGTTTTTTTGTTCAGCAGAAACTAGGTACTAATAGAAGCCAAAGTATATATTATCAGAATAGGCAGGACTTCCACATATTTTGGCTTTAGAGTAAGTAGATGTAGGTTCAAGTCCTCGCTTAGCCACTCACTTCATGTGTGAGCTCTATGACTTTCCTGTTTTTTTTTAATCTGAAAAATGGGATTTTAGGTTAAATGACATACCTCTGAGCTTTGTTTTTTCCTGAATTCTACTTCTAAGTATCCATGAAATCTTTTTTTTAACTTAATTGATTCTGATCAGAATATAGTATTCAATCATTCCTATTTGTCAAAACTCCTATTTGCTACAACTTTTCTACAAAGCCATGCATTATATTAGGTAACCATATGTCACTCTTGCCAGTTGCTTAAGCATTTATTAATGCCTCTCTATATATATCTACTATGTTTCAAGCATATATTAAGCAATGGGCATATAAAGAAAGGTAAAAGACAGCCCCTGCTCTCAAAGAGTTCATAGTCTAATGGGGAAGACAATATACAAACAACCATGTACCAAAAAGATATGTGTGAGACAGCTAGGTGGTGCAGTGGATAGAGCACCAGCCCTGAAGTCAGGAGGATCTGAGTTCAATTCTGGTCTCAGACACTTAATACTTCCTGTGTGACTCTGGGCAAGTCACTTAACCCCAATTGCCTCAGTGGGAAAAGATATATGCAGGATAAATTGGAGATAATCAACAGAAAGATTAGCATTAAGTAACAATTAATTAATACTAAAGAGGATCAGGAAGGAAGTGGGATTTTTTTGCTGTCCTTTACCTCTCATCACTTTTTTATGTTTTTGGAGGAGCTCACGTTCTAATAAGAGGAGACAACGCATAAGAAGTTTCAGCTATACGTCAAATGGAAAGGTCTAGTAGTCCTTAGTGTGCAGGGGTAAAACTGATGGTTATGCATCTTCTCTAGTATCATTTCCATTAATATGACTACATTCTTTGATGTTCCAAAGACTTTAGTGGTAAGAATATTGTTTCCCAATATTTTAGTAACTGTGGCTACTGAGGAGGTAGGGGCCACAGTAATGCAAACTCAATTGCCACATCTCATCTCCTGAACATATGAATAGTCCAGTGCAACTCAATCCAATCTGATCCAATCCAATCTAATAAGCATTGATTAAGTCCCTACTATGTGCCAGATTATGGTCGGTTACTGTTGCCTCTACTGAGTGCTGGTGATAAAATGAATAATAAAAAAAATAATAACAAAAGATAACCCCTGCCCTCATGGAGTTTACAAGCTAGAGGAGAAAAGAAGGCAAGAAAGGAGTGGGGAATGCCAGGGGATGATCTTCATGGAGGTATCTTGTTCTGTGGAATTAGACCTGGAAGAGTACCAGATGCAGACTGAAGTAAACCAAAAGTCCACTTTCTTTCCTATATAAAAGAAGTCATTAGAAGGACTTTAGTAGTCTCCACTCCTGCCCTCCAATCATAGGAGAATAGAGAATGAAGGAGGTAGTCAAGTAGGGATCAAGTTAGCAACATTGTGATGAAATTAGAAGCAATGCCCTTTACCCAGGAGGGTTGAGACCAGGCAGAACAGCAGAGTTATATGGAATAAGGATGATGACTTCAAAGGGCAGGCTGTTTGCATAGGGCTTGTGGTCTAGGGGGTTGAGGAGTGTTGTGATTCCCAGGGATCTTGGGTTTTCTATCTGTAATTGGTAGGTGGCTGGCAATTGGCATTGGTGGTAACTGAAATGACAGTCCATTTCTACCACAATGATTGTTTTTCTGACTGATACCTTCTAGAGCTAGACTAGAAGCAGTACCTATAATCAGGGTATGCGGGTTTATCTTCAGTGCCTGAGAGAAAGTGGCAATTGAGATATTGACAGTGATTCCCCCCAAAAGTTCCTGGTCATCCCTTTTAATACTAGATCTACTTTCTTTAGGGGCAGCTAAGGGGTATACTAGATAGCATGTCAACCCCAGTCAGAAGGACTTGATTTCCAATGCAGCCTTAGACACTTAGTAACTGTGTGATCGTGAGCTGTTCTTTATCTTACCAAACATTAACCTTATGATTTGAATTGACTAATCAAGTAATAAACATTTATTTCAGCAAATACTAAATACTGGAATATAGATATGAAAAAGGAGATAATACTTGTCCCCAAGGGGCTTAGAATCTAATAAGGGGACATGCCATGTATAGAGAAACACTGCTAAATACAGGAATTTTGGCTTAGACAGGCATAAAGTTTATGAATAAAGTCATGGAGCAGAAGGCTGTCTAATTTTTCTCAGTAACTTTAATATTACTGATTTGATTATTGTTCCCAGAATGAGAATATGAGCAAAGGTCAAAAACTAGTACTTACTGGGGCCAAGAAGTTCAATGACAGACACAGATGGCAAGATGTTCAGGCAGATAGACTCAGCATCTATCTATCTATCAGCATCTATCAGTGGCTAGATAGTATGTAAGTCACAGTCTGGGGCTGTTTACATATGGTGAGCTGGGTGAGTTTTCACTTACTCACATGCCCATCAAGACAGCTTAACTCCTAGAGGTGTCCAGAAGCTGAGTTGGATAATTTTTTCCTATAGTCAGAGTGAGGACTCTAGAATCCCTTTAAAAGGGTCAGCTGCTCCTCTTCTGATCCTGTTCATGTGCTACTGAATGAAGTTGGAGGAAGTCACACAACCAGGCTGATTTGGTCCACTACTTATGCTATCTAATTTCGGCCGGGCTCTTAAATGGTGGAGTACTTTTATTTTTCCCCAGTTGACTTTCCAGTGTACATATCATGGGGATTGTTCCATCAAAGCTCAGCTCCAACACTGTCTCCTTTATGAAGCATTGTTTGATCTCCCCAGAATAATAATTTCTCCTTTATGTCAAGTAGGAATGTATTTTGTGCTGTGGGACCTCAGGGGAGGTACATAGGGATTATGTCTCATTTTCCTTACTTGTAAAATAATGGCCTCTAAGGTTCCTTCCAGCTTTCTATTCCATTCTAGCTCCTTTTCTACCTCTACCTTATTTTAATATGTAATTGTATTCATATATTTCCCCCTTTATTGAATGGTGGTAGCCTTTATATATCTCATTGGGTCTAGCCTTACCCATATTAAGTGGTTAATACAAATGTCCCTAATGTATGCTAAATGTGTATTATATGAGAAATTGTTATATTTAGTAATAATGAATATAAACCATTAAGGACCTATGCTTCATTTCTACCCAATCAAACTCTAAACTTCCTTAAAAAATTGAGGTGAAGAAAAGTATGGAATTCTTTGTAATGCACAGCCCTGGCACAAATACATATATATATATATACATACACATATATATATATATCCTTCCTTACTCCCTCCCTTTCTCCCTTCCTTCCTCTCTTCTTCTCTTCCTTTCTCTCTTCCTTCCTCCCTTCCTTCCACTTTCTCTTCCTCTCTCCATCCCTCTCTCCATTCCTCCCTCTCTTCTTTTCTTCCTCTATCCTTCCCTCCCTCCCTTCCTTCCTTCCTTTCTTCCTTCCTTCCTGCCTTCCTTTCTTCCTTCCTTCTTCCTTCCTTCCTTCCCTCCTCTTTCCCTCCTTTCCTTCCCTCCTCTTTCCCTCCTTTCCTTCCTTCCTTCCACTCTTCCTCTTTTCCTTCCTTCCTTCCTTCCTTCCTTCCTTCCTTCCTTCCTTCCTTCCTTCCTTCCTTCCTTTCTTCCCTTCTTTTTTTCTTTCCTTCCTCTTCTTCCTTCCTTCCTGTCTCCCTTACTTCTCTCCCCCCCGCCCTTAGAGTGACAAACTTTCATTGGCTCCGCTCTGTTCTATTAATTGATACCTTTGCGGCAGCCATCATCCCACTATACCATAATTATTCACAGACTTGTGAGATAGCAAACATGGAAAAGGACTTTCAAGTTCTGGAAGAGAGCCATCAATACAGAATACTTTTGTTTGAATTCAGTGGATCTTTGAGTGTGCTCCAGGACCTCCAGTGGTCCAAAATAATATTGCACATGAAACGTATTTTGGTGGACGATTGTATTTGCCACTGACAATAAGCTACATGAAAAGTTCTCAAAAAAGAAAACATTTAAAACACATAAATATTTCAAAAGAGTAGTATCTTAAGCATTGTAGGTAATAACTCCTTGAACACAAAGTGCATCTTTTAGGAAACAATTTCAAGAATTAATTTGCAAAAAAAAAATCATATTTCTGATGACAAATGTCTCTGAACTTAGCTAGGCAAGAACCCATCTTTAGATTTTTCCATTTAGTAAGATCTCTAAGATCTCTCAGATCTCTCTCTCCCTAATTAGACTTTGAAAATCTAGTGTCACCCCCATGTCAGGATACATCATCAGAGAAAAAGCAAAATGAAAGAATGATAACAATAAAAACAGCAACAACAATAATTTTTTTTGTTTATTCACTTGCATAATCTTCACAATCACCCTGTGAGGGGCAAATACTATTATCCCCACCTTATGAATAAGGAAATTGATTCAGAAAAGAAAAATAACTTATCTGAAGTCAATATTGAAAGAACTGTCTACTTATACTATTGTGTGTGTGTTTGTGTAATAGCAAGTGGGAATTAAAGGGGTTTTTATCAATGCTCAGCAGTCTTTGAAGAGAGAATTATTCTCAGCTCTCTAATAGTCTCGAAATATATTGTTTGTTTTTTTTTAAAGCGGGGCTTGATTTTGTTTACCTATATAAAGACTTGTTCCTGTCCAAATCTATCACTTCACCACTTGTCAAAGAAGGCAGCAATTTTCTTTTGTTTCCGTGTCCAGTATATGGTCCCCAACTTCTATACCCAATCAACTTCCCAAATAGTAAAGAATAATTGTCACTGAAATCGTGATAATTTATGGATCCAAACTCTGTGTTAATGAGGCGAGTCGACTCTCAGCTATGGACTCAAGTATTTATTTTGGCTAAAGGCTCACATGTGTCTAAAAAGCTTTCCTATGTCAACAGGCAAAATGGACCATACAGGGGGTTAGCCCGGAGGGGGTTTTCCTGTGGGAGGCCCAACTGCTGAAGAGTCTGTTTCTAGGAGACTTTGTTTTTGTCACTGGTATAGGCTGGATAAGTGTCCTTTTGAAATAGAATGACATAAGGAGAAATTGCTACTCTGGGGAGAGCAAACAATACTTCCTAAAGAAGACAGTGTTTGAGTTGAGTTCCAATGGAACAACCCCCAAGATGTGTATAATAGAGAGTTATCTGAGGAAGAATAAAAGTACTGCAGCATTTAAGAACCCAGCTGACATTAGATATTATAGGTACTGGACCAAATCAGTCTGGTTATGTGACCTCCTTTAACTTCTTTCAGTAGCACATGAATAGGGTCAGAAGAAGAACTGACCCTTTGTAAAAGGATTCTAGAGTCCATACTCTTCACTCTGAATATAAGAAAAAATTAACCAACTCAGCTTTGAAATGCCACCAGGTGCTAAGTTGTCCTGATGGACATAATAGTGAGTAAAAGGCTCATTTTATATTTATGTGGGCTCATCCCAGTTTCATGGAATCTACCATGTTTTTGTTAGCTTCTGTGAAAATGTGTGATCCAGGTTAGGAAATAACCTTAGCTAAGTCCAGTTAAAATTCATTTAGGATAGCCTGCCTCTTTCTTTTCTCATTGATACAGAGGGTGTTTGGGGAGTGGCTCATGTAAAGATTATAGTCTTTAGAGCCAGAGCATATCCTACTTCAGTCTTTTTATAGATCAAGAAACTAAGGCTCAATATAGTGAAGTGACTTCCTTAAGATGACCCAGTTAGAACCTTCTTCCCTCCCCTCTTTTTAGCTTCCTATTTTGCATGTTTCCACCATTATATTGTAATATCTTTGGGGTCAGTGATTCACTTTTTTAAAAAGTTGTATTTTTATCCTCATAGCTTATAACAGTGGCTGACATATAACAGACACTAAACAAATGTGTATCAACTGATTGACTAGAAGAATCAGGACTAGAATCCAGATAGACTTCTGTATTCTTAGTCCAGAAATCTTTCCACTGCACAATGTTCATTTAGAGAGATTGCTCAGCTAGGTCATGGGCTCCTGGAGAATAGAGAGATCACAATAAACTGGAGTAATTGAAGAAGGGTTTGTTAGGGATTTAGGATTTGAACTGATTCTATTCATGTGAAAAAAATTCTTGGGTTTATACTAGGCTGCAAACTTGATGTGCAGTTCTATTACTAAAAATGAAGCAACAACAAAAACTATTTTGAACTTGCACACATATTGCCCAGAATGAGGGAGCTGTTTTACAGACAGACTGTCCTCTTCTGAGCACATTGGGATGTTGTGTTAAAAAAACATCACGTTTCAATGACACTGAGGGGCCAGTTCACATCCAAAGGGCAGCCAGGAGAGGAGAGAGCCTAGTTAGAGACATTAGCAGGTGAGGATCAGTTGAAGGACATGAGGAGGTTTAGCTTGGAAGAGTACATGATAGCTATCTTCAAATATTTGAAAGGTGCTGTCTCAGTGAACAGAGATTAGACTTATTGAGCAAGGCAGAGCTGGAAGCAAAAGGGAAGAGATTAGGGCTGGCTGATTGTGACACTACAGAGAATTTCTTAACAATTAGTGTTCTGCAGAAACAGAATGAAAGTTCCTTCAAAAAGAAATAAAAGCATCGTCACTTGGAATGTTCTAGCAAAAGGCAGGCCACCATCTTCCCAGGAGATTTTTTTTACAAGGGATTTCTTTTTGAAGTTGGGAGGTTGATCTGTTGTACAATGGTTAAACTGGAGAGACCTAAGAGATCATCTTCAGGGAATCTTAACTGTGGGTCCATTAACTTGTTGTAAACAATATTTTGATAGCTACACTTTCATAAAATTGGTTATCTTTGTAATTTTCTGAATTTTACTTCCTTCATTTAAAAACATTATTCTTAAAAGGATCCCATAAGCTTCACTAGACTGCCAAAAAGGTACAAGATGCACAAAAATTAATGATCCTGGTTCTAATGCAATCTCCTTGTTTTATAGGTAAGGAAACTAAAGGGGAGAGAGAGAGGGAGAGAGAGAGAGAGAGAGAGAGAGAGAGAGAGAGAGAGAGAGAGAGAGAAAGGCACACACGGAGAGACAGAGACAGAAAGACACAGAGAAACAAAGACAAAGGCAGATGGATAGATACAGGCATAGAGACAGCAAAGATACAGACAAACAGACAGACAGACAAAGAGACGGACAAAAAGAGACAAAGGCAGAGACAGAGAAAGGAAGGAAGGGAGGAAAGCAGAGAGGAAAGGAAACAAAGAGACAGAGACAAAGACAATGAGAGATACAGAGAGAGACAATGACAGAGACAGACAGACAGAGGGACAGGCAGAGAGAGAGGGGGAACACAGAGAATGAGAGGGACAGACAGACACAGAGAGACAGACAGAGACAGAGACAGAAAGACAGAAGCAGAGACAAAGAGGTCCAGAAAGAGATAGAGACAGACAGAGACATAGAAAATGACATAGAGAGTCAAAGACAGAGCGAAAGACAAGAGATAGAGAAAGAAACAGAGACAGAGACAGAGAGAGGGACAGAGACAGAATCAGAGACAGAGAAAGACAGAGACACAGAGTCAAAGAGACAGAAAGAGAAAAGAGACAGAGAGACCACATAGATAGAGAGACAGAGAAACACACAAAGATAGAGGCAGAGACAGAATAGAGTTAGAAAGAATACAGTAAGGGACTCTCTGATGTAGGGGACAGAATACTGAATGGTGGTATCAGGGACAGAAAGATGGTGCAATATAGAGAAGGCTAGGGCTGGAGTCAGAAAGATTTATTCTCCCGAGTTCAAATCTTGTCTCAGACCTTTACTAGCTGTGATATCTCTGTTTGCCTCAGTTTCCTCATCTGGAAAATGAGCCGGAGATGGAAAGAGCAAACCATTCCAATATCTCTTGCAAGAAAACCCCCAAATGCGGTCATGAAGAGTTGGAACTGAAACCAATGAACAACCACAAAATCAGGGCAATTGGATTCAAATCTTGGCTCCACTATTTGCTGGCTGTGTGACCTCTAGCAAGTCATGTAATGTCTGGGACTCAATTTTCTCATCTATAAATTATGGATCCAATGACTTCCAGGAGACCTCCAGCTGCAAATCTAAAATCCCATGGCCAGTTCAAAGCTGCACAACTGGGATTCAAGCCTAGCTCCACGCCCTATGTTCTTTTTCCTCACCCACAGTGATCAGATGCCAGCTTGGGTCTCTTCCAGATCTGAGAGACCACAACAAGTTGAAACAAGTCATCATTTGCTATTTGACTTTTGTCAAAAATAGTGGTAGGTTATTAGTGTGGGAAGAACTGGATTAATGTGGTAATCCATATTGGTAAAATTTATCTTGGTAAATGTCGTCTTGGAATACATAGTCCTTGGGTACAGAGGCAATCTGATTTTGGGATTGAGCCAAGCAGAATTGTATGCAGACTTAATTACTTCAACAATACAGTGAAGCATGAGTCCCTTTGACATAAATCCAAGAATCTCCACCTTCTTTCTGTCTACTTAAGAAAATCAGAGTCACACTCTACAGCTCCTTCCAGTTGAACATTCTATGACTAAGAATTATAAATTTTATAGAGTGAAGATTCCCTATTCTATGAATCAAATGTCAAGTCTTACTTCTCCTTCTCGTGTTTGTGAAGCCTCTGAATAGAATCTTTTGGGGGTGAAGATGGATTGTTTTTGTTTTTATTTTCCTCTTCCTGTGCTCTGAGAGAATTTCAAATCCTCCAGCAAGACATCCTGGATCCACAGCAAAATAAGGTAGTACTGCCATCTGCTGGAAGAATGTGAGAACACCTCAGAAAGGTGGACAGCTCCAATGGCAATAGGATGGGACAAGTAAATTCTGCTGGATGGGATTGACCTTGGCAAAACGAAGAAGAAAAAAAGGTTGTGTGTTGGAGGTGATTAAATATTGATTGGTCTGAGAGTCCAGAAATTCTTAGGGTCCAGCCTCAGGTGGGCTATTAGCATCTTTGACAAAACATTTCTGAACTTCAGTGTTCTATCATCTATAAATGAGCCTTAGCAATTTTGTTGTTATTTATTCATTGTTATCTTGTCCAATTCTTTGTGATCCCTTTGGAGGTTTTCTTGGCAAGGACATTGGAGCAGGGGGCCTTTTCCTTCTCCAGCTCATTTTACAGATAAAGAAACTGAGGCAACAGGGTGAAGTGACTTGCTCAGGATCACACAGCTAGTAAGTGTCTGAGATTGGATATGAATTCTGGTTTTCATAACTCTGGGTCTGGCACTCTGTTGATTTGAAGATATTGAATTTGATCTCTTTAAGGTTCCTTTCAGCTCTAAAAAATCTTTAATTCTGTAATTTAGTTAGCACATGGGTTGATTGTCTCAGACATGCCTATCAGAAGTGATATATGAGTTGATGATTTTTAGTAACCAAAATCAGTCAATAGGTATTTCCTAAGCACTTAACTATGTACAAAGCCTGGTACTAAATACTGGGGACAGAAAATAAGGCAAAAACATGGTCCCTGACCTCAAAAAGCTCACATTCCAATGGAAGACAAAAATAGAAAAAAAAGTTGTATGTACAACTGAGGGGACTAAGAAACTCTTTTTGAAGAGGGTTGGATTTGAGTTAAGTCTTGAAGAAAACCAGAGGTAAGAAGAAAGAAAGGAGAGAGAGAGGGAAAGAGAAAGAGACAGATAGAGACAGAGACAGAGAGAGAGACGGTACTGCCCCATTTTACAGATGAGAAAACTGACAATGAGAGAATAAGTGGCTTGATGGGGCATGTAGACAGAGAGAGATAGAAAGACAGAGACACAGAGAGAGAGACAGAGAGAAAGATATGGGGAGAGGGAGAATTGAAGTCAGGAGAATGATAATTGAAGTCAGGAAGCAAATGAAATCACCAAATGAATAGTACATAAAGGGAATAGGAAAGAATGCCCAGGATAGAGCCATGGTGGAGTTTGTTTGGATGACACTGAACAAATGTTGGAGCTATATATGCGTAGTTCTGAAACTTTCTAATTGAGACTATAAGCAAGCCAAATAACCTTTCAGAGCTTCAGTTTCTTTATCTAAAAAACAGGGGTGCTAATACTTATACTAACTACTTAAAAGTATTGTTGAAAGTACTTAAAATATATTAAAGAATACCAAAACAAAGAATACCAAAAAACAGTTAATATTCCTTCCCATACCATCCTACAATATCTTGGATCTACTCATTTTCCTCAAGGTCTATCCTGGGTCCAAATGTTGGATCCTTTGGATTTTGTTCACTAGAATAAGAATATCAACTGTTAAATCGCTGATAGAAAAGGATCATTTAGGAGAAATGGAACAGAAAAGTTGTTCTGAAAGAAAAGCCAAGTTTCAGGTCTCAATTAAACTCAAGAGGCAAGATGTTTAATTATTGAAAAGTTCAAACTGATGAAGATACTGCAGTGAAATGGACATATCAGGGTTTCATGGGGTTGACATAGGGGCCTTGAAGAAAGATAAATGGGCATGAAGTTAGTTTACACAGAGGAGAGCTAAGCTGGTTTGAAATAAGAACAAGAGACAAATAAGGTGATCGAGTATTTTAATGTTTATTTAATTACAGAGAAACAAGAGTAATTATTAATGGGAAAGAAGGTTTCTCTAGTTTATCTAATATTTAATATTTGATATTTGGGATAATTTATTCATTACTGAAAAGAGATTACAAGCTTTTGAAAGAGAAATTAATGATTGTAACAGGTCCTTAGATCCCTATAGAACTTAGGAGAATATGAGTAAATATATGAGTTGAAAGGGCAGCTGAAGGTGGGTGACCTACAAGCGAATGTGCTTGGACTCCAGTTAACTGTATTAATTGAAGGGCTGCATCTCTATCTCACCTGGTACAGTTACATTCTATTTGATGTATCCAGTCTTTTTTAGTCAATGTTTAACATTTTCCTGCTTGTTACATCAAATATGGGAAAACAAGCAGATATATTTGAACTAGACCCTCTACCTCTATATAAATCCCATGACCTTCAGCTGCCTTAGGAAGCTACTATGATATATGAAGGTATCCCACTTCACCTAGGGAAAGTGATATAGAGCCAAGTGGAACTGGTTATACTGAACAGAGGGCAGCCTCTCCAAAGAATTATTATTATCAATTTCCAATCTTCCTCCCAAAGTGCAATATACCCAAGGTTCTAGTAATCACCATGTTTGTATTCTTTTTATTCCTTCTGAGTATTTTGCTGTAGACCCCAAGCCTTTTCATGTATTAGTAAATGCTATTTCTTTATACATGGTTTTCTAATTCTTTTATGAATTCCTAAGTTTCAAAACTCTTATTAAGAACTTTAATAGTAACTGGAACTAGCAATCTGTTATTCAAAAAAATCAAAATTCTAATTTTTTACTTCATTCTTATTGTAATCTAATATTCTCTTGAGAAAATACACATACACACACAACACACACAACACACACACATACACACACAGATCAGAGAGTAAGCAACCAGGTCAATTTTACCATTACATCAGAAGGAATCTATACTTATTACTGACCTGATCACTACCTCCTGTCCATCTTAAATAAACTTCTATCCCCCTGCCCCCAATTTTGTGACTGTCTTATTCAGAAATGGCTTTCTTCTTCATGTCTCCTTTCTTTCTTTAACCTTTTTTTTCCTTTGACTCAAGTTCACTTTCTCTCTTTGGACTGATTTGGTACTTCATCGAGGAAAAGAAAAGTGAGGCTGAAGCCTCTAGGTTGGTATGGCCCTAATTGGAATTGCTAGATGTCTCCTGTGGATCTTTCACTTTGCCAGGATTGGAGATGACCTTGAATGTTGGAATGATGGAGAAGAATGAAGGCATTAAAGTGGCAGGTGTTAACTGCATTGTTCTTGCTTGGAGCTAAGAAAAGATTAGTCTTATTTAATAACAGAGTTTTAACAGATGTTGGGGAAAGTAGAAAGTAGGGGCTTTGCCCCAAGGCACTGATATTTAAAGGGATGGGGTACATTTTTTCTTTGGAAGAGCCCTCCACCTCTAAGCAGTAATTGTTATCTGAATGTCTCATCCCCTACTCTAAGACCACACACACACACACACACACATACACACACACACACACACACACACACACACACACAAACACACATACACACACCACTTCTTCAAACTCCAATGTTTAGGCCTGGACTCCCCCAATCCAATTGTCCTCACTGTTGTTGTAACCTGCCATCTACCAGAATCACCTCTCACAGATTTGTTTTTGGAGGGAGGGGATGCAGGTGAATTCTTTGTTATGATTATAACATATTCTTTGTTATATTTCCCTCTTCTTACTTGTTAAAATTATCTCTTTGGAAATGCTATTAGTTTACTTTCTACATATTCATTAATACCATGATTATGAAGATAAATTTGTCTTACAGTAAAAAAAAAAGGGATATAAACAAAAGTCAGATATAGAGGCACTGGAGTTATACAGCTTCTGGGATCTTAGAGTCTTTAAACAACTGTCTCCCCTCCATAGCACTTGGAAGTTGAAAAAGCCCAGATGATTCCCAGGAGATCCAAGCTGTCTTTCTCAAGCCCTTAGGCAAAAGAAAAAAATTCAAAAGCTATTCTGAAAGACTCAAAATGTCCTTTTGATTGAAGACCACAAAGTAGGACAGTGTGATGGGCTATCTAGGTTCAGGTCAAACACCACAATTCTTACTTAGGGGTCCCACCTGGGTTTAAATACTGTATTATTTGCTGGTCATGGCCCAACAACCTCTGAGACTTACTTACCCTTTGTAATTTCAATTGATAAAAAGTTTTTTGATGAAAAATATTCATGTTATGGATATGGTTCATAGTTATGATTCAGATTATTTCTTTTTCTAGCTAGGAAACCTAGAGATAACTTGATTTTATTTATCCTCGATTGTATTTCCCTAACTATAAGATCCAATATCAGTTTATAATAAAAGGTATTTAAAAATAAAAATTTGTCATTTCTAATGCACACAAGTAACTGGCTTTTGTTAGACTTAGGAGCCAGATTTCTTACTATTTTTTAGGTTTAGTATATACTATGAAAATTCCTAGGGACAATTTCTCTTTCGTGTTTTCAATCCATTTTAACACTGGCTGATAATCTTATTGATTTCTCCATCTTCTATTAAAAATTCATGCAAGTAACTAGTGAAGCCAAATGATAGAGGAGAATGCCTTGCCCTCCCTCACCTGCCCATCTTGCTACAGGTAACTCTGGAAACCCCCAAGAGCATATATGGGAACAGAGTCCAAGTGGTATACAGTCGTGCAGCCTCCAGTGGTCCTCAGTCAACCAATCACGATGAAGCCATGCCAATTCAAGGGTCCCTTGTATTTTCTCAGCAAGGGGCTAAAAACTACACATTTCCCTTTTGACTAAAATCTGTGCCTTGTAATCTACTTTGTGTAAAAAGGAATAAAAATTTAAAAAAACCCACAAAGTATTTTAAGTTGTTTTGAAAAATTAATCATTAAAAATCCATTCTGAAATGTGGGATTTTAAATGGATAGACGCAGCTCTATCAGCGCACTGATGTAATCACTGTTTTTAGGATCCTCTTTCAGGGCTCTTTCATAATACTCTATTGCTTGTTTCTTCTCCCCGTTGAGCTTATGAATGAAGCCGAGGGCTCCCAAGCTCTTTACATCTAAGCAATTCTGCTTCAGCCGTTTGAGAGCTAAATTCTTCAAAGCCTCAACAATTGTGGTGCAAAACGTGGGCTTTACTTTTATCGCTTCTAAATAGTGGTGCATAGCAAGTTCTCCATCCCTCCTGTGGAATTCCAGGAAGCGGCCATATTTGAAGTACCCCTGCTGCTTCTCTTCTTCTCGGACATGGTCTATGGTCAGCGCTTTTTGAAAAAAGTTCTCGGCCTTTCCAAGCTGACCTGCTTCACCATACATGGCAGCCAGGTCTAAGTAACAATACACAAATAGAGATTTCTGTTTGATGGCTGTTTCAAAATGAAATATGGCGGTTTGTATTAGTTTGTCGACTTGCTGCTTGTCCTTTCCCCTAGGCTTGTGCCTTGTGGCCTTCTTGATTTGTATCATTTGTTTCCTGTAACAGAGTCCCATTTGATGATGCAGGAAAGCAGAGGTGGGTACCAGTTTTAAGGCCTTTTTTAAGAGTTCAATAGCCCTCTCTGGTTGGTCTTCTCGCCGGTAAAATTTTGCTGCATAGCGTAAGACATAGGGCTCAGATTCCACTTGGTCAAGGGCTTCTTTAATATATTTTTCTCCTTCAGAATTTTCCCGAATGTCCTGAAGCTTTAGTGCCAGGAGAACCTTAACAAATGTACCTTTAGGATTCAGCCTAAGTGCTTTCTTCAGAGGGTTCAAAGAAAAGCTTTTACAACGGTAGCCATCTTTCTCAAAGTCATCCATTCGGTACATGACAATGGCCAATCCAGTGTTAAATTCGGGGTGCTCAGGCTCTGACTCCAGGGCCTTTTCAAAGCAGGCTTTAGCCTTCTCATAATACCTCCCTCCAAACTTGAGTAGCGACCACCCTTTCTCACACTCAATTTCTGGAAGTTCCACTTTATAGGGGAAAGGACTCTGCAGCTTCTTACAACTGGCCTGCACCTTGTCCAGGTAAGTCTGGGCTTCAGTAAGTCTGTCCAGGTGATAATAGATCCAGGCATAATTTCCCCAGGTCACAAGGCTTCTTTTTTCCACTTCATTGGAGTAGTCTTCTTGAATTCTTTCTTCTGCATTTTTTAAGCTTTCTAAAGCTTCTTCATTTTGGCCTTTTAGATGTTTCACATAGGCCAGTAAGTTAAAAAGGGTGACTTTGGATTTCATAGTCAGATATTCCAGTTGGTCATCAATTCTCTCTTCTGCATCAGATACCTCAATATCCTCCTTCTGTAAATTCCAAGTAAAGTGACAATCCAACCTCAGCAAGAGGCATTTTAAGGACTGCTTAGGCGTTGCACTATAAGAGATAAAAATCCAGTTTAGTTTCAGAGACACAGGTAGAAATCTCTAGTGACTCATAATCCCAAATGTCATTATTTTCACTAATAATTATAATGATACCATGACATCTATGTATCACTTACTATGTACCCAGCATGGTAGTTAGGTAGCGCCATAGTGCACAGAGTGCTGGATCTAAAATCAGGAAGATTCATTTTCACTTCATTTAATTTCACTTCATTTAATCACTTAATTCTATTTATCTCAGTTTCCCCATCTGTAAAATGAGCTGGAGAAGGAAAGGGAAAACCACTCTAGTATCCTGGACAAGAAAACTCCAAATGGGGTCACACAGTTGGACCCAACTGAAAAAAAAAAAACAACTTAATAACAACAACATGTACCTAGTACTAGGTTAAGCAATTTATTATTCCATTTTATCCTCACAACCACCCTGGGAGGAAGAGGCCATTACTCTCCCCATTTTACAGAGGAGGAAATTGAGGCAAAAAGATTAAGTGACTTGCCTAGCATCACACAGCTAATAAGTGTCTGGGGCTGAATTTGAATTGAGGTCTTCCTGACTCCACTGAGCCACCTAGCTGCTTCTATCCTATATTTTTCTTAAATTTGTTACCTTTCTATTTCCTTTTTTCTCCTCCTCCCATCCCCCCCACTCTCCTGACCATAAGCAGGTAAGAATTTTGGGTCTGGTGTCTGAGTTCTAATTGGGTTCTTTACTTTTACTAGCTGTTTGACCTTGGTCATTTTATTTAATTTTTCAGTTCTTTCATCTGTAAAATGGAATAATAGCACCTACTTCCAGAGGTTGTTATGAAGATCAAATGGAATAATGATTACAAAACACAGCACAATTCCTGGCACATAGGAAATACAAATACTAATAATATTTATATATAATTACATATAATAAAATAATAATATATATTAATAATTTTTAAATGTGCTAGGTTCTGGGCATATAAAAACAAAATGAATAATCTCTGGTCTCAAAGGCATTTGACTTGAGGTGATAAGCTTGGGAGATTCAATAAATACATAAATAAAGAAATATAAAGTTTGTCACATTTATGTGAGGAACAAAATTAGAGACATGTTACTAATATCCCAGGTATCATTAATTTAATTTTATTATTTTTCCCTTAGGCTTAAAAAATTTCATAAATGTGCTTATTATTTATTGAAAGACTATTTTTGTGAAGAAGACATGATTGGGGAATTTTTTTTTCCTGTTTAAAGTGATGATACAATGTACAAATTGAGGACCATGTAAGGGGGAAAACCCCTAATATTTATTTAAGAAATTGAAAAGTTTCTATCCACTGGATTTTAAAATTAAAGGCAAGAAACATGATATTGTAATCAATAAAGATCATTTTTAGAAGTAAGTCCTGAATTATGAGCACTTAAGGAAAAATATTGGGGGAGAGAGACCACTTTCCCTATTTATATGACATTTTGGACACTTCTTTCTCCTTTCTGAAAAAAAAAATGTTCTGCCTACAATCTGAGGCAAAGGAGGAGAGAGAGTGGAGCATGATTTCAATGGGTTTTGAGATGAAAAGGGAAGAACGGCCCTTTCTGAAATTCAACTCCAAATCTGTAAAATGGATGGTTTAAATGAATTCATATCTAACTCCTAGGATCACATCACCTCCTACCTCTCTCCCCCACATATACATTTATAGAATAGGTAGGGATAAAAGAATTTTAAAAATGGATGTCTCTAGGATTTCTTAAAGCTTCTCCAGTTTGGGGAACTCTCTGGGATCTGTACCATCTTACTTGCATATTCTCTCTTGCTGACACATTTACTTCCATTCTGGTTTATTTACTGCCTACCCCTTCCCAATGGCTGTCACTTCTACAAATTTCCATTATCCTAACATATTAGGAGAGAGGTCCCCTTGGCCAATTCCTAGCATGGCTTTTGCTGTGACTCCTCATTACCTTCAAGAACAAATCTTAACTCTGTTTGGCATTTAATAGTTTTCATATTCTGGCCTACTTTGATTTCTTATACTCTATGATCCAGCCACACTGGTCTAATTGTTATTTATTTTTTGAGCACAAAACTCTATCTCCCATCTCCATACCTGTTCCTTTGGCTGGAATGAGCTATACTCTTCCTCTACCTCTTGATTTTCTTGGCTGCCTTCAAGACTCAGCCTAAATCTCATGAATGGGAGAAGGCTTTTCCTGATCCTCTCCTGCTACTTCCACCTTCCTGGTTCTTATTCCTTCCCATCTGCTTTCCTTTTTATATATCTTGTGTGCACCATATTATTTCCATGTCATCTCTTCCTTAAGGACAAGCACTGTTTTTAACTTCCTTTGTATCAGTAGTGCTTAGGTCCATCCCTAATGCCTAAAGAGTTCTTAATAAATGCCAAATAAATAAATAAATAATGACTGACTTATCGATTGCTGTCTAAACTTGACATACAATTTGATGGACAACTCATTGAATTGATACACCTATCTTAGACATATATGGTAGACCTTCAATAAACAGGAGCAGGGTTCAATGAGAGGAGAAAGAGGATGGGATTTTATCTTGTTTAATGCTTTCAGTGAATCCTAAATTTCTTTCTCAAACAAAATCTGAACTTTTTAACAAAAAAATTTTAGTGATGTTATATGGCTGTAAATCACAGAATGCTACAATTTCTGAAGAACTAATAGTTCGAATCACTTAAAGGGTAACACAGAGATGCATGGTAAGCACAAATAGAAAATGTCTATTAGTATGAATGTGTGAGAAAAATAGCATGAAAGATGACGTCCAAGAAATTCATGACCATGAAAGAGGTTGGCTATTTATGCATTAAGAGTGATGGACAACAAACAGATAGACATCCCTCAGGCTCTGCTGAAACCCAGGTATTGTGCAGAGCACATTGCTTAGGGCCTCCATAGAGAATTGACAGAAGAATGTATACAGGTATATATGATGAGAAAGCCTTGTTATAAGGAATGTCTGCATCTGTGTGATCAGAGATATATGGAAATACTGAACTATAGAAAAAGTACATGAAGATTCCCAAAAGGAAGGCAATAATTCTAAAATTATAGCTTTTAAGATGACATTTTAGCTAAAGTTCCTAAGCAACAATGACCTTTTCTGAAGTGACCTAATATTTTGAAGGAACCTATAGGATGGATACAAAATGGATATTTATTGAGCAGCATAACTTTCCTTGGTTAGAGGATCGGGGGGCAGGGGAGAGGGAAGGGCAGAAACTTATGTCACCCATATTATTTTAGGTAGATAATGGCATTAAACCTCTTGTTTGTTGTGACATCCCTGTCATCTCTATCCCTTGTCATGGACCATGGAGTCTGATCAGTAACAAAGTGCTGTTTAAATATCATGAAAGCCATAAGATCTTAGAGTTGGAAGTGACCATTGAGGAAGCATGATCTGGTGGAGATTTCAAATACTATATTTGGAGTCAGAGGCACTAGTTTTCAATTCTAGGTCTGATGCTTATTGCCTCTGTGACTTTGGGACAATTCACCTTGCTTCTTTGAGCCTCAGTTTCCTTATCTGTAAAATGAGAAAGTTGAATTAGCCTCTGAAGTCCCAATCCAGCTCTGTATCTGTGATTCTATGATACCAAGGGTCATCTAATCGACCTTGAACTGAGAAACATTTGATGTGTTTTAGGTGTTTTAGGAAGATTAATTTCAAAGTAATGTGTAGGATGATCTACAGCATGGGAACTAAGGGAACCAGTTTGGAGACTTGTAATAAACTAGATATAAGCCCTAGATTTGGGAATTCAAAGTAAGGAACTGATTCAAGAGAAATAGGCTAGAATCCTGACATGATAATAATGGGAGGCACTTTACAGAGCATCAGCAGGTTCTGGCCTGGGTTTCAGGTCTCCTGCCTCCAAAATCAAGTGTTTTTCCTGTTAACACCATGCTCTGGTATCAATATGGAAGAAGTATCAAGAAGATTTGGTAACTATAGTAGAGGGAGGAAAATAAATCAAGACTAATCGCAGACTTCACAAGTCAGGTTTCTAAACTAGAAGACAGAAATAGAGAAGTGCAGAGAGGAAGCTATAGTTTGGGAAAAGAAGATGATTCTGATTTTAGTTTATTTTTAAGCATATTCATTATGCTGGTATGGTAGGACATATAGGTAGAACTTTCCTAGAGGCAGCTAGATAGTACAAAGTACTGGGCCTGGAGTCAAGAAGACTAATTTTCCTGAATTCAGCTCTGACCTCAGATACTTAACTAGCTGTGTAACTGTGAGCAAATCATTTAATCCTATTTACCTCTGTTTCTTTGTCTGTAAACCAGTCCACTATCTTTGCCCAAAAAACCCCCCAAACCCCAAATGGGGTCAGAAAGAGTTGGATACAACTGAAATGACTGAACAACAAATTCTGAGAGGCACTTGAAGACAGTGGACTGAAGCTTGGCTCAGAGGTTCAGATTGGTGATGAACATTTGGTAATCATCAGAATAGAGGTAATGTCTGGGAGTAAGTCAGATATTCACAAGAGGAGCTGCCAAGAAAGAAGGGCAGATAGATAAACTTTGGGGAATACTTACATAGAGTGACCTGGGGAAGAAAGTGGTTCCATTAAAGCTACTGTAGAAAGTAGGTAGTAGGAGGAGAATCAACGTGGCATCTTGGAAACCAATGGAATAAATGGTTTCATAAAGAAAATACTTGTCAAAGGTGTCAAATGGATTAAAGGGAGCCAAAGATTGAATAAAGGACAACATAATTTGCAATGGCATTCCTCCCCCCCACCAAAGAATATAAGGGCAGCCCTACAAGTGTGAGTTGGACACCTTGAACTAAAATGTTATTATAGTCGATTTATAGAGTGTATATTTTAAGCATCATTTTATGAAATAATGATATCTTTTGTTTTTACAAAAACTTTAATTTCTAATTATATCCCATCTTTACTCTGTCCCCAGAGAAAATATCCTGGAAATAAAAAATAAAAAAAAGAGGGAAAACATAATTCAGCAAAACTACCTATCACATCATCTATTTCTGATAGTGTATGAAATGTTCCATATCCATAGTCACCCACCTCTGCAAAGAAGAGAAATTTAGTACTACTTTTAAATACTCAGTGATTTTGAGAATACACATGACTGTGAACTGAGTAAGGAATCTCCCACTTTGAGGTAACCTTGCTATTTAACTTCTCCTTAACCAGGTTTGATCCTGGACCATTTAGGTTGCCCATTGTTACTCTTTTTACCTTCTTCCCCTTTATCATCCTCTGCTATCACCTAGTACAGGGGTCCTCAAACTTTTTAAATAGGGGGCCAGTTCACTGTCCCTCAGACTGTTGGAGGGCCGGACTATAGTAAAAACAAAAACTTTTTTTTTTTTTTTTTGTGGGCCTTTAAATAAAGAAACTTCATAGCTTTGGGTGAGAGGGATGGATAATCCACCTTAGCTGCAGCATCTGGCCCATGGGCCATAGTTTGAGGACTCTGATCCTAGTATTTAGAAAAACAAAATTTTCTCCCAATTCTTTCTATAGCCAGTATCAGTTATAGAAAAAAAAATGAGCATTTCTTTCTAAAGATTTCTAAATCCAGTTATCAAAGCTTTCTGGATGCTATGATGAGACATAGAAAAAGAGGTCCCCTGGCTCTGGATTCAGAGGACCTTCTTTCAAATGCTGCTTATGACAATTACTATGGGGGGGGGGCAGCTAGATGGCAAAAAGGGTAAAGCATTGGCCCTGAAATCAGGAATACCTGAGTTCAAATCCAAGCCAATTAATATAAAAACAGATATGACTGATTCTGCTTTTCTTTATAGCCAACCAAATTAGGCCCTTTTAGCTGTGTGACCTTAGAAAAGTCACTTAGTCTCTATTGCTTTAAAATAAGGAAAGAAGAAAAGGCAGCAATTATTTGTGTGATTTCAAATATGCAGTAATCATTCTGACCCTGTCTTCTTGTATGTAAAATAAAGGATGGCCTCTTTATTCCTTTTCAGTTCTAAACCTAGGATTCTGTGATCTTTGCAGAATGAGTTAATAGGAGGGTCCAACTGCATAGGTTTATAAGAGAAAAATAGCACCTATCTCAGCTCGACACACTGGTGTGTGTCCTTTACAGAAAGATGAAACCTCAAAAAATCTCTGTGCACAGAGTATTTACATTTCATCATTGTATCAAAGTGGAACAGGTCTAGGTAGGCTGTATAATGGACACACATAGCACAGTTGGCAGGGTTTAATCTTATTATTAGCTGCTCCAGATGGGAGGGGAGAGACCTTATCAGTTACACAAAGTTAGAGCCTGCATGGTCCTAGAGATATAAACCTCATACTGCTTCTTTTGGATTAAGAGATGGGAAAGCAAGCTTTATTCATGTGCTATCTTTTCTGACTTCATTTTGAACTATATAGAACCCATGTTAAGGGAGTAGCCAACAGACCAATTAAAAAGTGTGTGTTGAGAACAAAGGAGAGGAAGGGACATTTACCAAGCTTCCTGAAAGCTGCTGTGAGGGGTTGAAGACTCTTTGCTCTCTCGGTGATTCCAAGAAAATTAGAGAGACAATGGGCATGAAAGTGATGACAAGACAATGTGCAGGAAAATCAGAATGAACTATGGCAGTGGTCTGCAAAGTAAGGGAATGATCTAAGCAAGGTTAGACTTGTAAGGAAAACCTTCCAGAAGCAAAGAAATCTGTTGGAGCAGGCAATGGTGAGTAATGACTAGAAATGAACTCAGAGCAGCCTGTTAACTCTCTGCTCTCTGGTCCAGGAGTTTGGAGATACCCCTGAGAGCAATCTTGGCTTTGTCTTTGGTGCACAGATATTTAGCCTGGCATGGGAATTTACTTTGGATCCTAGGGAGGGGCACTAACAGCTCTGCAAACAAAACTCATGAAAGCTGCTATGGTGGGTAAGTCATTGTAGTGGGTGCTTTCAAAAGTCCTAATTATATAAATATGGAAGACAAATCCCTCACCCCAAGAGATTGACAATCTCTGGATGGGCACTCTTTGGACCATCGGTTTTATTATTACTCTTGAAAGCAAAACCAAAACCAAATAGAAACAAATGGGATTCTTCCCTCCCCTAAACTCTCCTTTGCCTTAGTTATTAATCTTGCATCCCTCCCTCCTCCCTCCCCAATCCGCTAACAAGTGTGAGAGTGGCCTCCTATTTCCAATACTTTATTTTCAAAAATTGACCTTTCTCTGAAATGCTATCTTAATCCCAGGCTAGTTTCTCTCAGATTTTCTCTAGGACAGCTGGCAGCCTCAGTCAGGAGAGACGATTGAAATGGGTGGGGGGAGGGAGAGGGAATCCCAATTATAAAGCATCCTGATATTGAGTTATTGTTTGTATTAATGGACTATGACTAAGCAAATAGTGGGAGGTACAAGGCAGGATCATCTGCATTCATGGAAAAGCAGATTGTTTGATGATTAGAATTCAAGAGAAATCTTTGCCTGCAGGGAGAGAGAAACAAAAGAAAAAGAAATCCATTTACCTCATGTTTGTAATCCGGTGATGCAATGAAGTCTTGCTGGATTATAGCTTGGTCTTAATTGCTTTCCAGGTAGCTGTCTGCAGGGCTGCTCTGGTGTGTTTTCTCAGGATGGAGGAGGGACAGGGTTTGCGGGTTGTGGGTGATCCTTATATACACTGCTTATAAAGAGAACCTTGCACGTCATAGATGAGCATGGACTGGGAAGGGAAATCGAAACTAGAGTGCAACTGAATCCTGAGGGGGAAAAGGAAACTAACAGAGAAAGCTGTTTTGAGATCTTTGAACCTTTTAGGCACCAGACTCTGGTGGAAAATAAACTTGGGCAGAAGAGCATCTTCTCTGGACCAAGTACTGTGCTAAATAAGCACTTTATAGATATCCCATTTGATCCTCGCAATAATCTGGGGATGCAAGTGCTATTATTATCCGCATATTGCAAAGGAGGAAACTGAACCAAATAGAAATTAAGTGACTTGTCTAACTTCACACAGCTAGTAATAGATGACAAATTTGAGTTCAGGGTTTCCTGACTCCAACCCCAGAGTTTTACCTGTTACAGTATCTAGCTGCTTGGACTGTGGTAGATAGTTAAAAAAAAATCTTCACAAAACCCAGCTTGGTTTAATGTTAATTTAAAAGAGAATTTGGATTTCTGGCAGAGAATCTGGATTCCACCATTGCCATCATGCACAACTGTTGTTCTCTCTACTGTGCAACAGTATCATAATACTACTATAGTGTATCACTGTACTAGTGCTCAAGTCTCTGTGACTCCTTGGATGACAGCACACCAGCGCTGCCCAGGGGAGGGGAGTGTTCTTGGCAAAGGTATTGGAATGGTTTGCCATTTCCTTTTCTGGTGCATTAAGGCAAATAGGGGTAAAGTGACTTGGCCAGGGTCATACAGCTAGTGTGTGTCTGAGGCTGGAATTAGACTGTGGTTTTCCTGATTCTGGGGTCCACAAGGTAAAAACTATTTCGGTAATAATACTGACATTTTCATTTCTAATGGAAATATCAAAAGACATAACTCACATAAACAAAAACTCTAGGGTAAAGCGGGAGTGTGATCCCTCAATGATTAATAAAAGTTTGAGAACTGCTACCCTATACAGACCTAAGGTTCTGTTTTGGAGACTTTCAGAATATTCCTTGAGAATATTAAAAAAAAAAAACAAACTCAAGTTTGGACATACATTCCAGTTTGTTTTAGCCACTGTCTTTGGAGTAAATGGTTTCTTAAAACAAAAGGTGTTTTGTATATGATAGATATTCAGTTAAAAAAATTGTGGAAGCAGGCTGAAATCATGGAAGAGTGGTGATTTGGTTTATGCTGGAAGAAAAAAGGTATTGGATTCATCTGGGCAGAATTGGCTTTTAGTCCTTAGTAGAAAAAGGACCAAAATGAGTTACAAAGCAAAGATGATTTGTGCTTTGTAGGCATCTATTCGTACTTTTTGTTGTTCCTCTATGACCTTGGCTTCCTGGCTGGCTTCACACATTTCTCAAACACGATTTTCTTCCCAAATGGGAAAGGACCTCATATAAGAAAATAAAAATGAAAGTGAGAAATCCTTATAAAACCTACCAGATAGATATGTCATTAATATTGTTACTATTCTTCTAGGCAGCATGAGCGTAAAAAAAAATTAAAATACAAATAATTAGTTTTGCTCTCTACAGTGCTTATAAATGATTTTTTTAAAAAAAATAAAGTCCTGCATCTATCTACATTAGCCTTGTGAATAATTCATATTGGGCTATCATGCAATATTTTTGTATTATGTAACTATAAGAACATGCTGGAAATTGGCAATTTAATATAAAATGCATATTGTGTTTTTGAAAAAAAGGATGATAGGTTTTTGTTTTATTTTTATTTTTGGAAAACTTTATTTACTAATAGGATTTTGTGAGAAATTAAAAATGGTAGAAACAACAATGAGAAAGCAGAAAAATGACTGTCTCAGAAGCCTTGTCCTATCCCTGTTCCTTTCCTCCCCATCCACTCCCTGACTTCAGTGTCTCCTCCCTCTCTTTGAGTCTGCTGGGCTCTTCCTTAGGGGGAAAGGGAGGGAGAAGACCCACTATTCCACTAGGGCCTGATCCAAGTCACTGCTGGGCTCTCAGTGCCTGATCCTCATCTCCTTTTCTATCCTCTTAGCTCTGTACCCCAGGATAATCAACAATGATGAAAGATGGAGGGAGGTAAGCCTTGTCCCTTTTGCTCTCAAATCCTAGAGATGGGAGTGGAGCATGAGGACTAAAGGATGAAGATGTAGACTATAGACCTGGGAGTCTGCAGGAAGAGTGAGGCTCCTTCTACTTCTGTATCCCCCACACCTACTCCTAAACCCAGAGGACCAGCACATTCTGATACTTATAGGAAGTACAAACTAGTTCCTCTGCAGGTATCACTCGCCCTCCCAGTGCTAACTAATGTATATCATCAGATGGGTTAAAAATGGGAGTGAAAGGAAAGGACAAGGTGGGTTCCTAGGCTAAGTGTAAAAAATCTGTTACATGCAATGTGATGAGGGAGAAACCATCAGAACACCCCAGGATAAGAGATGAACATTTGTTTTTTGGTAAGAGTTAGATCCCTTGTAGAGGGCCTCAAATAGAGGGGGAACTCTGAGTAAGGTATTAAACCCTTCAACCCAGAGGGCACCTGCTGACAATGTCTGGTTTGGTTCCCCCCATATCCCTTAAGCAGGGATCCTCAAACTTTTTAAATAAGGGGCCAGTTCACTATCCCTCAGACTGTTGGAGGACCAGACTATAATAAAAACAAAACTTTGTTGTGTGGGCCTTTAAATAAAGAAACTTCATAGTCCTGGGTGAGGGAGATAATTGTTCTCAGCTACCACATCTGGCCTACCTGGGGGCTGTAGTTTGAGGACCCCTGCAAGGGCTCTCAGCCTTCCTGAGAAGTCAAGGAAGGCCGGTGACCACCTGTGTTTCTACTTGAAGCAAGGGATACTTACAGTAAAGAGAGGCATTTATTGACTAGCAGGATGATTTCAGAAAGGCCTGGAGAGACTTACATGAACTGATGCTGAGTGAAATGAGAAGGACCAGGAGATCATTATATACTTCAACAACAATACTACATGATGATCAGTTCTGATGGATGTGGCTATCTTCAACAATGAAATGAAACAAATCAGTTCCATTTGATCAATAATGAAGAGAACCAGCTACACCCATCAAAAGAACTATGGGAAATGATTGTGAATCCCAACATAGCATTTCCACTCCCTCTGTTTTTGTCTGCTTGCATTTTTATTTCCTTCTCAGGTTATTTTTACCTTATTTTTAAGTCCGATTTTTCTTGTACAGCAAAATAACTATATGGATATGTATACATATATTGTATTTAACATATACTTTAACATATTTAACTTGTATTGATCTACCTGCCATCTAAGGGAGGGGGTGGGGAGAAGGAGCGGGAAAGTTGGAAAAGAAAGTTTTGCAAGGGTCGATGCTGAAAAATTACACATGTATATATTTTGTAAATAAAAAGCTATAATAAAAAAATTAAATTAATTTTTTTAAAAAGAGAGACATTTATGTATCAGTAGCAGATGCGTATAACTAGCACTTGTGCAGTGTGCTGGGGTGATGTAATGGTTCTATAGTTGGCACATGCTCAGTGTGCTGGGGTGATATAATCGTACAAGGTATTTAAGGGCTGAGAGGACTGGAAATAAAAGGACTCCATCTTTGACCATCCTTGTGAGATTCCTGCCTCCTTCACTTCTCCACTAAGACCAAGGACTCAGACTGGTCCCGATATCTTCCAAAGAGCTAGTCTGGACAGTATATTTTGGCACCCCAACTTGGGGACTCTAGAAAGCACATTACATTTTGGCACTTAAACATTGGGCCTTAGACAGGTCCTACACAGAGCAGCTCAACTGATGAGATTGCCATAGTATTGAAAGACCCTCCCTTCCAAAGGGAAGTATGAAAAGAATTAGTTAGGTAAACAGAGAAACAGATTTTGTTAGTAACTCAGAAACAGATCACTGGGTTCTCAGGTACTTAGAAGAGGGCGTGTTTCCTTGGCTCTTTAAGGAAGCAAAATTAGAACCAACGAGGTGGAAGTTACTGGGAGAAGTAACTGAATAAATGGGTTAAAATTGGTTTTAAGGAATACCACAAGTTTTAAAACTAGAAAAGATTTTAACTTGAATGGCCAAACAAGGAAGTATCATGAGAGAAATAAGCAAAGGGTTAGTGGCTGTGGTCTCAGAAGATACAGCATGTGGAACAGAGCTAAAGAAATCTTTTTTTTTTAAGCATTTTACTGATTTATATAGCTTGTTACTTTACTGCTCTAGGAGATCTGCATGGCCCTGCCAGTTGGGTGATAAGAGTTAAGTATCTTAAGTACCATAGTAAGTGGGGCAGAAAAGGAATTAATTATTAAGTACTTTGCTGATGAGAAGGGGTATGCTGCTTTTCACATTCAAAGCTCCATTTCAATTCTGACTATACCAGAGCATGCCCATTTAGGGTAATCCCCATATCCTAACCCTTCTTCCTCAACTCCACCTTCCTGGCTGGAAGGAAGAGGAGTGAGAGGGGAAATGACACCATCAGCACCACACACAAAACAGTTTTGCCCACTCCCCTATATGCTCTTTACCAAAAGCTGCTCCCGCTCCAGGGCCCCAGGCAAAAAACACATGGGGCTTGATGGCTACCGCTGTTACACCCAGAAAGTCTTTAAAAGTTCAGTACTTCCACATGATCAGTCAGTCGAGAAACAACCTGATGGGGGAAAAGGATTGCAATTAAGCAGAATAGAGCTGTATCTGCTGGGACTAGTGAGATACCCCCTGGAGAGGTGAAATCTGTCCCTTCTGGCCTATAGATCCTTTGACTTCCGGCACAGTAGGTAGGTTTGACCATTTCATGTCCTGAGAGTGCTTACAAAACAGTGTTCATCCATACACCGATGTGGGAAACTGGGGAATGGGTAGCTAATATCCCAGTCACTAATATAGGTAGACAATGTGTGATCTATCACCCAGAAGTAGTAGCATCAGGCCTCCTAATACATACTCCTGAAATACAATTTGGTGATATTTACCCAGATTTTTGATTCCCAAAAACAAAATCCAGGAATATTCTGGACTGCAGCTATTACAGCTGACTGCCTATGCTCACTATCTATATAAATAGCATACCATTGAAAGGGTTGGTAGACACTGATGCAGATCGTACAGTCACTAGAGGTGCCAATTGGCCCAGTCATTGGCCGAAGATTACAGCACATACACATATGTCTGGCATAAGAAGATAAAAGTAGCTAAAGTTAGTGCTACCCCTTTGATATGAAAATTTGAAGATAAAACAGGAGTTTTTACTCTTTTTGTAGTTTAAAAAAACCCATCAATCTATGGGGAAGAGACATCCTACAACAGTTAGAATTACAATTGAGTACTTCACTTTTTAGGCAGGGCTGCTGTTGAAGGCCTGCCAACACTTTCACCTGTTCTCATTCAATAGAAAACTGATACACTAGTGTGGGTGGAACAATGACCCTTAACTAGTGAAAAAATTCAGGCCTTAGATATAGTATAGGAGCAACTTGACTAAGGACATTTACAACCTTCTCTAAGTCCTTGGAATTCCCCTCTATTTGCTATAAAAAAAAAGAAATCTGGAAAATGATGGGTATTACCTAGTTTGAGAAAAGTAAATGAACAAATGGAAACTATGGGAACTCTTCAGCCTGGGCTTCCATTTCCTACTCAGTTACCTAGGGAATGGTCTCTTTGGGTTACAGACATTAAGGATTGTTTCTATTCTATCCATCTAGATAAGAAGGATATGAAAAGATTTGCCTTTTCAGTGCCCAGTGTTAACTTAGTTGAGACATAAAAGATTTGAATGGACAGTTTTTCCACAGGGAATGAAAAATAGCCCTACTATGTGTCAAATGCATGTGGCTGCTGCTCTTACTCCAGTAAGAAAAGCATTTGCAAAAGTTATGTTGTTATGTTACATGGAAGATATCTTGGGGTGTGCACCTGAGGAGCAAATGTTAGAAGCATGTCTACAAAAGACCATAGAAACATTAAGGAACTACCAATTATGTACAGCCTCAGAAAAAATTCAAAGGCATGCTCCTTTTCAATATTTAGGATATGAAGTATATTCTAAGGTGCTTACAGTACAAAAACTTTCTTTAAGAACAGAGAAGTTGAACATCTTAAATAACTTTCAGAAATTGATAGGAGATATCCAATGGATGTGTCCAGTGTTAGGCTTGACTACCTATCAATTATAACCATTATATGACATTTTAAGGGGAGACACTGCTTTAGACTCACCATACCAACTTACAAAAGTACCTCAAGAGGCTTTGAGAGAAGTTGAACTGGCTTTATCAAATGTGAATTGAAAGAGTCACTCAAAAACTCTTGGAAATATCAGTTTTTGCTACAAAAGCAGCACCTACATCAGTCCTTCATCAAGGAGACTGTGATAGAATGGGTAATTTCCCCAAGCACAACCAGACCAAAGCCTTACCCCTTACCCAGTGCTTGTGGCTAGAATCTCATTAAAGGCCATTAAGCAAGTAATACAATTATCTGGAATAAGACCTGATGAGATATATACCTTTTATACCAATGCACAAATTAATGTATGCTGTGAAACCATCCCAGAGTGGCAAATTTTATTGGCCATAGTGCCAAATTTTACACACAGGTCTACATTAAAGATAACCTGGCTTTTACATAATTGGCCATGGATTTTTGAAGAGAATGTTTCTAAAGTTCCTCTTAAAAGATCAACTATCTTTACAGATGCATCCAAACATAACATTTGTTACTCTCATGACTTAACTAAAAAGAGAGTAGTCCGAATTCCTTTTCAGTCCACTCAACAGAATGAATTGTATGCAATCATTTTAGCTCTTACTTATTATCCAGGAGATGTAAATATAATATCTGATTCCGCCTATTCAGTAGGTGTGGTACAAAGAATTGCCACAGCCCAAATAAAATTTGTAGCCTCTAATATATATCAGCTGTTTAAGGAATTTCAAGAAAAAGTGAAAAAGCATCTAGATAAGTATTATATCTTGCATGTCCACTCTCATAGTGGACTTCCAGGTCTATTTTTTTTTTATGGAAATTCAAAGGTAGATAGCCTTCTAACCATGTTAGCCAATACTCCTTTATTTTCAAGCAGCCCAAGAATCTCATTTTAAATATCATCAGGCTGCTCAAGCTTTACCTTTGCAATTTGGGATAATAAAAGAAGAAGCTAGGAGCATAGTACAATGTACAAATTACAAGCCTGTACAGCTTGTCTTCCTTTCCAGGCTCCTACACTCCCTTCAAGGAAAAATCCTTGCAGTTTGAGACCCAATGAAATTTGGCAAATGGGTGTGACCCATTATAAATCCTTTTGTTGTCTGTCTTTTATCCATGTTGTAGTAGACACCTTTTCAGGATTTCCGTTTGCAATACCAGCAGCAAAAGAGGCTACCTGAGTGGTCACTGAATTCCTCATACAAGCTTTTGCAATTGTGGGTGTGCCAAAAGCAATAAAAACAGATAATGGACCTGCATATACTTCTAAACATTTTGCACACTTTTGTGCACAGTATAAGATTTTACACACCACTGGCATACCTTTTAATCCTCAAGGACAGGCAGTAGTAGAGAGGAGAAACAGAGACATCAAGATGCCCCTCCAAAGAGAGGGGGAACCCCAGGTAATCCTAGAGAACTTCTAAACTTAGCCCTTTATAATGTTAATTTTTTGATTTTTGGTGAAGACGCACTAGCTTCAGCAGACAGGTTTTATAACCCACCAGAAGGGCAATGTCCAGTGCAAGCAGCTCCACTATCTTTAGATAATTGCCAGGTGATGTGGAGAGATCCAGAAAGTGGTGAATGGAAGGGACCAGATAGCTTAACAGCTTGGGGGAGAGGGTTTGCTTGTATCTCTACAGATGGAGAAGGAATCAGATGGGTGCCAATGAATTGTAGTCACCTTGTCCGTCAGAGAGAGAGACGTAGCAGATCCTCGAAATGAAGGAGAAGACCCAAGAAGAAGGAGAAGACCCAAGAAACATCGGGTGGTTTCATCTCTGACTACATGTACCACCTGAAAGAATATGGCTGTCATTCAGGAAAGCAATTTGGAACTATGCTCAAAAAGTTATCAAACTGTGCATACCCTTTGATCCAGCAATGTTATTACTGGGTTTATATCCCAAAGAGATCTTAAAGAAGGGAAAAGGATCTGTATGTGCAAGAGTGTTTGTGGCAGCCCTCTTTGTAATGCCAGAAACTAGAAACTGAGTGGATGCCTATCAGTTGGAGAAAGGCTGAATAAATTGTGGTATATGAATGTTATGGAATATTATTGTTCGGTAAGAAATGACCAACAGGATGATTTCAGAAGGGCCTGGAGAGACTTACATGAACTGATGCTGAGTGAAATGAGCAGGACCAGGAGACCATGATATACTTCAACAACAATACTATATGATGATCAATTCTGCTGAACGTGGCCCTCTTCTACAATGAGATGAAACAAATCAGTTCCAATAGAACAATAATGAATTGAACCAGCTACACCCAGCAAAAGAACTCTGGGAAATGAGAATGAACCACTACATAGAATTCCCAATCCCTCTGTTTTTGTCCGCCTGCATTTTTGATTTCCTTCACAGGTTAATTGTATACTATTTCAAAGTCTGATCCTTTTTGTACAGCAAAATAACTGTATGGACATGTATACATATATTGTATTTAACTTATATTTTAACATATTTAACATGTATTGGTCAACCTGCCATCTGGAGGAGGGGATGGGGGGAAGGTGGGGAAAAATTGGAACAAAAGGTTTGGCAATTGTCAATGCTGAAAAATTACCTATGCATAAATAAAAGTAAATAAAAATTTGCTTGTAAATAAAAAGCTATAATAATAAAAAAAAAAAAGGAAAAAAAAAGAAGATGGCTGTTAACCCTATATGTATGGCAATTGACTCATGGACATCAAAAATTGTTAATGAGACTGCTGCAGGATTTCAAAACCTGCAGGAATCATTGGATTCCCTGACTCATGAAGTGATGGACAATAGATTGCTTTTGGAGTATCTCTTGGCTGCTGAAGGAGATGTATGTATGTCAATATTTATATACCCTCCTTCTAGGACTCATGGAATCTTTTATAATACCATGTTGATTCCTATTGTTTGCTACATCACTACTTGCTTGCGTGAGTCCTCTCATGCAGATTCATATTGTTTGTTACATCACTACTTGCATGTGTGATTCCTCATGTTGACTCATGTTGTTTGTTACATTACTGCTATTATATTAGCCTGTGTTATATTACTACTTGCTTGTGTAATACCTCCCATGCTGATGGATTTATATATTCCTGTTTCAATTAAAACAAAAGAAAGTGGGAGATGTAGAGGGCCAGAGATAGTGGGGGAACTCAGGGTAAGGTATAAGACCCTTCAGCCCAAAGAGACCCTGCTGACAATGTCTGGCTTTGCTCAGCATCTCCCTTTGGTGCTCTCACCCTCCCTGAGAAGTCATGGAGGGCATGACCACCTGTGTTCTACTTGAAGCAAAGGTTACTTAGAGTAAGAGACATTTACATATCAATAGTAGGGTGCTTATAGTTAACACATATGCAGTGTGCTGTAGTAATGTAATCTGTACCAAGGTATTTAAGGGCTGAGAGGACTTGAAATAAAGGGACTCCATTCTTGTGAGTCTCCTGCTTCTTTACTCCTCCACCAAGACCAAGGACTTGGGCTGGTCCTGAGATCCTCCAGAGAACTAGTCTGGATGGTATATTTTAGCACCCCAGCATAAGGGCTCTAGAAAGCATAGTACATTTTGGCACCCCAAATTGGGGGCTCTAGAAAGCACACTACAATCCCCATTTTACAAATGGAGAAATTGAGGCACAGAGAAATTAATGACTTTTTCAAGATTACACAAGTAGGCAAGTTTAGACTAGAACCAGTGTCCTCTCATTCCAAATCTAGTATTTTTTTGGGGGGGGTAGGAAAGGCAATCAGGGGTAAGTGACTTACCCTTGGTCACACAATTAGCATCTAAGACCAGATCTCCTAAGATCCTCCTGACTCCAGGGCTGGTATTCTATCCATTTTACTACCTCCCTTTTAAAATTGATTCCTCTCCTTCCTTTTTTTTTTTTTTTTTTTTTGACTTGGTAAAAAAGGCCATTCTTTGCCTCATTTTTTTTTTTTAATCACTTAATAGCCTTAATCACTGAATAGGTATTGCCTCAGCTGAACTTAAACTTTTAGTTTAAAAAGGCCACAATATCCCACTGTATACAGGGCCACCTCCAGTTGTCCTCTTCTATGTCTGGCCACTGGACCCACATGGCTCTTGGTGAAAAAGTAAGGTTGGTGATTTTGCACAGCTCCCCCTCACTTCAATCCAATTCATTTGCAATATTACCACCCTGATGTCATGGTCTGTCTTAGAGAATAAAGGATATATAATAACAATAGTAGTGACATTAGAATGTGTATACATATCAAATGACAGGTTGAAGGTGAAGGGGACATGCTGATTGAGGATCAGATCAGAGTTTATTGACCTTCACAGGATTATAGTCTACAGCAAATGGTGTGACATGGTCCAGAATATCCTGTTCAGATCCAGCAAGCCACAGTTGCAGCTTTGGCTTTCCCAGTTATCTCCTCTTCACCACAGGATGGCGATAGGGAAGGGAGGAAAAGGAAATGATTCAAAACCTTTTAACAGTTGTGCTTAGGCTCCATCAGGGGTAGCACAGCAAGCACATAAGCTCCTTTTGCATTTACATCCATTCCTGCATTCATCAGAAAGGTTGCTGGCCCTACCCTCTGGGCTTGTTTGCCTGAGATGCTCCTGTACCATGTTCCTTCTGAGGCATTTCTGGGAGCATTCTGATGTCTTCCCCTACAATGAATCTACTATGCATTGGGTATCCTTTCTGTGATTCTTCTTCTATTCTTTGTGTATATATATTAAGTTTAACAAGTCAGTTATTAATGTAAGTGTAAAGGAAGGGAAAAATGCTTCCCTATATTTGGCGAGAATTATGTCTCTGAGGGCCTGCTAATAGAAGGACATTTCTGGTATCAAAGCTTTTAACATAGACCTATGCATGTAGTCAAGGCTACATTCTGGGGGAAAGATCAGAGTACATGGATTGTTTCTATTCAGAATCCCCTTGCATCATTAAATTCCTCAGGAGGAATCTCTACCTACCTCCTAATATTACTAGCATCCAATGACTCTGTGAACAATATGAACAAAAGTAGAATTAAGACATTAGGGTCGAGGGCTAGTTAGGGGAGAAATGGTTTGACTTTACCAGATTAGCAAGTATGTGAAGAGATTACCTTGGCAGTATAATCTTATCTGGCTGGAAGTGTTCATATTTAAATTAGTTTTCCTGCTTTGGCCTTTGCAGAGATTGAACAACTTTGTATCTCTCATATTTCAAGGGAACAGGACATACTAGATATTTACCACTTAGCTCAGTTTCCCAAGGGCCAGTCAAGGATTTTTCTACCTTTCTACTCCCTTTTTGTCTTGATGTTCTTTATTTTCTGGCTATTCCACATCTCTCTCCACCCCTCACCTCCTACCAATCTATATATGTACTTTATTTAATATGCTATCATCCCATACTATTAAGTGTAGAGCCTTGTTTTAGGGGATTCACAAGAGTGCTTCCATGTGAGTAGATTCCCTAATAAAATCTTTATGAGTTGAGTTTTGGCCTTTTCTGGGCACCTTTTTATATGGCCACCCCTAAACCTCTTAGGTGGAGCCATGGTATGCTGGGTATCTGGATGGGTCCCCAAACCCCCTAACATCAAATATGACCTCAGACACTTTTGAGCTGAGTGATGCTGGGCAAATCATTTAATCTCTGTCTGCTCCAGTTTCTTCATCTATAAAATGGTGATAATAATGGTACTCACCTTATAAAGTTGATGTGAAAATCAAATGAGATATTTGTAAAGCACTTAGCACAGTGCCTGGCACATAGTAGGCACTATATAAATGCTTGTTTTCTTCCCCCTTCTCCTTCATTCATTCAGCAATAATCTCTAGTTTAGTCATAATTAGGTAAATTTCCATCCATCTGTATGTATCTTGGAGATAATATTTCTACAGTAGTATAGGCCTAAAACAGAGTTAAAAGGATAAAATTTTATAAATACCCTTAAAAGTATTTCTAATTCATATCCTTCAGAGTGAGTACAGTCCAACCTGACACTCCTCTACCTTTTAGTTGTATAATATGTGATCTATCCTGGTATATTGCCTGAATTTTCTAAGGTAGTTATAGTCTGATTAGCCCACTTGCCACATTTCACAAAGTTGACTATCAAAGAAATCTTCATTTTTTGTCATAGTGCTTGGATCATAGGAATAAAAAAAAACCCCAAAAAACAACAAAAAAACCAACAACAACTTGATTTTGATGGTGTTGAAGAAGATCTCCATTTTAGTCATAGCACATGTGGAAAAAAATTACATACCAGGAGTTGGAGGACCCTTTCTCCCATGACTAGTCAAGAATGATCATGTAGGACCTGAGAAAGAATATGTTTAGACTTATAATATATAATGTATTCTCTCTTCAACTATTTGCATGCAAAATCTTGAGATCCAATCAGTTTATCATTCAATTTGCAATTTGTGCCCAGTTTCTAGTTCCAACATGCACTTAGAAATCTCAACCCATCCTTCATGGCATGGTGCATGCTGTCAATTTGCCTGGATAACACAATGCTACTCTCTAAGGAGACATGTTAGGGAGGAAACATACTCACAGGGCGGGACTGAAGTGGCAAAATACTGTAAGAATGGGCATGGTGAGAATAGGTAATCAGTTCCAGACATAGAAGGGACCCAGATGTGACAGAAAAATTCTCAAAATCTATTATAGTTATCAGTCTTGAGTGAAGCTCTGGTAGAAGAGTTTCTTTATTGGAACCACAGACTGATAGAAAGGCCTAAATTTAACTATTTAAGGCAGATTCAAGGAAATGACTCAAAGCTCTTGTAGCAGGTTGAGAGCTCATCCAATCAAAAAGCTATAAATCTTACTGCTTTTGAGTTAACAGTGGAAAAGTTAAAAACTGTTTTGCCTCTATGATTCTATGGGCATTAAAACTACTTAGCCTAAATAACTCCATATTGGAACCTTGTCACTATAAAAACAATACCAAACAATATAAAATTTGTAGTCATCACTGACAGATACAGTACTAAGTCCTGGGACATACAAATAAAGATAAAAGACCATCACTGTTCTTAAGTTACAATCTAATGGGGAGGACAATATACAAATTATTAAGTATATATATATATATATATATGTATGGGAAAAATAGGAAATAATTAAGAAAGAAGGCACTAGAATCAAATGGGGTAAAGAAAGATTTCCTGTAATAGGTAAAATTTTGACTGGGATGTGAAGGAAACACAGCAGTCAGGAGACAGAGATGAGGAGGGAAAAAATTCCAGACATGAGGGAGAGATGGAAACCAGTATCACCAGATCAAACATTACATGTAGGAGTACAAGGTATAAGAAAACTGGGAAAGTGTGTGTTGAGAGGTGGATAGGAAGGAGGTAGTTCATGAAGGTAAGGACAAAAAGAGAATTTTATATTTGATTTTGGAGAGGATAGGAAGCCACTGGAGTTTATTGAGCAGGGGGAGTAGAACGGTCAGATTACACTTTAGTGTTTGAGAATAAGATAAACTGGAGTGAAAAGAGACTGTGGCAGGCAGATTCATCAGTGATTATTGGAATAGTCTGAGTTTGAGGACAGGATATTAACATGGTATTAACAATTTCAGAGGAAATGAAAGTATTTAAGAAATATTTCAAAGGTAAAGTTCACAAGCCTTGGCAATTGATTGGAAATAGAGAATGAAAGATAATAAAGAACTGAGGATGCCTCATAGATTAAAACTTGGTTATGATATTCCTGTAAATTTTCCTCCTGATATCTCTTTCAGGTAGTAGTCAGTGGATTGTTTCTTAGTGGAATAGGTTCTCCTTATGTTTTCAGAATATAATTCTTGAGAGTTTCCAATTTTTTTCTGGGATAATTTTCCCTTAATTTTAAAATTTGCAAAACTTTTTCCTTCTCCCTCCCTCCCTCCCTTCCTTCCTCTCCTTCCCTCCCTCCCTTCCTCTCTCTCTCTCTCCCTTCCCTCTCTCTCTCTCTCTCTCTCTCTCTCTCTCTCTGCCTTTTCTTCTCCCCTCTCTCTTTTTTTACTCTCTCCCTTTGTCCCTCCCCCCTTCTCTCTCTCAATTGATTTTTAAAACTAGTACTATGTATTACCAAGTCCATTTTACAAATGAGAAAACAGGCCACAGAACTTTAGGCCATAGAATCTTACCTATACTTTTTCTGAATGCTCTGAAACCTGCTCTCCAAAATTCATGGTGCATATCTGACTCCACCCTGCTTTCCTTTTCTTCTCTATCACAAAATCTGGGAAGTACAGGTCACTTCCTAAAAATATTCTCATTTCTACTCCCATGGTAATCAGTTTTTCTTGGTTGCTATTATCAGATACAAATTATATTTCTTTTCATTGGCACCTCCACCTTTGGAAAGATGAAATTGTCCTTAAGGTGTGTCAAGAAGTTATTACCTGCTCTATAATTAGAGGACACTTTAGCAAATGTTCAAATGATTTCCAAAGTTCCCAGTCACTAAAATTTCATTTCTCTAAGACAAGCCTGCAGTCTCTTTTCCTCAAATTCTTCCATCTGCTTCTTCTCTCTGTCAGGTACTCTGAAGCATATTCTAATGATATATTTAATTTATTTCTACTTTCAGTGATCATCATGCACACATTGTCCTCATTCTGCACCTTACATTTTCTCACATTGTATCTCTTTCTCTTCCTTCCTTCCCCTGCACCTTCTTCCCTTTCTCCTTCCATTCTTCCATACCTCTCTCTATATTTTTCTTTCTGCCTCCTTTTCTTTTCTCTCTCTCTCTCTTCATTCTCTTTGTCTTTGTCTCTTTCTCTCTCTTCACTTTCTTCTTTCTGTCTCTCTGTCTCTGTCTCTGTCTCTCTCTTGTCCTCCCCTCCCTTGATAAGTGCTTATTCTATTTCCTCCCCTCTCTATTCTTAATTTGTATATAACTACCAGAGACTGGCCATCTTACTAGCTCCTTTCTTGAGTTTGGTTTTTCTATTCATTTGTGGGGCCATTTGTTGCTATTATTCTAATATTATATTTTCCCTAAGTCATTTTACAGCTTCAGGGATGACTTAGAGTTTCCCGATTTATTCTCTTAATATGTCCCATTATAAACTGGTGCAGATATGTCAGTCACTTTTATTAAATCATGATTCTGTGCTTGTGTTCTCAGTGTGATGGGTCATGCTGGTGATGCAGCTGAGTGAGAAGAGCATGACACTTAATGATTAACACCTGTTTGGGAGATATCACGCTTTGGCTACTTTTAGCCTTTCAGGACTGACACAATCAGCTGATGTTATGCATAAACAGAAACTGTTTTATCTAATCTGGTTCTCACTAGTGCCATTTCATCTCATTCATGAGCATATTCTACTTTGGGGTGTTAGCATCCAATCAATCAATCCATATTTATTAAGTTCCCATTATATTCCAGGCATTATGCCAAGTACTAAGGATAGAGAAAGAGGCAAAAGATATTTCTTGAGCTCAAGAAGCTTACAATTTACTGGGGGAAAAACAACAAAAAATATAGAAAAACAAACCATAAACAAGATAAATAGGAAATACTTAACAGAGGGTGAGCACTAGAATTAAGAAAGATCCGAATGAGGTGACTTCCTTGTTCTTGACAGGGACTTTTTGTCATAAAAATCTATTTCATTTTCATTCTGTGTATTTTTCTCCTTATACTTTTATCCTTAAAGGCTCACAGTACAGCTCTGAAAAATGGAATCTCTTGTCCACTCCCTCCTCCAATTTTATTGCTTTTGACTTTTACAGTATGATAATCTCACACCTCTCTTTTCCTTGAGATTGTACAATTATATTGTAAATCGGTGCTGCTACTGGTTTCCTGTATTGTTATTCCTCTAATTGTCAAGTAAGTCAAGTGCTGACTAAAGATATTTTTAAACTCATTTGTCTTATTATGGGGATGGACGCTAATGTGTTGTATAGTGTTATGCTTCCCTCAGTTTTGAGCCTGGCACAGAGTGGGCACTTAATAAATGTTGATTGATAAGAGCTGGCATCTAAGTATGTAAATAGGTGATTCCTAGCATCTTTGTTACTCTATAGATCTGAGGCAAAATTTACCTGCAGAGGTTCAGGGACATTCCTGAGCTGAGGATTAGAGCATTTCTGATAGGAACAGTTGCAAGCTGTAGCCAAAAGATGGACCTGAGGTCCTGACAGAAAAGGGATTTGAATTTCTGATGACTAATAGTGCTGAATTTCCTGTTCTAGTCAGGACATGAGCCCTCAGGAAAGCCTGATATGATTCAATAGGCCTCATGAAATATAGATTAAAATTAGCTAGATTTACAGTACCTGCTGCTTTCTCCATACAATCTAAAATTCCTGAGGGAAGAGATTGTTTTGATTTTGATTTTTACATACTGAGCACTGAACACAGTACCAAACACATAGTAGGCTCTTAAATGCTTATTGAAGGAATTGATGAGTTTTGCTCTGGATTATTTTTTTCTAAGCAATTAATACTTACATTGAAGATGACATTGCAGAGACATCAACATATCCTAAACATGATTAACTTCTGAGGTTTTATGTGACATTTTTATATTCGTAGGCCAAGAACAAGATATTTTCAAAATATGCACACCTTTAGTCACCATTAATCCCTTCTGTTTTTAGCACTAGCAGACAAAGCTGTCACAGTTTGGCTCCTGCACAGTTAATCAGACCTTTCCTTATCCAGATAGCTTTTCAAACCTAGGCTTCACTGTGATGCTTCTCAAACCAATGATATCCTTATTGGTAATATGCCAAAGAAGGTGACTTGGCAAAGTGAGTTCTTTATTGGAAACTTTTTCTAAAATCACGAAGAACCTATTTAGTTTCTTTGGAGCTTATTTTCACAAACAAAATGAAATGGAAAGAAAGACATGAACAAACTCTGGTAGGACTTTGGGTTCAGAAAACACTTTTATTTATATAAAAATATCCAAGGCACAGATTAGATTCAAGCAGTGTATTTCATCTCATGGATCATGTCCTTATGAACAAAAGTATTGTATTTGTGAAGAAGAGGGAAACAGTCAGACATAGGAAAGAGGACTAGCTGGGGTTAAGGTGTTCTTACTCCTGGTTTTTTAATCCTTTCTCTGCCACCAATTTGCTTGACAAATCATTTACTTTCTTTGAGCCTCAATTTCCTCCTCTTTAAAAAAAAAAGCAAGTTGTACTAGATAACCTCTAAAGTCCCTTCTAGCCACATTGTCTATTCTATTCAAACCTATAAAATTACAATGATTACTTTGCCCAAAGGTATGCTGAAAGAAATAATATAGAAACTGGTAAACTACTGATTAAAGCACATGCATGTGAGCTCTTTTATATGTTCATACAGCATAAACATATATGATCATAATACAGGATAGTCACAAATATCACATTCCGTTGCCAACCTAAAAATATATTTTTTTAGGTTTCATGCTACATACTGGAGGATTAGAAGGAGAGCTGCAGCTCAAACGGGATTATAATAATAGTCACCAAGCTTCGGATTTGACTCTTGTTTTAGAATTCTCGTCCTGGCTCATCTTTGGCTTGTCTATTTTTCCTTCTCTCACCTTGGGAACGCAGCTCCTAGTCGCTCATGATACAAAGAGGGATACTCAGAAGGAGAGCCTCAGCTCAAACAGAGCACTGATATAGTCCCCGTTCTCCGGGTCCAGCTTCAGGGCTCTCTGATAGCACTCGATGGCTTGCCTCTTTTGTCCCTTTAGCTTATGAATGAAACCCAGGGCCCCCCAGCTCTTTACATCAACTGCATTCTCATAAAGTCGCCGCGTGGCCAATCTCTGCAGAGCACTAATCAGTTTGGATGTAATAGAAGACTCCACTTTTATTTTTACGCCTTCTAAATAGTGATGGATGGCGGCATCCTCAGATTTCCTGTGAGTCTCCTGAAAGCGACCATAGTGAAAATGGACCTGTTGCTTGTTTTCGTCCGTCACGTGCTGCAGGTGAAGGGCTTTCTGAAATACATCTTCTGCCTTTTCATACTGACCGGCCTCTGCGTACATGTTGGCCAGGTCTGTGTAAGCAAACACAAACATGGAATTCTGCTCCATGGCTGCTCGAAAATGAAATATGGCCGATTGAATCAGCTCTCGTTTCTCTTTTTCTTTCTCCCTGGGTCGTTTTTTGGTTGACTGTTTGACGAGGATCATCAGAACTTTGTAGCAAACCCCGATCTGATGATGCAAGAAAGCAGAAGTGGGTGTTGCCTGCAAGGCGATTTTTAAGAGCTGAAGAGCTTTACTGGGGGAGTTTTGTCGGCGGTAAAATTTCGCCGCGTAGCGAAGGACGTAAGGCTGTGAGGACATCTTCTCCAAGGCCTCCCGAATGTATCGTTCGCCCTCAGCTTCCTGTTTTAGGTCTTGAAGCTTCAGGGCGAGTAGGGCCATCACAAATGTGTTGTCTGGATTCAGTTCAACTGCCCTCCGGAGAGGGTCCAAGGATGATACTCTTTGACAAGAATATTCCTTATCGTCCAGTCGATAGGCTGCGATGGCAAAGCCAGAATTAAACTCAGGATTGTCGGGTTCTATCTTCAAGGCTTTCTCAAAACATGCCTTGGCCCTCTCATAATACTTCCTTCCACACTTTAGCAGAGCCCACCCTTCCTCACAGTAAACTTCAGGGCATTCTATCTTATAGCGGGAGGAATTGGGAAGCTTCCTATAGCCTTTTTGCACCTTGTCTGCATAAAACTGAGCTTTGGGAAATCTTTCCATATAATAATATACCCAGGCAAAATTTCCCCACGTGACCAGGCTTCTTACTTCCACTTGGTCAGCATGTTCTACCTGGATTCTCTCTTCAGCATGTTTTAAGCATCTCAGGGCCTCCTCATTTTGACCTTTCAAATGTTTTACATAGGCCAATAGATTATAAAGGGTGACTTTGGATTTCATATCCAGGAATTCGATCTGGTCGATTATTGTGTCTTCCAGATTAAGTAGATCGATGTCTTCTTTCAACAAGTTCCACGTAAAATGGCATTTCAGCTGCCTCAGGATAATTTTTAAGGAATTTCTAGGCATTTGACTGCAAAAGATAAAATCAACTTCATTTTAGAAGAATCAATGGAAATGACAAGGAAAACATCATTCCCTAAACAGTGAAATCTCTTAATTGTATATCATAATTTTCCCCTGCCCTTTAAATAGCACTTTTCCCACCTGCTGTGGACCCTTAAACTGGTAACTGATAGAGAAGCTGCCATTTATGCTTGGAGAAGTAGTGTTGTAGTAGTAGTGGTGGTGATGGTAATAGTAGCAGACAGGTACTCAAGTAAGCTAATGTAGTATCTCACAAACCTTAAAACTTAACCTAAAATGCCAGTCACTGTTATTTCACTCAATCTGAGCTCATGTCCAAATGCACATAAAATCTGTGAAACAGAGGTTGTTTTGCAAGCTACTAATTAATGCTTTGGACTTTTGGTGAACAAGCTCTTTAGAGTTTCTCAACAGTAATTATATAAAAAAAGCTAATAAGTGTCCTAAGAAGAGAGGGATTTGTAATAATCTGCCTTTTAAAGGTTCTTTCAGCTGCTTAGGAGGGGGGGAAATCCATAATAATTCATTTACATAAGATATGGGCATGCAATGTGGATTAATGTGTTTCATCACATGGAAGGGTCATGTTGGTTCTGGAGTCAAAGAGCAAAGGTTCAAATTTCAGCCTTGTCACTTACTGTGTGACCCTGGAGAAGTTACTTAGCCAGTCTGAGCCCCATTTTTCTCCTCTGAAAAGGAAGGAATTGGACTAGATAACTTTCAGGAGCCTTTTAACTCTTTATTTCTGATTCCATGTACTATGATTCCTCTGCATAGATTTAACAAGAACAGTCCAAGCACATGGCTCTTCTCTCTAATGATCTAACTAGACTACTCAGTAAAAACCTAAAGGTGTGGGGAAAGTTTACTGTTGTAATCAAATAAAACTTGCAACACGACATATTTATGGATGTACTTTATGTTTGAGTGATGTGGTAATTAGACCCAGGCCCTTAAACTCTTCAAATAAATGATTACAATGGCTACTACTTTCATTCAGTCAAACCAAGTATTTCTGGGATCAGCTAAAGGAGAACAATAGCTAGCATAAGAACCTATGTGACTAGACAGTTACTTCTTCCTAGACTCTAGTGTTTTACAACAGTGAATATAAAACCAGGGGAATCAGACTAGATAACCTCCATGATTCTATGACATTTAAAGGTCCCTCTAAAAGGTCCCTTTGATATGTAATATAGGGACTATTAATACTCTGTTTCTCCAGCAGAGTATGCTACCAGCCCAGAGAGGTTAAGAACTTCTGAATGACAAGCACATCTGTTCCTAAGTGTCAGGAACAAGGACAGGCTCTCAGAACCATTTAGCTTAAGGCAGAGTAGTAATTGCTGAATGTTTGGGGTAAGAAAGAGACATGGGGCCAAAATTAGAGGTGGCTTTACATATAGGCAGTATGAGTCAAATGCAATTTAAGGGAAAATGAAAGACCTTAAATCCCCAAGTTTTACATATATGTATATCTATAAGTACACATATATAGCATATGTAGACATATGTGTATATATATATATGTATGCCCGTACACTCACATTTATTATATAACTGTACAGATATGTAATGTGGATGTGAATGGATAGAAATAATCCCAAGCAGAAAGGCTGTTCCTGAGATGGGGAAGAGGACAGAACAGAAGTTAGGCTATCATAGAATTAGAGACCTTAGACTTAGAAGTCTTTCAGGCAGGGACTGTCTTTGCTTCTTTTTGTATCCCCAACACTTAGCACGCAGTAGGTACTTAATAGATGTTTATTGTATTGTATTTTGCAGATAAGGCAACCAATGCCCAAAGAGGTTGAGTGACTTGTATCATGTCAGATAAGTAATCAGTAAAGCTTTAGTTTGAATCCAGGCTTTCTTATTTCACACATGACCACTGTGCACTAAACCCTCCTTTCATTTGATTAAATGTATTATCACATTACATGCTTAGTGTAAATTAATGGCAACTTCTCACTCAAATTTCCTTTGCATCACCCTTTTGGGTGGGTAGTTGCCCTCCAAAGGCAATGGAGCCCTAGGTATAGAGGTGCCAGGACTGGAAAAAGAACAAGGATTCCAAAAAGGGAGAGGAGAGCACACTAATGCTAAGCACTATTTGGAAACTTTGAACGGAATGGTACTGCTCCCTCCAGTATCAGGGAAAGTAAGAGGGTTAACCATTAAATCACACAGAGTGACCCAGAAAAGGCCTTGGAATAAGGGGATTAAAGGCAGCCTGTAGTTGGGCACCCCCTAAATGGCCAGTTCACTTTGACAAAGTCTTCTGTGACCCTGGAGACCAATGAACCTTTCATAAATCTCAGGCAGTTGTAGAAACAAGAATCTGGACTCTTGAGCAGTAGCCAAAGTGGTGGAGGGGGAGGGGAAGTTAGAAGGAAGGAGAAAGGGAAGAGGAGATAATGAGGAGCAAATATGCAAGCTCCCCTCCTTTACTATACACCTTCCACTTCCTAAGAATCAGGGTTTAGTCTGAGAGAGCAAACAGGCAGTGTGGAGCTTGGTTTTACACTGCTTACGTGGGCAGGATTTCAGGATGTGTACCACCTTCCTAGCAGTCTCCTGGAAAAGGGTGGTGGCCCCACTCTCACCCGCCCATAACCAGAACTTGGGTGGGCTAGTTAACGCCTCCTCACAATCTTTGCAGAACGGGGAGCAGTACTTCAGGTTGGGTGAAAAGATGGCTGTCTCTATCCTCAAAAGATCGCAAGCTTGCTCCTCCCTTCTCTCCCTCAAGCCTCACACCCCCTTTTTGTGAACCCCTGGGCAGCCTTCCCTGGGGCCATGGGAAGGCAGAACCAGAGAAACAGAGATTCTGTAAAAAGTCCCATGCACACGGCTTGGGGTGCGGGGTGGGGAGCAGAGTGGTTGGGACTGTGGGTTGAAGCCAAAGGCTAGAAAGCTACGGTCCTGCCCATCCCAAAGTCTCCGTTCTTTGTCTATGGAGGGAGGAGCTGGGCTGTCAGGGTGTCTGACTCGTCCCCAAACATTGCAAAGGGCTCCAGGAGAACAGTCTCGCTTGCACCCCTATTACTACACAAGTTAGGAAAGGTGAGACATTTCCTTTGACATTAAGAGGAAAAAAAACAGCGAGGACCTTTTCTTTTTTCACTGGGAAAGTTTTTTTTTTTTTAATAAACAAAAGCAAAAAAGTCACCCACTCTGTCTCCGAAGGCTGAAAACCAAATTAAAAACCCTATTCGAAGTTTGCAAAAGTTGCATTGTAAGTTTCCTACATCTCTCGGGGCGAGCTCCATTTCTGACTCCGGTTTTGGATCCGGGGTGTTCTAGCCTCTTCCCCTACCCCCAGAATGGTGGGGAGAGCAGGGTAGCCTCGGTCTGGACAGATCCCGGTCCGAGTGATGCGAAATAGCCATTAGTAGTTCTGCCTGGCATTAATGGGTGCTGGCTAGCTAGAGAGCAGCGGTCCGTGCCTTCATTTGAACTTTTCCTTGCTCAAACATCTGAACGCAAGGAAAATCTCGTCTGGAAAAGTTGCAAAGGGACTAAGAAGATTCGGGAGAAAGAAGGCAGAGAAAGCCATTTATTTACCTCATGCTGGCTGGGGGCTGGTCTGCCTGCAGCTGCAGTAGTTTCCGGGCTTTCTTCTCTGTTCTGATTGCTCCTTAACGCAGTTTCTTAGCTGGGAAAGTTACAGGCTTAATTGTTGGGAGTTTTGTTGTTGTTGCCGTTCTTGTCCTTTGATTATTTCTTCTTATTTTTGTTTGTTTAAAGTTGAGCAACGTGGAGAAAAACGGAAACCGGAAAGTGAGACTGCTTCCCAACTGAGCTGGATCCTGTTGTGGGGTGGGTGGAATCTGACGTGACTTGAGAGCTCTGAGTTGAGAGCTGTCAGAGGCCCTGCTTCTCAGAAGAAACCCTCATTCACTGGAGTAAATGTTATGTAGCTAGGTTTTGGAGAAGACTGAATGATTTCTCCCGAAATTTACAAGTATCTGATGGAGAAGGGATGTTAAGGAACCTGGGATCCTACTACCACCTGCCTCAGAGACTCTACCTTCCATCTTTTATCCCTAAAGGCGATACCACTGATACATCCTTTGTACATTTTGTGATTGGAATGGTTTTCTCAGGAGCGGTGATGGATTTAAGTTGACCTAACTATAAATATCCAAACTCTGTATCTTATATTTGTAAAAGTGAGTGGCTGAAAGTGGTGTGTTTTAGGTCAGTGGCTCTCAAACTTTTGTTTTCAGCATTCCTTTATAGTATTAAAATCACTGAAGATTTGTCCGAAGAGTTTTTGTTTATCTGAGTTATATTTATAGATATTTACCATATTAGAAATAAGAAGTAATTTTGAATTTGGAGACCCTCTGAAAGTGTTTCAGAGACCCCCCCCTCAGAATTCTCTATACCACACTTTGAGAACCCCTACTTTATTTAGGTGGCTATGGAAAAGCAAGATTTTTTAACTTTTAAAATGTTTTATTGGTATCTCTCATTTTTACACCATCCTTATTTCCAAAGAAATCTATTTCCCATCCCCTGCCGAGTACCATCCCTCAGTACAAGTTATGGGGAAATAAAAGCAGTTTTCCAAAACTTACCAACATAAATTAAGTTGGCAGTATTCAAAATCTCCCTCTTCTGCAAAGAAGTGACCAATATTTGTTCTATCTCTTTCTGATATCAAGCTTAGTCATTGCAATTCCCAGCATTCAGGTTTTTTTATTTTTTCATTTTTTAAATTTGTGTTTTCATTGTTGCTGGGGTCCATTCACCCCATCATTCAATTATTCCTGACAATGGAGACATTATGGACTCCTTAAAGTTCCGCGTCATTGTGGCTATTTTATATATATATATTTCCCAGTCTATTGATTTCACTTTGTATCAAGTTGATTTATTTTTATTTTATTTTTTGTCATTAAAAAAGCAACACAGACTTTTTCTCTTTTCAATGGGAAAGTAAAATGATGTTGTCGCTGGTCTTCTCAGGCTTGACATTCATAATTTTTCATGGCATGCTAATTAATATTCCATTCTATTTCTTTCTGTTAGTTATTCCTCAATCTATGGCCATCAACTTTGTTTCCAGTCTTTACTATTTTAAAAAGGTGTACTATAGATATTTGGGGATTTATGGGAACAAACAGCTATACTTTGATCTATCTTTAAGTATATGCCCAGCACTACTAGGATTTCTGAGTTAAAGAATAATAAACTCATAGAAATAGAGCTGGAAAAGATCTTTTCATTGAATCCTACCTCCTCATTTTATAATGAGGAAACTGGGGAAATAAAGAGGTTAATTTATTTACCCAGGATTGAATGGGTAGAGTTTAGGGTGTTAAATTACTTTGATCCCAAATCCAGCTTAATTCTTAGCATAATTCCAAATTGCTCCCCAAAATGGTGGGGTCAACTCAGATTCACAAACAGGTTGGTTATTAGTATACCTGCTTTTTCTCAGTCCCCACAATACTAACTCTCAGAGGTATTTTGATTTGCTTTTCTCTTAGTCTTAGTGATTTGGAGCAGTTGTTAATAGTTTGCTGTTCTTTTGAGAGCTTCTTTGTTCATCTTTTGGCCACAGGCCCATTAGGGGATGGCTCTTAGACTGAGATATCTGTTAGTTTCTCATATATCATCGAACAGATCTTTTCAATTCCCCTTTATTCTTGTTTAGTTAGGGATTTTCTCACTACCCATGACTGAAATATATCTGATATGCTTCTTATCTCATTTTTTAAAAAATAGTGTGAACTTTAACATTCAGATTACATATCCATTTTGAACTTTTAAAAAAATAGACTAAGATGATGGTCTAAAACTAATTTTTATGAAATTACATTCTCGTTTTTCTAAGACTTCTTGTCCAATAATGTGTTCATTTTTTTCCCAGGAAATTTGTGTTTTTGTGTTTATCTAATCTTGAGTTACTGACCTCAGTTATTTCTGATTCTTGAGGCAGTCAGGTGGCACGGTAAATAGAACACTGGACCTAGAACAAGAAGACCTGAGTTCAAATGTAGACTCAGACACACAAGACCTCTGTGATCCTGGGCAAATGGGTTACTGTGAAGATAAAATGAGATGATATTTATAAAGTGCTTTCTAAACCCTGAAGGACTATATAAATATTACTGTTATTTCTTCTTTTATTAAAGCTTTTTATTTACAAAGCATATACATGGGTAATTTTTCCAACATTGACCCTTGTAAAGTCTTTTGTTCCAAAATTTCCCCTCCTTCCCCCATCCCCTTCCCTAGCTGGCACATAGTCCAATACATGTTAAATATATTGAAATACATGTTAGATCCAATGTATGTATGTATGCATATTTATACAGTCATTTTGTTGCACAAGAAAAATCAGATCAAGAAGGAAGAAAAAGAAAAACTGAGAAAGAAAACATAATGCAAGCAAATAACAGAAAGAGTGAGAATGCTATGTTGTGTTCCACACTCAGTTCCCAAAGTCCTCCCTCTGGGTTTAGATAACTCTCTTTGTCAGTGAACAAGTGAAACTGGTTTGAATCATTTCATTGTTGAAGAGAGCCACGTCTATTAGAATTGATCATCGTATACTCTTGTTTTTGCTGGGTATAATGATCTCCTGATTCTGCTCATTTCACTTGGCATCAGTTCATGTAGGTCTCTCCAAGCCTCTCTGTATTCATCCTGCTGATCGTTTCTTACAGAACAATAGTATTCCGTAACATTCATATACCATAATTAATTCAGCCATTCTCCAGTTGATGGGCATCCAGTCAGTTTTCAGTTTCTTGCCACTACAAAGAGGGCTGCCACAAACATTTTTGCATATGTGGGTGCTTTTCCTTCCTTTAAAATCTCTTTGAGATATAATCCCAGTAGAAATCCTTTGTGGGATCAAAGGTTATGCACAGTTTTATAACTTTTTGAGCATAGTATCATATTGCTCTCCAGAATGGTTGGATCTGTTCACAATTCCACCAACAATGCATTAGTGTCCCAGTTTCCCCACATCCCTTCCAACATTCAGCATTATCTTTTCCTGTCCTCTTAGTCAATCTGAGAGGTGTGTAGTGCTATCTCAGAATTGTCTTAATTTGCATTTCTCTGATCAATAGGGATTTGGAGCACCTTTTCATGTGGCTACAAATAGTTTCAATTTCTTCATTTGAAAATTGTCTGTTCATATCCTTTGACCATTTATCAATTGGAGAATGGCTTGAACTATTATAAATTTGAGTCATTCTCTCTATATTTTAAAAATGAGGCCTTTAGCAGATCTTTTGGATGTAAAAATCTTTTTCTAGTTTATTGCTTCCCTTCTAATCTTGTCTGCATTAATTTTGTTTGTACAAAAACTTTTAAACTTAATATAATCAAAATGATCTGTTTTATGATTAATAATGATCTCTAGTTCTTCTTTGGTCACAAATTCCTTCCTTCACCACTAATCTGAGAGGTAAACTATTGTATGTTCTTCTAATTTGTTTATAATATCATTCTTTATGTCTAGATCATGAACTCATTTCGACCTGATCTTGGTATACGGTGTTAGGTGTGGGTCTATGCCTACTTCCTGCCATACTAGTTTCCAATTTTCCCAGCAGTTTTTGTCAAATAGTGAATTCTTATCCCAAAAGCTGGGGCCTTTGGGTTTGTCAAATACTAGATTGTTGGCTATTTTGTTCTGTGAATCTAACCCATTCTACTCATCAACTTCTCTATTTCTTAGCCAGAACCAATTGGTTTTGATGACTGCTGCTTTATAATATAGTTTTAGATCTGATACAGCTAGGCCACCTTCATTTGCTTTTCTTTTCATTAATTCCTTTGAAATTCTTGCCCTTTTGTTCTTCCAGATGAATTTTGTTGTTATTTTTTCTAGGTCAATTATTGTTTTTTCCTATGTATTTTGGAAGAGTTCACTGATGTGCCTTAGTTCCTTGTGATTTGTGCTCTAACCAGCAATGGAAAACAGCCTAGAGTCACAGAATGTCAGGGCTGAAAAGGACGTTAGACTACTTCGGTGCATTCAAGTTATAGAGAAGAAAAGTCTCATAGTTTAGGAAGTGACTGCCCAAATGAACTGAGACTGGAATAAAAGTTTGCAAATTCCCAGGCCATCTTTCTATTATGTCACACTATTCACATGCTTTGCTTTCTTTCCACCTTTCCAGCCTTTCTGTATTCTCTCCTTGATCACGGAAGAAAATATTATTTCCCACTCCAGTATATTGAATTTAGGCTTTTAGAGATCCTCTAGGATCATATATTTGGAGCTGAAAGAGACCTTAGAATTTTCTCACTTTACAAATGAGGGAACTAAGATAGGTTAGATGATTTACCCAAGGTGACACAGGTAATAAATAAAGGTCAGAGGTTAAATTCAAACCCACATCCTCTGGCTTCACAATTCTTTCTGCAGTGCCGTGTTGGAATGGGTTCTAGGGGGTTGCATGGTATAATGGGAAAAAGGTGAAGCATTATAATACTGAAATAACCTGCCTCATTTGGAAGTGAGGAAAACATGCCGCAGACCTTAAAATGGCACAGACTATGAGCTACTAGCAATCATTTTGATTCAGAAGACCTGGGTCAAAATAGTGTCTGAAGCAATGATCTAAAGTGATTTGTTTTACCTGTCTTAGGCTTTGCTTTCCCCATCCATAAAATAAAGAGGTTGAACTATACATGATCTCTTAAGTTCTCTTCAAATTCTAACAGTATTTTAATCAATGGTCTTGACCTATAACTGTGCTTCCTGAGCAGAGTTCTGATTTGGTCCATCCATAATTGTAATGGCTTTTGTTACAAGTGATTTTTGTAGGACTGCTTCGTTACCATTAGGTTTTTTGCCTCTCTACTATAGTTTACCATTCAATTAGGTTTGTGAATAATTATTTTTAGTGAATCAACAACAAACAACAATTGAACCCTCACTAGCAAAGCACTGTGCTGGAAGTTGGGTATAAATGAAGGAAATTGAGAAATCTCTATAACCTAAAGAAATCTGTAATTTCATTTCTCTCTCTCTCTCTCTCTCTCTCTCTCTCTCTCTCTCTCTCTCTCTCTATTTCTCTCTCTCTCTCTCTCTCTCATTCCTTCACTCTTTCTCTCTGTAAATATATGTATATATAAACATATTTGTAGATAATATACTATAGTATGTTATCGATTAGGTTAATCATGAAAATTAATAATAACTTACATTTTTATTGTGCTTTAAAGTCTACATTTGATGAAAGTGGATATCAAAGTTAATGATTCAGCAAGCCCCCAACCAGAGGTACTAGTCCTCCATAAATGTCCATACACCCCCAATGTATGCAATGTACTTTGTAAACTTTAATGAGGACTATTATTATTAGCTGATAGGAAGGAAGTATCATGGCACATCTCTGAAAATGGCACAAGGTCTAGATCTATGTTACTCACTGCATCACATACATTTCCTGGATCCAGATAATACCTACGAGGAATTCAGTTTTGTTTAGTTTTGTTTTGGGAGTGAGGAAGAAAAGGAAGAGAATTTCTACCAGTAGTCTTCCTCAGGGGAGTATTAATAGTTGGTAGATATTATGTAGACTATCTAAGTTATGGCACTGCCTGTCCTCAGTGGGTACAAAGCTTTTCTATATTCTGAACTGGAATAGATTTAGTATTAAAAAAAGTCAAACAGAATTTTGGAGAATAATGTGAAGAAGGATCATCAGTCTCTTTCTCTTGTCCTACTTAGTAACTAAATGAAAGCATGGATCCTATTTTTAAAGAGAATTCTGCAACCTCTTAGGTTTTATATTCCTGGAAAGAATTGGCCACCATTCCCCCCCCCCCCCCCCCCCCCCCCCCCCCCCCCCCCCCCCCCCCCCCCCCCCCCCAACAGTCTACACAGCTGTGATAAGCTCCAGGGACAGCTGTCTTCATTGTTGCCTGGCAACAGCAGACCTCATTTTTTGAGCCTGGGGCCAAGGAGGAATTCAGAGGATTCAGATTAGTGGGAGGGAGGGAGGCAGTCCACAGACAGCACTACTCAGATCTTGTTTTATTTTATTTTATTTTTAATTTTTCTTTTTGTTTTGTTTTGGTCTCAATTTAGGCACATATTTGTTTTATTTAAATAAATAAATAATAGCAACAACAACAACAACAATAATAATAAAGTTAAACATGTAACTAGCAATGGCAATTAAACTACTTAATTCCACCCTCCTCCCCCATATACTCACAGTTCCCTTTGAAAAATGGACTTTGTGCATCATGCTTTGCTTTATAAGTCACAGTGCAGTTATAAGTATTATTGTACTGCTCAGTTCATCGGCTTTGTATCCCCTTTTGGGATGTGTTTCCCATTAAAAGTTTAATGATGAAGTGAATTGACTTTGCCTTTTTATGGGGATAAGGGAAGGAGGGGAAAGTAATTTTGTTTCTTTTTGTGGTTCTTTAATGAGCACCATTAGATATTAGCATTACTATATGTGAAGATGAATTAAAAATATTTTGTATGAAACCATGAATCTATTATATATACTTTGCATTTAAAAAGATATAAGAAGAACTTGGAATATATTACCTATCAGACTTAAGGATAGGAGAATACTATGAAGAAACAAGAAGTAGAGAGCATTTTTGAAGTATAAAATGGAAAATTTTCATTAAATTAAAATGTTCTTATATAAATAAAACCAATGTAGCCAAGATTAAGAGGAAAGCAGAAAATCAGTAAAAATTTTCATAGATAATCTCTCAAATGAAGGTCTCATTTTTCAACTATATAAAAAATACTTCGTCAATTTATAACATGAGGCTTATTCTGATAAATAGTCAAGGGATATGATCAGACAATTTTTCAATGAAGAAATCGAATCTACATGTAATCACATGAAAAAATTCTCTAAATTAATATTGATTAGAGAAGTATTAATAGCTATAACTTTGATATAATCTTACACTTGTCAGACTGACTAAAATAATAGATGCTCTTTAATTGGGGAATAGCTAAACAAGTTGTGGAATAGGATCATGATGGAATACTTGTGATGTAAGAAATGATGAGCTGGTTGATTTAGAGAAAAAGAAAACATAGAAAGATTGGAGTTATGAAGAAAAATGTCATCCACCTCCAGAGAAAGAACTGACAAATAAATATATGCTTAATATGGTCCTATATAAATGTATATATGTGAATATGTATGTGCTTATTTATAAATATGTATAGATATGTATACATATGTGTGTATACACATACATGTATTTAATTTTGACTTTTTCTAGGGAATAATGGGGAGGGAGGGAGAAAAAAACTGTATAAAAGAGAACAGAAGAAAACCTAGAAGGAAATACAAGAGTTGGATAGCTTTGAAAGCAATGCACAGAAGAATGTTTGTGGCAGGTTTCTTTGTAGTGGCTAGAAACTGGAAACTGAATGAAGAATGGCTGAATAAATTGTGGTGTATGAATATTATGGAACATTATTATTCTGTAAGAAATGAGCAGCAGGATGATTTCATAAAGGCCTAGAGAGACTTACATGAACTGTTGCTGAGTGAAATGAGCAGGACCAGGAGATCATTATATACTCAACAATAATACTATATGATGATCAATTCTGATGGACCTGGCCATCCTCAGCAATGAGATGAACCAAATCAATTCCAATAGAGCAGTAATGAATTGAACCAGCTACACCCAGCTAAAGAACTATGGGAGATGACTATGAAGCATTACATAGAATTCCCAATCCCTATATTTTTGTCCGCCTGCATTTTTGATTTCCTTCATACGCTAATAATACCCTATTTCAAAGTCCGATTCTTTTTGTACAGCAAAATAACTGTTAGGACATGTATACTTATATTGTATTTAATTTATACTTTAACATATTTAACATGTATTGGTTAACCTGCCATCTGGAGGAGGGGATGGGGGGAAGGAGGGGAAAAATTGGAACAAAAGGTTTGGCAGTTGTCAATGCTGTAAAATTACCCATGCATATAACTTGTAAATAAAAAGCTATAATAAAACAAAAAAGAAAAAAAAAAGAAAGAAAGCAATGCACAATATTTATTCCATAGGTTAAAAAAAGTAAAAAATTCAAGCAGGCCTCAGACACTTAATATTTCCTAGCTGTGTGACCCTGGGCAAGTCACTTAACCCCAATTGCCTCAGCAAAAAAAAAAAAAAAAAAAAAAAAGTACACAGTTCAAAATAAAAATTTATTGTTTTATATTGAATCCTTTCTTATGATCTGCTGTGGATATAAAAATATCCTTTTTTTTTCTTTTCTCATTTTGCATTTAACTTTAAAATGAATAAAAAAGGATACAATAATAAAAGCTTGAATTTGTAGAAACGTTTAGATTTTTTCAAGCTTTTAAATGAAATTATCTAATTTTATCCTCAAAATAGTCCTGATTTTAAAATGTATATAAAACCATTTTACAGATGAGGAATTAAGGCAGAGAAAAGTTAGATAACTTGCCCAGAATCAGACAGCTGGTGTCTGATGTGTGTTTGAACTCATCTTTCTGAATCAAGATCCCTTGCTCTATCTATTATGCCACACAATTGCTGAATATAATAAATTCAGCATATGAATTTCAAAAATGTCCTGCTTGTTATTTCTGAATCCCTTCTGTTTTATTCTGCTCAGATTTCAGGAAAAAACTTGTGTCTGTCTTTCCTGCCTCCCTTTCATCTTCACTTCTCCCTCCCCTCCCTTTCTCCCCTTCCCTTCCTTACTTCCCTTCCTTCCTCCCTTCCTTTCTTCTTTCCCTTCTTTCTTCATTCCTTCCTTCCCTCTCATTCATTTCTCACCTCCCTGCTTCCTTCCTTCCTTCTTTTCTTTTCCCCTTCTGCCTTCATTCCTTCCTTCCCTCCTTTCTTTCATCTTCCCTTCCTTCCTCCTTTCCCTTCCTCCCTTCCTCCCTCCCTTCCTTCCTTCCTTCCTTCCTTCCTTCCTTCCTTCCTTCCTTCCTTCCTTCCTTCCTTCCTTCCTTCCTTTTTTCTTTCCTTTCTTCCTTCTTTCCTTCCTCTCTCCCTCCTTTCCTTCTTCTCTCCTTTCCCCTTTTCTCTTCCTCTTACCCTTCCTCCCTCCCTCTCTCCCTTCTGTCTTTCCTTTAAAAAAATTATCTCCTAACCCTCTCCCTGAATCTGTAACCACAAAGCTTCCAATACCTTCTTTGTAACAACTGGATTGATTCAAACAAAATAAATCCATACATTAGCCATGTCACAACTGTATATTTAATCTGCCCCTTCATCTTTCAGCCTCTTTGTCAAGGACATTGGTATGCTTCATCAATCCTCTGAAGTAATAGTTAGTCATTGATTTGAGCAGAGTTTTAAGTCTTTCCAACTTTTTTTTTTTCAATGTTATCTTTGCTATATAAATTATTCTTCTCACTTCACTCTCCATCAAGTTAAACATCTTATGTTATCTCTTAATTCATCTTTTTAATTATTTCTTATAAAGCAATAATATTCCACTGAATAAATTTAGCAATTTATTTAGACATTTCCTAATTGATAGGCACCACTATGGTTATTATTATTATTATTTTTTTGCTAAAAATGGTATTACAACTTCTTTTTAAAATGTAGATCTGTTCCCTATATTTTTGATCTCTTTGAAGGTATATGTCTTGTATTAGTAATACTGTTTCAAAGCATATGCAAAATTTAGTATCGCTGAATCACTTAAAAATATATTTATTTATTTTATTTTGAACTTAAGAAATAAAACAAGCACTTTTATAACAGTATAACAGAAAAAAGATGATTGCACATGAAACTACAAGTCTACTATGTATAATTTGCTCTTTCTTTTAAATATATAATAGTTATCATGTAACTCCCCCCCCCTTTTATCTTCCCCCTATCTTAGAGATGGCTACCATGAAACACAAATATGTATATGTGTGTGTGTGTCTGTGTCTGTGTGTGTACAAACATATATGTAAAATCCTTCTATACATACTTCTGTTTATCAATTCTTTCTCTGGATACAGATAGCATCTTCCTTCAAAGGTCATTTGTCTGATCCAATTCACAGCTCCCACAAAAGTACATGAGTGTGCCATCTTCCCATGGACCCTCTAATATTTCATTTTTCTTTTCTGTTATCTTTGACAATATGATGATATGATATAAAGTCTCACAGTTATTTTAATTTACATTTCTCTAATTTACTAGTAATCTGGTGCATTCTTTTTATATGTTAATCTAGATTTCTCTCTTTGAGAAATACCTGTTTATATTTAATATTCAACTTACCTACTGAAGAATAACTTTTGTTTTTGAATATATGAATCAGTTCCCTACATGTTCAGAAATCAGTCCTTATCAGAGAAATGGGCCACAAAGATTCCCCCCTGACCTGGTTACTTGTTTCCTTTCTAATTCTAACTGACTTAATTCTGTTGGCACAGGAACTTTTCATTTTTAGGTAATACAGATGATCCATTTTATCTTCTGTGATGCTCTCTATAATTTCTTTGGTCATGAATTCTTTATTTATAATTGCAAAAAGTATCTCCTTCCATGTGCCTTTAACTTATTTATAATGTCACCTTTTACATGCTTATCATGTATCCATTTGCAGCTTCCTGTTGGTGTAATGTAAATTTTTTGTTCGCCAAACTTGCATCAGACTTTCAAGTTTTCTAGTTTTCTTCACAATAGTGATCCTTACTCTAGTGGTTGGGGATTTTGTCTTACTTGAATAGTATGCTATTGTGCTCATCTCTTCCACTGATGAACATTTTAAAAAATAAATGTCAAAGTTTTAATAATTTGGAGTAAAATTTGTATACTCTGTATAAGTATAATTTGATATTTGGTAATGCTATACCCCATTTCCCACTTTTTTCATGGTTTCCCTCAAAATCTCCAACCTTTTGTTTTCTCATATAATGTTATTATTTGTTCTAATTCTCAAAAGGGATTTTTTTTGATAGTTTGATGTATGGTACTGAATAAATAAATTATCACATTGGTATCATTTAAAAATATATTGGTGTTTTACAGTTTCCTTAACATTGGACTACCCCAACTTTTCTGATAAAAATCCAACCTCATTATACTATATAGTTTTTAAAAATGGTCTCTTCACTGTTATTGTTATATTTATGTCAATTTTCATTAAGATTATTAGTCTATCCTTGGTTTAGGAATCAAGACCATAATTACTCCCTACAAGAAATTTGGTAGAAAAATTTTCCCCTTATTTTAGCAAAGAATTTATTTAAGGAATTGTTGTCTAAATGTTTTGAAGAATTCAATTGTAAATCCAATTAGATGTGTTTTTATTGCTTGAAAGTTCATATAAATGAATTTGTACATGAGCCTTATTCAATTTCTTTTCCATAGGGTATATTAAATTATTTTTACTGCATGTCATATTAATTTATTTTTACATAATTTATCTTTACATAAAATTATTCACTTTTCATCAATTAATTGGTATATAATTTAGAAAAAGAGTTTTGATGATTTATTTTATTTTGTCTTTCTTTGTTGTGAAGTCCCTTTTTCATTTTTCTTCCTGGAAGCTTGGTTTTCTTCTTTGCTTTTTAGAATCAGATAGACTGGGTAGTAGTATATCAGTTTTATCTGGATTAAGTAATAATATAAGATATTTTAGTAATTACAGTAAAACATTATCCCTTCCACATTATAGGAGTTAGAGATGTGGTGACTCTTTCCAACCCCTGCAATCTAGAAAATCTATGTAAGTTTTTTTGATTAACTTTTTGTGCCAAAGAGGAAATATGAATTATTATGATATTAAAAGATAAATTATATTAATATTGTACAATACTATACATATATTTTGTGCATTTCTGAGTTTTTAAACTTTTTTCTGTGTCATTTGCTGGCCTTCATATGTCATTTGCAGCTTTGTAGCAAAGCAATTTGAAAGAGTTGAAGTGCTTTACCTAGGCATAATTTCTTGCAGTAAAATTTAGCTGCATAATGAAGGACATATGGCTCTGAGGACTTACTGCTTAAAGCCTCTTCAAGGTTCTTTTCTCCTTCTTCCTTTCGATCAAGGGACTGGAGCTCCAGTGCAAGAAGAACCTTAATGTAAGCATCTTAATTGTGTTAATTTTGATTGCCTGCCTGAGTAGTTCTAAAGACATGCTAGTATGATTTTTGCCAGGACTCTCCAGGCGAAACATGGTGATTGCAAATCCAGTGTTGAATTCAGGGTTTTCAGGCTCTGATTCCAGAGCCTTTTGGAAACAAGGTTTGGACTTTTCATAATATGTCCATGTAAACTTGAGCAGTGCCCACCCTTCTTCACAGTCAATTTCTGGAAGTTCCACTTTATAGTCAAAAGGACTTAAAAGCCTTTTACAATTTGCCTCTACCCTGTCTAGGTAAGTCTGGGTTTCAGGCAGCCTGTTCATGTGATAATAGATCTAGGCATAGTTTCCCCAGGTCACAAAGCTTTTTATTTTTGCTTGATCATCATGAAACAGTTGGATCAATTCTTCAGTTTTTCTCAAGAGCCTCCTCATTTTGACCTCTCACATGCTTTACATAAGCTAATTTATTGTGAATTCTCACATTGAACTTTGTGTCCAGGAAATTAATTTCTTCCAGAATCCCGTTTTCTAAGGCAAGTCTATGTCTTCTCTCATTAAATCCCATGTGAAGTGGCATCTCAACTGGAGCAGGGAATGCACCATAAGATTCCTCTCATCTCCCACTGCGGACATAAACAGAATGTTCTGTTATTAGGTACTGAACAAACAATGGAAAGGAAACTAGAATGACCATTTCCAACTTCTACCCTCATCACAGAGAAACACTTAAGTTATCTTCCAATTACTTTCCTATTCTGTCATTCTTTAAGAGTCCACTTGTCTAGATAAGGAGTTTATCCTGCTTATCTACTGTGGGCCTCTCCTTCTCAATCTGTGTCTCTTCTTTCTCTGTGAATAAAGACATTTAAAGAAGGTGTCTCTGCTGGATGAATGCAGATCATTCAGATGTTTAGGTAGTAAGAGAAGGCTTCAAGGTTTCCATGAACTTCCTTTCCTCTTCTTTTCCTGAGAAAAATGCCCTTTATCCATATATTCCCTGCCGCTAAGTAAAGGAACCTGATTATTTGGCCCATGTCTTTCTAAAGAGTCTCCCACATCTCCCCTCCTCATAGGGAAATGGAAATGCCAGGTAAGAGATCCTTTATCATCCCACTGTGGAGCACTAGTTCCTGAAATGCTCCCTGCTTGTGGAATTATGGAATTCTGGATCATGGACTCTGTGTCCATCAGGTCTTATATTAGCATACAGTGCTATTTGCCCTAATCACATAAGAGATAATGAATATAATTATTCTCTGCTCTTTCTTATGAAGCCATGACAAAATGCATTTAAAATGCAATCCTATATCCTTATGTCTTGTTGACTATACTCTTTTATATGTTTTGAAATAGAATAGGAAATGAAGTTATTATGTAATGCCTTTTTTAGTGTAGGATTTTTCTTCCATTTTTGACCTTCTGAGTCTTGAAATTGCTACTTTCCTTGCTGTCTTTACAAATCCTGAGGAAAGGGGCAAAACTTGAAGTACATCTAAGGTTTTTGGGCATTTGGTACTAACATACTATGTTCATCTTTAGGTTGTTTGAGACCACCATACATTACCAGGGACCGCATCTACTATCACTGAATATGTGTTCTGCCTAGAGGCAAAGTGTATTATACCAGGAACAGGGTTCAGAGTTTACTTCACCCAAACTCATCATTACATAGAAAATTCATCATATATAGAAAGAAATCCCTAGTCCCACAGTGCTTAAAGAACGTAACTAACATTTGGCTGAAAAAAAAAGAAATCCAATTAAATATTTAATTGAACAAAATTTTAGTAAGTGACTACAATTTGCAAGGCAATGTGTCTTAGACAAAATGTACAATAGGACCTGCCTTCAAGGTTGGGCATCAATGTGCAGCTACTAGTCTCTAATATATTTAGTATTTATATAATCAAGGTTTCTATTTCGTTTCATTTCTTTTATCTTCTGGGTCTATAAAATACATGTTAACCCAAGGACAACTGTGGGATAACCCAGAAGAGGATAACTCAATAAGTAAATGAGTGAAATATATCATAAATAAATATACTATAAACAAATTAAGTATATTTCTTTTTCTAGAGCTATTCATTTAAGAAGGTTCCAACCAATAAGGATTATTTGAGTAGCCATAAAAGTCCTAGAAGTGTGTTAGGCAGGTACCACAGATTTCAAGAGGAAGAGAGAACATGGTCTTAGCCTGTAAAGATTTACCATTTTGCAATTGCTATCAGCAAATTAGAAATCGGCATTTCACATGGGAGCTAGACAAGCATGGCAGCACTTTGGGTAAGTATCCTTTTGTTTGTTTGTTTGTTTGTTTTTGAGGGAGAGAGGGTGTTGTTATATGATCGCAGATTTGATGGAACTTAATTACTAAACTGAATGTCCTTCCTTAGATGTCATGAACGACAAATTGAGCATCTGTTTAAAACCCTGATCTGGATATACAACCTTATTTGTAAGGCATTAGCTACATACATCCCAGTGCTGGGAAGCATCCGTAGTCTTCCATAGGTCAGCTAGTTAAAGGTAGGGTAGAAAGGCAGGCAGCTATGAAAAGGGAATCAGAAAAGTCATAGCTACAAAGAGAGCGTGATTTCCATATTTCAAATTGTTATAATAGAAACTTCTTAGGAACTTTTATCTCCTGAACTGCATGGAGAGTCAGGGGTCTGCATATGGGAAGACTGAGGGAACCTGGCTGATCAGGAACAGCATTATCAGCTGTGCTATCCATATTTCTGGGAAAGAAAGAACCAGCTCCCTGTTGAGTACAGAAACAGTGGGGTAGGGGTGCTGCTAGCTGTGTTCATTTGCAGGAAGGGAAAGCTTTTGATTTGGGTTCTAGGACAGAGGGGAGAACCGAAGTAAAGCTAGAGGCACCCCCCCCACACACACACACAATTAAAGGTGTTTACACTAATATTTCTCGTTGAAAAAAAATGAAATGGCAACCATATAAACTTACTATGAAAAAAGGAACAACCTGGTTTATCTTCAGAGTAGGACACTGAAGTTAAAAAAACAAATCTTCTACACCAAAGAATAATGGTAAATGGCTCCCTGCTCAGAGAGAATTTATAGAAGAACCCCACAAAAACCTTGAAAATTAAATGAGACAAATTGAGAAAAAACTAAAAAACAAACAAACAAAATTTCAAGAAAAACAAGAAATTATGAAAAAACTTTACCAACTGGACAAGGGGATACAAATATAAAGATGAAAATTACTTTTTGAAAATTAGAATTGGACTGGGGGAAACCAGGGAAGTTATAAGAGACCAAAATATAACAAAAGAGAACATAAAGAATGAAAAAAAAAAGAACAAAATGTGAAACCTAAGAAAAATAACAGATCTGGAGTACAGATCAAGAAGAGAAAATATAAGAATAATTGGATTATCTGAAAACTTGAACAACAACAAAAAAGAACCTTGACACAATAATGCAAGAAATAATCCAAGAAAATTGTCCTGGAGTGATAGAACAAGAGGGGAAAATAGAAATAGAAAAAAAAATCCACCAATCGCCACTTCAAATAGATCCTTTGTGGGAAAATACATAAGAATATTATTGTCAAATTTTGAAAAGCACTTCCCCCAATAAAGAGAAAATTCTACAAGAAATAAGAAAAAAAATTCAAATATGCTGGAGCTACAATTAAAATTGTATAGGATTTGTCAGCAGCCACAATAAAAGACTACAGGTTCTAGAATCATATATATTGACTATCAAAAGAACTAGGCCTGCTGCCAAAAATATCATATATAGCAAAATTATCCATAATACACAATGAAAAAAAGGACATTCAACAACTTTCAACCAAATCTGAACTTAATAGAAAATTTGACATATAAAATTCATTCTCAAAAATCAATTTCAAGGAATTTAACATGGACAAATTGTTTATATTTTGATATAGAAATGTATATTATGTGTTTAAGATTGACACATGCATTTATACATACATAGACTTGCATCAAAAACAATATGGCTGACATATTGATTTCTCTTTTGATTGAATCTATAAATTTGAGTTGATTTGAGATCAATGATTACCAGCCCTATTTTTTCTTTTCCTAATAAATTCCACTCCTAATCTTTGTTATAACTTTTTTTCCTACTCCTTAACTTGCCTTCCTACTGCTTAACCTCCTTCTCTCCCTTCTTCCACTCCTTTATCATCTCTCCTGGTGCTGAATTTTAATTAAAAAAGTGAGAACTGTTTATAAATATCTATTTATGCACATGAAAGTACTAATGTGCATAAAAACATGTATGTCCAGAGTATCAAGACTAGTACCAGTTTTGCTTCTAATTATCAAGTCTCTTGATTTTTCTATATCTGTTTGGTCCTCTGTTCCTTTCTTTCAATTTGTACCATCATTACTGGAATTCTGACCTTCTTTGACTCATACCTAGACTTTTGCAATAGCTTCTTAACCCTTGTTTCCTACCTACAACCCTTCTTTCAAATTTCTTCTAGTTAATATTTCTAGTATATTCCTTTCATCAAATAATTTCACAATTAAAGAACTTTCAATTTATAAAAGACAGTCCAAATTCGTTAGTTGGACACTCCAGATGCTTTGCCCATATTCTTAGAAACTCTTCAACCTAGTCAATACTTGCTAACAACCTCAGAGTTTGACTTAAAAAAGACAGAGTTAGGTTTTTTGTGTGCTTTATTTCTCTCAAACTGGCAGCATGCATGCAGATCTGCAGTTGGAACTGAGATTGGGATGGGATTAGGCAGCAGGAGTTAAAAAGACAAAAATCACAAGTGGGTATGCATGTGGGGGAGAGAGTAATCATCACATCATGGACTAATCAGAGTTGGCCTTTGTTGCTTTGACTGTTTCTCAGCGATTACAGGATACTCTCTAGATATAGGGAAGTGGGTCAGAGTGGAAAAGGCCAGATCTTTTTAGTTCCATGGGAGTCAGCATGAAATAGTCTGAGTCAGGTCTGTGGCTGTTGGAACAGTAGAGGGAATTCTAGGTTCAGCAAATGAACCCTACAAAGGATCTCTGGTAAGTCAAGCTCAAAGGTTGCTCAATCTTCTTCCTGATTGCATGATTCTGATTCCTAGATGGATCCAGTCTCCTCTGGAATATAAGGGAACTCAAGAAAATCAAAATTATTAGAAAAGTCATTAAATGTCTCAGTTGCACACCATTCATTCTCCTAACAACATTTTTATGCCCTCCAGATTTATTGCCTGCCCTGCTTCAACCTATAGTATCTGTTCCTATTATTCTTCTCTCTAATATGATCTCACATGTTTTAGCTGTTCACATGGATTTTATCTACCTTCTCAAAGGGAGATTAAATTCTATGCTCTGCTAAGCCTTTGGCTTCATTGTTTTATTTCATCTCTAAACACTCATGGCAAATATAGAATGATAGAGATAGAATGGAAAGGGCATTGGTGATGTCATTAATGATTTGGGGGCTATTAGTGACTATTCAATGGAAACCAGAGTGATTGGGATATAAAGGCACAGAAAGCATCCTTGATCTGAAGTTAAAAGACAATTTCATAGCTAAGTGCTATCCCTGAATGTCCTGGGAAAGCACAAAATGTGTCAAGGCAGGAAGGACATGGTTCTGGTTGTAAAGAACTTTAAAAACCAAATGCAGGAATTTCTATTTGATCTTAGAGTAATAGGGACTCAAAAGACTTTACTCAGGAGCTCGGGTGTGGCCACCAAAAGGTTCTCCACCCAAGGGTGGATGCTGAGAACAAGAACATGGTCAGACCCCAACCCTAGTAAATTCACATTGGTAGATGAGTGGAGGATTGGAGTGAAGAGATATGAGGTCCACAGACCTACCTGTATATTGAAGGTACAGGAGATGTCTGAAGTTCCTTCCAAATACAAACCTAGAATCCTCTGACCTTGCCCTCTGTATTATTATATACTCAAGCCAATAGGGAATCTCTAGATTCAAAAGTAGAAGGTAAAGAAGTAGACAGAGGAAAAGTAGGAATGGTTTGGGAGTACTGATTCATAGATCACAATACTAGACAAGGCTAGAATGACTGGGACTTAGTTCTCTTTTTCAAAATATTTCTACCTGTGGTCTGAAATGTTCACTTTGCTTATTCAACTGAACTTTTGGTTAACAAATACTAACTCTTTACAAAAGCAAATACTTTTGTAAAGCTAAGGAAGTTCTTAGTTACTGTTGTTACACAGATTTAGCTCATGTTGCTTTATCTTGTAGATCTATTTTTTTATTCAGCAACCATTTTACTCTATCAGATGAAAGAATTTAGTTATCGGGATTCCAGATTTTGTCATCCATAGGTTGTTTCTGCAAGATATGATGATTTTTAAATTTATTACGTTATGGATTAGGATGAAATATATCCCTAATTAAAGAAAAAACAACAAAATAAAACAAAACAAAAAACTACAACCTGACCTGGAATTCAAGTGGAATTCAGAATGAAAAGTAGGAAAGGAGAGAAGTTAATTTTGTAGAATGAAACTTTGAGTTAGGAAAAGAGGGAAAGATTCTTGAAGTGAAAGGATGCAGGTTCCACTTTTGATTTTCCATTTCACTTACTAGCCATTTCATTTTGTACAAGTTACATCCTTTCTGGGCTATGACTTCTTTGTAGGTAAAATAAAGGGAGCTAGACTAGATAATCTTTTAGTTCCCTTCCAGTTGTATGAACTATATTGCTGAGGTTTTGAGGAAAAGGGACGGAATTCATCCATTACAAAATTTCTGTGTATAATTTTCATTCCCCTAAAGGAAAATTTTTATTTATGTCTCATGACCTTTTGTTCCCAGAACCCAAAATTCAAGCTAGAATAATGTGTAATGTTCAAGGAGATAAAATACAATGCTATATAACCTAAGGAAAAAAAAAAAAGAAATCAACTTATAGGAAGTGGGATGGACAGTTTGAAAAAATAGAAACTAGAATAGAAACCACAGTGAGCTGGAGATCTCTTTGGGAAAAGGTAACCTATTAGTAAGTGTTGAAAGCCATGACAGAGGTTTGGTTAAGGACATGGAATTACTTTTTCAATTGAGATCTGTTTTTTTTAAATTACGGTCATTTCTGATCATATGCTTTCCCCTACACTATCCATTAAGAAATCTCTGATAGAAGGAAATATTTTTTTAAAGAAAAAAAAGAAAGAAGCTAAGAATATGAACTTTGAGGCAAAATAATTTGGAAGATAATGGGGAAAGTAATTTCATTTAAAATTAGATTAACAAGTGGGAGATGATGTAGGACAAAGGATAAGAACAGGAAGTGGGATCATTATTTGACTTTGGGACATCTCATAATTCTGATCCTCAATTTCCTTATCAGTAAAAAAAGGGCATAGGACTAATTAGACTAAGATATGTATGATGATTTTGGTTTTGGGGCATACATAGAGTGCAGTTATGATGAGATATACTAGTTGAAATGTCCTGAGACATGGGACTGGGAACAATGTTGATAGATTCCCTAAAGATATAGATCAGAAAGTAAACTGCCAAAAAGAGCTAAATATCATTGCTGAGTATCCAAAAACTCAGAGAAAAATGAAAGCAGAACAGAGATATAAGAAAAAAGTTTGTGAAGATGTTAGAAGAATGAAAAAAGACAAAGGAGGGAAATCAATGGAATTAGATAATCATTTATTAAGCTCATGAAACCATATAAGGTGTGGCCCCGTACTCAAATCTCATCTTACTTGGAATAGGTTCAAACTTGGAAATGTTCTCAAAAGTCATATTTTTTTTTTTCTGACTCTTGCCTCCAGCTAGAATAGGTACTTTGAAATATTGTTCAAGTCTTCATTTTCACAAATGTGGGTAAAAGGGACAAAGCAATTTGGCAAGTTCTCAAAGTAACATTGTCTGTTGAATACAAAACAGTCTTTCATTCTATAGAAAGAGTGTTAAAAACCCAAGAAACAATCAAGATTGAGATTCACTTTCCACTCCTGGTACTTAGGCTAGTATCTATCTTTATAATATTGCCTTAAGGATCTGAACTTACCTCATCCAGGAAGAGAAATGAACTTGGAGTTCTTAGAAAGGCAAACATTTGCATTTCTGATGAGTACCATTTTCTACCCTGGACATCTACAAAGACCTCTGGCCTAAGGCTTTGGATTCCTCCCAGAATGGGGAAAACAACAATTTATTATTTCTAGGGAGGCAACTCCCTGCACTGAACTGTCCCAACAAAAATTGGGAGCATCTTTGGATTAAGTCCAGGTTTTGTTACTCTAGATCATAGTTAAGTCCCTTCTGTTCTCAAGCAAGTTCCTTTCTCTTGATTGGCAGGTTGGGTCTATGCTTCCTCATCACTCCACTTCTTCAGGTTGCTTCCATTTCTTGAGCTAATCAGCTCAGCAGGGAGTAAGTGACAGAGGTGAGATCTAAATCCATTTTCTCTGACTTCAAACCCAGAGTGCTAGTAAGTGTTCATTAATAATGGCAATTGTTTGTATGAAGCAGCTGTGCTAGAAACATTTATTTCACAATTGTGGGAGTAATATCAAGATTTGGATTTAAACAAAAAGCTATTTAATTAATTACATTTTAATTAATCAATAGACATTTATTAAGTACATGTTTTGTGCTGGGCACGTTGTTAGGCAATGAGAACACAAATAAGAGAACTGATTTCACAGTTTGATTTTTAATGAGAGAAACAAGTAATGTAAATATAGAACAAATATGAAGTAAATAAATAAACATTAAGTACAAGGTAATTAGAGATGGTAGGTCTTAATAGGCGGCTACTGAGCACCATAGTACATGGTATTGGGCCAGGAGTCTGGAAGGCTTGTAACTTCATATCCAACTTCAGACACATAGTAGTTGGGTGACTCTGGGCAAGTCACTAAAACTTGTTTACCTCAGTTTCCTAATCTATAAATGATCTGGAGAAGCGATTGGCACACCATCCTATTATCTCTGCCAAGAAAACCTCAAATGGGGTCACAAAGACTAGGACATGACTGAAAATGACTGAACAACAGCAACAACTAAACAGGTCCTAATTAGCTGAAGAGATCATGAATGGCTTCTTGGTGGTGCTTCAAGGTGGGCTATACCTTAGAGGAAGAAATGGTTTCTATGAAGTAGAAAGAAGGAGGGAGGGATTTTCAGACACAGGACATGACCAGTTCAGATGAAGGAAATAACAGAAACCAAGTGAGAACAGAAAAGTGATTGGACTGCATAGAAGCACAAGGGAAAGGGAGGAAGATCCAGTGTGCCTGGAGAGATAGGTTAGTGGCAGTTCATAAAGGTTTTGTTTTTAAAGCTAATAAAAGGCATTTTTACTTTAACCTGGAAATCATAGGGAGTTATTGCAGTTTATAGACTATCAAGGAGGGGGTAGGGGGTTACATATGTTCACTTAACTGGAGGTACTTTTATGGAAATTTACTATGTGGAGGCAAGATATTTGAAAAGGATATCATTATCTCTCTAGGAGTACCAATATGGAGAAATTAGTGTAGGAAGGAAACTTGTGAGTTACTGCTGAAGTCCCTGAGAATGGAGAAAGCATGATGGGGTTGATATAGGAAACACATAAAAAGCAGCCACCAACATTTGGTTTGGGCAATGGACATGGATGAAGTGATTTTCAAAAGAAGATAAATTTTGCATGATGATAGAAGAAGAGTCTGTAAGGGACACTGACAAACAAGTAGGCTACCAACTCTTCATTATTCTGTTCAAGTGTATAGGAGAATGGGGCAAAAGAAAAGTCATACCCCATAGTAATGATGATGGCTGGTGTCCAAGAATATTGTCATATATTATCTTCTGAAAGCCAGTAGGGGTTGGGAAAGGTCAGGATATAGAAATACTTTTTTGTGAGAACAAGGAATTAGGGACAACTTGAGAAGGGGAAGTCTGAGTCAAAGACAAGTTTACTAATGATAATGTGGAGTTTAATGAATGTTTCTGGAGCAAAAAAAAAAAAAAAAAAAAAAAAAAGGAAATTGAGGGGTTTTAGAATATATGGCATGAAGCAGTTTGAAGAATAGTATTCTGTCTCTGGGATGGGCTAGAATGAATTTAAAAAGAAAAAAAAGTATTTATAAGGTGCTTATACATGGCTGATTCTGTGTTAAACACTGAGGTTACAAATAGAAAGAAAACAGGTAAGTCTTTGTCCTCAGGGTGCTTCCATTCTTATGGTGGAAGATAAAATATATAGGGGAATTAAGGCCAGGGAGGAGTTTTGCATTAAGTCAGAGGGAATGCAAATTTAGAGTTATGGGGCACCAGATGAAATGTCCTTTCCAGGAAGAAAGGTGATGATTTGATGAACTGTCCGGAGAGCTAGATGTGGAAAGTAGGGAGTGAGGATTTCTGGGAGTGGGAAAAGTTTATCAACATGGCATGGAGGTGGTTAGGAATTAGTGCATCTGGATCAGAATGAGATAAAGTGAAAACTCAGCAGTCAGAAGGCCAGGGTCTCAGGATGGGGTTCAGATTCCTATTTCTGGATTTATATTCTAGTCAGAAGATGAAATGAGAAGACATTGGCATGAAAATATGGTTGAGTAGTCATTTATTAATAACACTGAACTTTGTTACATGAATTTATTGACATCATAATAAGCTTTGTAAGTAGAGGAGTCTTGAGAGATCTAGTTGTTAACTGCTTTCACTTCACTGAGGAAGGCCCAGCAAGGCCCTTGCATGTCTCATGGATGGGGGTTTCAACCCAGTTCCTACATTTATAAATCCTGTTTCCTTTTTACTGTCCTATTCATTTGATACTCAGTAAACATTAATAAAAATGATCAGGTATTTAGAGAAAGGAGTTCTATTGGATAAATACTGGTCTTAGACTGATTTCAGAAAATCTTGGAAAGACTTACATGAACTGAAACTGAGTGAAGTAAGCAAAATCAGGAGTACATTGTACATAGTAACAAGAAGATTTTGTGAAGGATGACCATGATGAACTTGGCTTTTCTCATTGGTGCAGTGATTTAAGGTAATTCCAATAGACTTGGGATGGAAAATGCCATCTATATCTGAGAGAGAATTATGGAGACTAGATGTGGAAAAAAGCCTAGTATTTTCATCTTTGTTTGTTTGCTTTTTCCTTCTTGTGGTTTTTCCCATTTGGTCTGATTTTTCTTGCACATGGAAAATACAGAATTATGTTTAACAGAATTGTACATATTTAACCTATATCAAATTGGTTGCTGTTTTGGGAAGGAGGGGAAAGGGAAGAAGAGGGAAACATTTTGAAACACAAAATCCTACAAAAATGAAGGTTGAAAACTCTCTACATGAATTTGGAAAAATAAAATATTGAGGAAAAAACAAAACACTGGTTCTAGGATTTCCTTGGTATGGGGGACTGCCAGGTGAGGAACATGCATTTACCAACACAAATCAATAAAATATTTTCACTGCAACATTTAGCCTGAGTTGCCTAAAGACCACAAAGTAAAATTATTTGACCAGAGTAACACAATTAGTGTGTGTCAGAAATAGGACTTGAAATCAAGTGATTCTGACTTCAGCACTAATTCTATCTCCATTCTATAGGATTGTCTTTCAGTTCATTAGTAGCTAAATCAGCCACTGGCATTTATGACATTTTGGGACTGAATTCACAAATAGAATTTTACACTAAAGGCAAATCCATCATGGAATTGCTAATGGGGGCTTTTATTTCCAGTATCCTATTCATCCATCCATCCATCTATCAATTAGTCAACACTCAGTCAATAAACATTTATTTATTAGACACCTACTGTGTTTCAGTCACTCTGAGCATTGTGCTAGATATTTGGGAGACAAATCCGAAGGATGAAATAATCCTTACTTTCAAGAATTTTGCATCTCAGTAGACAAGTCAATATGAAATAAGTTACAGAATGAAGATGAATGAGATAGCCACAAATGAATATAAACTCTGTAAATACAAAGTGTTGGTAGTATAAAGAATGCAGAAGCAGCTGAAGGGATCTAGAAAGGCTTCAGAAAGAAGCTAATGATTGAGTATCATCTGGAGAGAAAAGAGATGTTCCAGAGAGCCAAAGGGAGGACCCCAACTCCAGGGCTTTCTCATAGAACTGTATGGCTTCTCCTGATTCTCCTTTCATTTTATGAATGAACCCCAGAAGACTCAAACTCTCCACATCTGATGCGTTTCGATGAAGACGCTTTTTAGAGAGTTTCTCCAAAGCAATGAGATTTTTTTTAAACATGTTATTATCTGTGTTTATTTTTATTCCTTCCAGATAATGGATGAGAGCATCAGCCTCAGACTTCTTATGAATCTGATGAAAGCAGCCATAGTTATAGTGGATCTTTTGTCTTATAAAATCTTTAAGTTGATTCATATTCAGCACCTTCTGGTAGTTTTCTTCTGCTTTATTGAAGTTACCTTCTTCTGCATACATGTTGCCTAGTTCTATATAACCTTCTTTAAATGTGGGATTTAACTCTATTGTTTTTTTAAAATGAAATATGGCTGATTGAATTGCTCTTTTAAGATTTCCTCTATCCCTGCCACGTGGATGATTGTTGGTAGCCCTCTTGATTTGAACCATTTTTGTCTTGTAACAAACTGCGATCTGGTAATGTAGGACAGCAGAGGATGGAGTGGCCTGCAAAGCAGTTTGGGAGAGTTCAAGAGCTTTATCTATGCACAATTTATTGCAGTAAAATTTAGCTGCATAACGAAGGACATAGGGTTGTGAGGACTTACTGTTTAAAGCCTCTTCAAGGTACTTTTCTCCTTCTTCCTCTTCATCAAGGCCCTGGAGCTTCAATGCAAGAAGAACCTTAATGTAAGCATCTTCTGGGTTGAGAGTGACAGCCCGTCTGAGTGGTTCTAGAGAAATGCTAGGATGATTTGCAGGACTGTCCAGGCGAAACATGGTGATTGCAAATCCAGTGTTGAATTCAGGGTTCTCAGGCTCTGATTCCAGAGCCTTTTGGAAACAAGCTTTGGCCCTTTCATAATATATCCATGTAAACTTGAGCAGTGCCCATCCTTCTTCACAGTCAAGTTCTGGAAGTTCCACTTTATAGCGGAAAAGACTTGAAAGCTTCTTACAACTTGCCTCTACCCTGTCTAGGTAAGTCTGGGCTTCAGGCAGCCTGTTCATGTGATAATAGATCCAGGCATAATTTCCCCAGGTCACAAAGCTTTTTATTTCTGCTTGATCATTATGAAACAATTGGATCAATTCTTCAGCTTTTCTCAAGATTTCCAGAGCCTCCTCATTTTGACCTCTCACATGCTTTATGTAAGCTAATGTATTGTGAATTCCCACATTGAACTTTGTGTCCAGGAAATTAATTTCTTCCAGAATCCTGTTTTCTAAATCAGGCAAGTCTATGTCTTCTCTCATTAAATCCCATGTGAAGTGGCATCTCAACTGGAGCAGGGCATCCATCATAGGATTGTTCTCAGATATCTCACTGTGGATACAAATAGGATATTCTGTTATTAATTGTTGCTATTAATCCTTCATTCTCTAAGAGGGTATTAGGGTGACATCAGAAAGGATTGATGTCTTGACTTGCAAATGAATTATATTTAAGTGAAGCAGGGCTGTGCAAAGTCATCAGCTTTACTCTCTTCTGGAGTAATCTGAGTCCAATGGTAAGACATACTGGATTACTGGAGATGTCTCCAGATGCAATGAGAGACTTTGCCCTTTGTTTATTTGGATCTGTTTTTATTATATATAAGTTATAAAACTAAGATATACATATATATTAGTTTTATAACATTTACTTTTGTAAAATTTTGATTTCCCCCCATTTTTTCCTTTTTCTTTCCTTCACCTCCTCTTTCCCAAGATAGCAAGCAATTTGACATGGATTATACATGTACAATCATATTAAACACATTTCCACATTAGTCATGTTATGAAAGAAGAATTAGAACAAAAAGGAAAAACCATGAGAAAGGAAAAAAAAAAAACAAACAAAAAAACCCCAGTAAAAATAGTATTGTGAATCTACATTCAGACTACATAAGTCTTTCCCTAGATGTGGATAGCATTTTCCATCATAAGTTTTTTGTAATTGTATTGCTTAAAAGAGTTAAATCTGTCAAAGTTGGTTGTCATATATTGTTGCTGTTACTGTGTACCATGTTCTCCTCACTTTACTCAGCATCAGGTCATGGTAAATCCTAATTTTTCTGAAATCTTTCTGTTCATCATTTCTTGGAGCACAGTAGTATTCCATTACATTCCCATGCTATCAGATTATTTTCTAGCTGCTATCTTATCTGATAAGATAGCAGCTAGAAAATTTCAAAGGCAACAGAAGAGAAAGAAAGAAAGAAAGCTCTTTACCTCATAATTGATTCCTTGTTACTTCTTTTGAGTTTCTTTAAGGATGTTAAAGAGACGAATTTCCTCTCCAGAAACCGGCTTTCCTTCTTTCAGGCTGTGCAAAGCATAGTTAAATAGTCAAAGGAGGAGGATCCTATTAGGTCACATGCCTGCGGTTTGGAGAAATAGAAACTGAAAATGACTCACAGTAAGTTTCTCAGCAACTGAAAGAATGCTGAATCCTGGGACTGAGAAATCTTGAAAAACAAGCACCTAGATTAAACAAAACAAAACAAAACAAAACAAAAATATTCCCTGTTGGTTTTTTTTTTTTAATCCCCTTCATTTTAAAATATTTACTCACCCTCTGGTCACTCTTATTTCCTTCCAAACCCTCTAGCTCTCCATCCCATTTTCATTTTGCCCAGGGCATTTCTTGTGGCAAAGAATACACATTAAGGAAAGCCATAAAATCACGAATATAGGCTTTTACCTGGAGCAGATGATTTGGAAAAAAATTAGGAAAAAAATTTTTAAATAAAAAATTAGACTAACTAGTGGTAGAGAAAGTGGTAAGGCAGTATGGGATTAAAACTCAGGTTAAAAAATTTCTGTGATTCTGTGGTCTGCATATTGACTTAGAAACCTGAAATTTCTTTTATGTTTCATTGTTGTCACACATTTTTGTAAAGATAGTACTAGTACTAGTAGTAGTAGAAGATCTAGTACTAGTAGTAGTCCTTTTTTGCGCATCACTGCCAGATTACTGTTCCTAACCGCCCCCCCTTTCATCAGATCATGTTCCCATTTGTACTCTTGAATGGTCCCTTACTTTCTAAAGGACAGAGTTCTCATTCCTCCATTGGACCCTCAAGTCCTGGTCCTTGCTGTCTTAGATAAGCCCTTCAATCCAATCAGAGTCTACTCACTTTACTGAGACCTTCCTTCCTACTTTTCAAGCTCTGTATTAGCCGGTCGAGACTTCTGGGGTCTGTGTCTGAATCCCTTCCCCTTTAAATGCCCTCCTCCCAGCAGGATGCTCCTCTAAATTCTACCCAAATTCCAAAATATAGCTAAAGTCTCACTCTCTGTCAAACTTTTGGCCTGCTGTTCACTCTTTCACCTCTGAATCCCCTAGTAATTAGCTGTGTTGTTTATTTGACACTGATTATATAGTCTTGAACAGTGAGCATTCTACTTCAACTGAACTGTATGACCATCTGTTATCAGTGGGTATGAAGGATGCTTATCCATTTAAGTCTGATAAAATAGCAGATAAAATTTTTCAAAGACAATAGAAAAGAAAGAAATTTCTTCTCTTTACCAATCCTGGCTATTTCTTTGTGGTTCTGAAGGAATATGAACGGGTTTGATTTCCTCTTCAGAAACCCAGTTTACTTGTCTGATGGCTTCTCAAGGCAATTGAGTTCGGTGCTATTCAGAGGTGAAATCAATCAGTGGATAAAATGCATGTTTAGGACTGTGGCAATGAAAACTAAACTAGAAACTGGATGATTAAACTGAGTGTGTTTTGTGGGGCTGGGCAGTTTGGGTTTGAGGCGATGAAAATAAGAAACAGAAACAGGAAAGTGAATTAAGTATGTGTTTGGTAATCAGGAAGCTTGGGGTTGTGACAATGAAAACCAGAATAGAACCTGGAAAGTGAAACTGTTTCAAAATGAGCTTGGGGAAAAGGAAACTTGATTAGTGAATTATGAGAGCTCTAGCAAAGGCTGGGCATACAGCCCAGCATACAAACAGGCATAATACATTGATATATTTTGTTTGCAACATTACTCTCCTTTCTAAATGTCTTGCTTCCTAGTGCCCTCCTTAGGGAATCATCCCTTACAAGAAATTTTTTTTTTAAAAAGGAGCAATGAACACACATTGTCTGGAGCAGAATGATTTGGAAGTTATTTAGGGAAAGCATCTTGGCTTATTTAAAATCAGAACGACAAGAGGAAGACAATATCATCTAAGGCAGAGTTGTCAAACACAAACAGGTAGCCTGCCAGCATCATTTGACTTAGTATTGATCCTGTACACGATTAATATGTAATTGGAAAATATTTCACAAAAGAAATAAAAATACAATAAGATATAGATATCACATTTTGTTTTTTTTAGTAGTATTTTTTCCAAACTCATGTAAAGATAGTTTTCAACATTCATTTTTGCAAGATTTTGAGTCCCTTATTTTTCCCTTCCCTCTTGCCCCCCTCCTCAAGATGGTAAGCAATCTGTTATAGCTTATACATGTACAATCACCTTAAACATATTTCCACATTAGTTCTGTTGCAAAAGAAGAATCAGAACAAAAGAGAAAAACTACAAGAAAGAGAAAAACAACAAAAATTGAAAGTATTATGCTTTGATCTGCCTTCAGAGTCCTTATAATTTCTCTGGATGTGGATAGCATTTCCCCTCATGAATTTTTTGGAATTGTCATTTATCATTACATTGCTGAGAAAAGGTAAGTCAGTCAAAGTTGATCACTGCACAATGGTGCTGTTACTGTGTAAAATGTTCTCCTGGTTCTGCATACTTTGATCAACATCAGTTTGTGTAAGTCTTTCCAGGTTTTTCTGACATCCACCAGCACATCATTTCTAATAGCATGATAATATTCCATTATATTCATATACCACAATTATATGAATATAATGGAATACTGATGGGGGTCCACTCAATTTCCAGCTTTTGCCACCACAAACAGAGCTGCTATAAATATTTTTTATATATGGGTCCTTTTTCCTTTTTTAAATTTTTTAAAATTAAAGATCTCCTTGGGATATAAACCTAGTAGTATTACTGGGGGAATCAAAAGGTATGCATTATGACTACCTTTGGGGCATAGTTCCAGAAAGTTTAGATTCATACACAACTCCACCAATATAACATCACATTTTAAAATTAAGTCTATCTGTGGTTTGCAGGAGTCCTTATGTGTAGATTAGTGTCTTGCCTTCTATTAGAGTTTGATATCACTCTAAGAGGTTGAGAACAAGTATAGCACCTTTTTGATTAAGGGATAATTTATTTCTCTGTGCCATGATTAAGGGGCCAGAGTTATACATATGCTGGACCAGTAGCATCTACTTTGTCTCTGGGATTTATCAAATGGTTCACTTCTGAAATTCAGGACCAATGCCCTTACACCCATAACTTCTCTTAGAGCCCTAGATTTAGTCTGCCTGGGCCCTTTGCCCATAGTTTTGTATCAGCCTTGACCCCTTTTCTTTGTCTGTGGCCTCATTATTCCTGAACCTTCCCAGGGTGCCCTGTTAGCAGCCCTGAACCAGGTCTTAGACTTCTGGTTTCTATCTTTGCACTATGACAACTTTCAGTGCCTTTAAGGTTGGGCAGAGATCACCTTGAAATGCTAAGTGCTAGTAACAGCAAGATTGTGCAATGATCAACTATGAAAGACTTGGTTCTCCTTAGTGATTCAGTGATCCAAGGCAATCTTAATAACGTTTGGACACAAAACGCTATCTGCATTCAGAAAGAAAGCTATGGAGATTGAATGTAAATCAACATATGTTATGTTCACTTCTTTAGATTTTTCTCTTGTGTTTTTTCCTTTTGTTCTGATTTATCTCTTCCAACATGATTCATAAAGAAATGTATATAGCAAAAGTTAATATACATGTATAACCAGAAAAAACAATTAATTAAAAAAAAAGAAATAAAGAAATGCCAGTTCCTACTTCCCATCCAGTCCTTCAGGCTGTACTTTGACTTGTTCCTACTGGTCTCAACATCCTCACTGGCCACCAGATTGGATTTCAAGGGAGAAATCTGCACATTCTAGTCAACTTCTTCCTTTAATGGATTTCTTTCCAATTTATCAATCTGCCTTAACTTATGCCTCAGTCTTTAGCAAATTAGTCATATTCTCCCATTCCAATGATTCTGAAACCCTGGATGGTATTCTACAAATACCAATTCTGTCTCTTACCAGCTGTTTTCCTTTTACTCCACACCATTACACTCAAGATCCCTCTTCCACTGTGCTCTCCAGAATAACTGACTACTCCCTAGTTAAGAATTCTGATTTCATCTTTTGCTTTTTCACTCCTTTCATCTTCCTGCACTTGCCGAGAGATCTGTCTCCTTCCTGATGACATGGTATTATGGACTACTCTTTCTGGCACTGATTGCAACTTCATTCATACCCAGTTCCCTTATTAGTCATTGTGGGGGAGTCAGAAAAACCTCAAAAACCTTCTATCAGCTGATTCAAAGTGAAATGTACTAGGTACAAAATAACAGCAGTATTGTAAGGTGATCAGTTGTGAATGACAATTATTGTCAGCAAACAATGATCCAAGCCAACTCTGAAGAACTTATGATGAAAAATGCTCTCCATCCCCAGAGAAAGAACTTGTGGTGTCTGAATACAGATTGGAGGATACTCCTTTTACTTTATTTTTCTCGAGGATTTTTTTTTTCTGTTTTTTCTTTTACAACATGGCTATTATGGTAGTGTTTTGTATGACTACACATATATAGTATCTGTATTGAATTGTTTTCATTCTCAGTGGTGAGGTGGGGAGGAAAGAAGGGAGACAATCAGAAACTCAAAGTTTTAAAGACGAATGTCCAAAATTGTTTTTACATATAAGTAGGAAAAATAGAATACTAGATAAAAGAAAAAAAAATAAAATCCCACAATCCAGGATTTTAGGCAAAAAGATTTCCTTGGTCTTTTTAATGTCCATGCCTTGCCTTTGAGATTTACTTCCACGTAGTCTGCATCTATCCTATAGTACCTAATTGTTTGTATATAGGCTCCCCCTTAAAATGTGAGTTCTTGAAGTTAGGGACTATTTTTTTGCCTTTTTTGATATCATCAGTGATTAACATAGTACTGGTATATAATCAGTCTATCTTTTTGACCTTTTGGGATATAAATCTGCAGTGATTAACATAGTACTGGCAAATAGTGAGCCTATTTCTTTGATCTTTTGGAATATAGTATTATTAGAGTTTCAGTTCCTCTAGTTTTTAATATATGTGTGTTGAGGTTGGGAAAGGGGTTCCCCAAAAGTTTGGGGTCATAGATTGTGTTGCAAGGTGTCTCAAAAGAATTTCCATTTCCTAGTCAAGTGGCAAAGTTTTATTGTAATTATAATACCATTACAAGCAGACTAAATTCCAAGAGAATTTAGCAAAGTCCTAAGAATGTGGTCTATTTTTCAATATCTGGGAACCCAGACCTGTTAGTGTGAGGGTAGGTTGAAATGAGTGAAGTAGCACAGAAAGTGAAAGTGATGATCCTTCTATGAGTCAGATGCTACATTAGCTCCTCCAACAGACATAGGAAGTTAGGAAGAAGAGTTTTTTGTTGGAGAAAAAAAATCATGTTCTATTTGGGATTATTAATTTTGAGAATGATATTCAGTTGTGTCTAACTTCGTGATTTCATTTGGAGTTTTCTTGGCAAAGATACTAATGTGGTTTGACATTTCCTTTTCTACTTCACTTCACAAATGAGGAAACTGAGGCAAACAGTACTAAGTGACTAGATTGTGATTAAGTGACTAGATAAGTCACTAGATAAGTGAGACAAAGAGGAATAATACAGAAATCACTTTGCTAATTGTGTGGGGCAAGAGAGAGCACTAAACGATAGAGGGAAGATAGAGTTTGGGAAGATACAGAATTCCAAATAAGCGATAGGCTGCCTGATGCTTTGCTCAAAACCTTCACAATTTACAGCATAGATGGAATTTTCAGTCCTTCAACATCATAGAGACTTAAGCTTAACATCTAAAGTACTTGGTTAGAATGGAAGATCATCAAAAAGTGTGCTTCCTTTTCTAAGGGGCTGGTATCCCCAAGTCAACTCCATCTTGATGCTTCAAAGCTCAGCTCCTCCAGGAAGTTTCTCCCTTTATCTCTCTAGCTGCTAGTACCCATTCCCCAGAGTTACCTTTTATTAAGTTGTGTATATTTTGCATACATGTAGAACTCGTGCTTTCAGGTATAGGACGGAGGTGTCCAGCTGCTACTCCAATGACTGAATAAAGCCAGCAAAACTCTCAAGTGTACTGTGAACCAAATTAAAATATAATTGGAAAATGTTTAACTAAATAAATTAAAATACCATATAACAGAGACAATGTTAATTTATGGTTTTCAAAGTCAACATATTTCCTATAAAGATTACTTTCTATTTGAATTTGACACCACCAGATCTTTCTGGCTTTGAGGTCAAACTGTCATTCTATATTTTTTATGTTCGCCTATATTTAATATTTTTATTCCATAAAGGCTTATTTGTGTATATATGATCTCCCCTATAGAATATAATCTTCAGAGTAGAGACTTTTTGTCATTGTACTTTAGGTGGTGCTAAATATAGGCTTATTGATTAGTTGATTGATTACTGCCTCTTCCTTATCTAACTTCCCTTCTATTTTGGCCTCTTTGTTCCAGTGTATAAAATTCAAAAACACCTTCCTGCAATAGAACAGGTGTAATATTGCTTCACATTGGGTCCTACTTATGGTTAGATTTTATTTTTGGTCTGTTTTCAAAATCTTAGCCATACTTGTCTCTTTCCAACAGCCATGTGGTTTCTTCTGAAGTTTAACGATCCCACTGTTTTTAAATCTCTGCCCTGGGAGCCTTGTGGGCTGTAGTCCGATTATTCAGTGATGGAAAAATATGTATAAAGAATTTTACCTTTTCATTTTGTTGAGATCATTCTATTGAAAAGGTAACAACTAATTTCACCTTTTGTACATTTGTTCATACATTCAAAAGACTAGCGAAGGATGATTCTTGCCTGACTTTTTGTGAAATGAAGCTGCAAATGGTGAGGAAAATGCTGATGGTTGTTGATAATGATGATGGCTTATGTTATATTTTCTTACTTGATTATTACAACACTATGAAAAAAGGTAGCACAATTCACTCTCGTTTTAGAAATGTGGAAACGGAGATCAAGAGATAAGATCTGGCCTGTTCAAAGTCACATACCGAGGAAGTGGTAGAGGTGAAATTGGAATCTATCTATGATTTTCAGTTTGTTAACTTCTAGAGTGAATAGACAAGAAGCTAAGGAGTGCAGTGAATAGAATGTCAGGTCTGGAGTCATGAAGACCTGAATACAAATCCAGCCTCAGACACTTACTAGCTGTGTGACCCTGTGGAAGTCACTTAACATTGTTTGCCTCAGTTTCCTCATCTGTAAAATGAACTGGAGAAGGAAATGGCAATCTGTTCCAGCATTTTTGCTAAGAAAACCTCCAAATGGGGCACAAAGAGTTGTAAGAAACTGAACAACAATAACAACAAAGAGTGGTTAGACCCAAATAAGAATTTTGTTAATAGTATCACTGTGGAGTGTGGAAAACAAGACTGTTGTGAATGTGTGTGTGTGTGTGTGTGTGTGTGTGTGTGTGTGTGTAATTGTGTAGTTAGTGATACTTGATTCTTAGACAGGAGACATGACTCACTGAAATTTTCTAAGTAGGGACTTCTGAGTTTTTTTTTTCCAGGTGCAGAACTAAATCTTATATGTTGGAGGAGAAGAGAGAAGAAGGCAATGTCATCTAATGGAAAAGATCCCTAGAGGAAGATTCAGAAAATCAGACATTCTCCCCTTTAAACCTGTTTCCTTCTTCATAAAATGAATGGGTTGGTTGAAACAACTTCTTTAGTCCCTTCCAACTCTAATATTCTATAATTTCTCTTCTCTTTTCCCAGAATGATCTTAGGGATTGGATGGATCTGCCAGTGCTGAATCATAATCACTGAGACTCATCTGCGGCCCTTTTCTGAATATTTTAAATTGGAGACAGAGAAGAATCCCACTCACTCAGGATTAGGCTGTTTCAGAGAGTGACTAGATGTTTTCTCATTGATCAGTTGAAGTGATTTGTACTTCATATGGACTTTCAGTTTTCAGTTAGAGAAAGAAACATCTGTGGGAGTTTTAACCTCTGGCATTTTGTCTAATGACTTAAAACCATGGGAATTTATTTGGGTAGTTTCAGGAATCTGAGAACAAGGAAGGTTTCTTTTTCTCTGTGGCTGTCAGAAGGGTAGAATTCTGTGCATGTTTTGATATCTGGAATAAAACCACAGGGAAAGAATATTTAGAAATTCCCTAAATTATGTTTCAGTTTATATTTAGAATATAGGGTTTAGAGCTAATATTTACAAAGTGCTTGGCACATAGAAGGCACCATATCAATATTTATTCCTTCCTCTATCCTTCTTAAAATCATCTGGTTCATTCCCTCCTTTTTTATCATTGAAAAAACTGAAACTAAGACTTAGCAAAGTTCAACTAGTTGACATATGGCAGAATTTAGATGGGAATTCAAATTTTTACCCCGACCTGGGGATCTTTCTATTATATCATATTGCTTCATATCTATACCACATGATTTCCCTGATTATATTACCAGAATCCCATAGTATAATATCTTGCTTCATTTTATTCTCTGTGAGATTGAGTGAGGGACCTGATGTACCCAAACGTATTTTAGAGAGAACTGGCTCAAAATTACAAGAGTGTGGATGTATTTCCTTTGTCGATTAGCATAAAGCTCAAATACCAATATGTTGGTTGATGGGACGCTTCTCCAGAGTCAACTGTCACTGTAACATGCCTTAATGCTTTCTTGTCCAGAATTGTTGACACCATTATTAATGGATCTTTCACTTTCTGATCTCTCCCAATGGGCTGATTTATGCTTATGGTTACTTTAGTCAATGTCCTTCTCCTCTATACCTTTAGTTTCTTGCCAGGAAAGCAGAATCAAAACACTTTTGTAACTTGTCCCATTTTCACAGTCTCCTAACCCCAGGTAGAAGCTTGGATTTAAAAATCTTGTTACCTGGGAAGAATCTTTTTAAAATTACCTTGGTCTGCCAACCCTTGATATATTTGACAACTGAAGAGACACGGAAAGCAAGAGTACTATCAGTTTAGAATATAAACTTTATTTGTAAAATTTTGTGGAGAGGATTAGGAGGAGATTACAAAAGAGCTTTGATTCATAAATCATGAAGAAAGCAGTGAAAGGAAAATAAAAGTTTAAAGAAAGGTTTGCAAGAGACCCAATTAAATAAATCATTTAAAGGACATTTGAGTCTAGAAGTGAAAGGACAAGCAGAAGAAAAATGGAAGCAATCTGTGAAGATTTTTATGACAAACTCTTTTGACTGTCGATGACAATGGAGCTACCATGTTTGACACTAACATCACTATCTCTGTTGCTCTTCTTGAGAAAGTATAGTTAGTAAAACAAAGTACTACATTAACCATGTCAGACAGCTCATGTAAATAGAAGATGAATGCCTTGAACTTTGGCATTTTCTTGGATTTCTAGTCAATTCCTCTACCCAAGCCAATATAGGACTCCATTTAGTAAATGTAGACATTTAATAATCTGAAGAGGTAGGTCTTTAGGAGCGTCTATCAACATTAAAACCTGTGGATCTGTTACAATATATTTTGGAATCTATAAAGTCTAAGAGGCATGGAAATCAGTAAAAAAAATGTTCTTTTTTAGGACTGTGAGTCATCTGTAGTCATAAACTCTCTGGTGATGGATATATAGTGACATAAATAGGATTATGGGCTTACCTTTAGGACAATCCCACTAGAGGTTTATGATCAGTCTGAATTACTTCTTAAAGTACAGAAAGAACTAGAAGACTTGAATGTTGAATTGCTGTCATTAATCTTTGATACATTTCAGAGAATGGAAGAATTTCCAGAGAAGGTTTGGCATAATTCAAAGAATGTTGAATTTGGAGGAAAAAATCCTACTCTCAAGTTCAGTCACAGCTATTTACTTGATGTATTTAAAACATATTACTTCAATGACCATCCATGTCCTTATCTGTAAAATAAAGAGTTTAGACAATCTCTAAATTTGATTTTAGATCTAAATCTTAGTATTAAAGAGGTCAAATGTCTCAATTTTCAAAAAAGGGAAGAGGCTGGGCTTTATAAACTGTGTATTTCAAGAGATGGTTGAGGCTAAATGGTCATGTATCAGCTTGGCTTTCCTTGATTACCCCTAAAATAACAAAAAATAAATGCAATAGACTAAAAGAATAATTTAAAAAAATGAGTCCACCAGAGGAAAAAGTCAAAACAATGTGTGAAAGTTGAAAAGACACAAATTCAAACTTGATGTAAGGACAACTTTTTTTAAAAAAAATAATTTTGTAAACATATGATGTATTGCCTGATGGGCCTCCCACTAGTTAGTTAGGTGGTACAGTGGACAGACACCAGGGATTGAATCAGGAGGATCTGTGTTCAAATTCATCTGCAGAGACTTAACTATGTGCCCACCTTCATTTTCTTCAAGTATAAAATGAGGGTGATAATGGCACTTACCTCCCAGGGTTATTGTGAGGATCAAATAAAATAATATTTGTAAAGTGCTTAGCACAATGCCTGACACATGGTAGGCACTTAATAAATCCTTCCTTTCTTCTTCCTTCCTTCCTTCCTTCCTTCCTTCCTTCCTTCCTTCCTTCCTTCCTTCCTTCCTTCCTTCCTTCCTTCTTCTTCCTTCCTTCCTTCCTTCCTTCCTTCCTTCCTTCCTTCCTTCCTTCCTTCCTTCCTTCCTGACTGATGGTCTTCTGGCAGAAAGTATACAAATACTTTTTGAGTATGTTGTACTGGGAATTTCTTTTGGATATCAGTTGGATTAGATGGCCCTTGAAGTCTCTTCTAATTGAAATTCTGTGATATTGAAAACAGAATAGGACATGGTCTAACTTATGATTTAGAAATATTTTTTTAGCATCTGTGTGGAAGATGAAAAGGAGATGAAGAGTGACTTGAGACCAGGAATTCAAATAAGAGGTTTCTTTAATGGTTTAGACAATAATAGGGGGAAAGTGAAAAAGCAGAAAAATTCCTGTTGAGGAAATCATAGATGAGAAGAAAATTTGGCAGGCAAATTGATGAGATGCATGAATAAAAGAATTTAGAGACCACTGTCTATTGTGCAATAAGAGAGTCATGATTTTTTATTAGGTTCCTAGGGGACTATTCCTTTTGAGTTCCCATAGTTTTATTATTTCCCTTTTTTATTGTGTTCTTTTTTGGGGGGGATATACACGTATATTAAATTTTTTAAATGCCAATTTCTTTATAAATCATTTTAGGAGAAAAAAATCAGAACAAAGGGGAAAAAACATGAGAGAGAAAAAAAGGAAAAAGGAAAAAAAGTGAAGAAGAAATATACCCCCCAAAATTTTATTTACAGTCAGTCTCCATAGTTCTCTCTCTGGATGCAGATGGCATTTTCTATCCAAAATTTATTGGGATTGCCTAGGATCATTGAACCACTGAGAAGAACCAAGTTTTTCATAGTTTATCATTGCACAATCTTGCTGTTACACTGTCCAATGTATTCCCATACTTGTTTTGCTCAGCATCAGTTCATGTAGATCTTTCCAGACCTTTCTAAAATCAGTTGGTTATCATTTTTACAGAAAAATAATATTTTACTACTTTCATATACCTTAACTTATTCAGCTATTCTTCAATTGATGGGCATCTGCCCATTTTTCAATTTTTTGCTTCCACAAAAAGAACTGCTACAAATGTTTGTTCATGTGTGGATTCTTTTCCTTCCTTTATGATTTCCTGGGGATACATACTCAGTAATGGTACTGCTGGATCAAAGGGTATGCACAGTTTTATAGCCCTTTGACCGTAGCTCCAAATTGCTCTATGGAATGACTGGATCATTTTACAACTCCACCAACAATGCATTAGTGCCCCAGTTTTCCCAGTCTCCTCCATCATTTAGCATTATCTTTTCCTGTAATCTTAGCCAATCTGAGAAGTTTGAGATGGTAACTCAGAGTTGTTTTAATGTGCATTTCTCTAATTTGATTTATGTTAGGGGAGCCACCTACTAGTGACTGCTGTGAATCTAATTCTGACTACAAGAACAGATCCCTTCATGTGAGAGGATAATAACGATACAAAGAGACACAAGCAATTTTATTCTCTGACCTCTTTCCTCTTCCCTTTTGCCTCCAATTTATTTCATTCCCAATTCACAAGCAACATCCTAGTCAGGAAAGGCTGATTTGTAATTCCTTCAAATGTATTATGATTCACAGCTGTGGGGGCTTCAGGAGAATTGCCCCACCCCTAATGGTACAGTCCCCTTTAACCCTTTACAGGCTTTCTGGGTTTCACACTTAGGTATGGTCCTTAACAGATTTAGAGCATTTTTTCACATGACTATAGATGACTTTAATTTCATTATCTGAAAATTGTCTGTTCATATTCTTTAACTATTTATCAACTGGGAATGATTTGTATTCTTATAAATTTGAGACTGTTCTTTATACATTTTACAAATGAGGTCTTTATCAGAAACACTGGCTTTAAAAAATTTCCCCCCAGATTTGTACTTCCCTTTTAATCTTGTTTTTGCTGGTTTTGTTTGCAAAACCTTTTTAATTTAATGTAATCAAAGTTGTCTGTTTTTACCTGTCATAATATTCTCTAATTCTTTGGTCATAAATTCCTCCTTTCTCTAAAAATCTGATAGATAAATTATCCCTTGCTCTCTTAATTTTCTTAGGTATTACCCTTTAAGCCCAAATCATGTACCCATTTTTGACCTTATTTTGGCATAAGGTTGAGATATGGGTCCATGCCAAGTTTCTGACATTTTTTCCAGGTTTTCCAATAATTTTTGTGAAATAGCGAGTTCTTATCCCAGAAGTTGAAGTTTTGGGATATATCAAATATTAGATTACTATAACTATTGATTATTATGCCATGTGTATCTAAACTATTCCATTGATCTATCATTCTATTTCTTAGCCAGTACCAAATAGTTTTGATGACTTCTGCTTGATAATATCTTTAGGTCTAGTTCTGCTAGGCCACCATCCTTTGTATTTTTTTTTTTATTAATTTCCTTGATATTCTTGCGTTTTTGTTCTTCCAGATGAATTTTATTATTTTTTTGAGTCCTATAAAATAATTTTTTGGTATGGCACTAAACAAGTAGACTACTTTAAGTAGAATTGTCATTTTTATTATATTAGTTTTGCCTACTCTGCCTACTCATGAGCAATTGATATTTTTCCAACTGTTTGAATCAGAGTTTATTTGCATGAGAAGTATTTTGTAATTGTGTTTATATAGTTTCTGGGTTTTTCTTGGCAGGTAGACACTCAAATATTTCATTTTGTCTATAATTATTTAAATGGAATTTCTCTATCTCTTGCTGCTGGGTCTTTTCAGAATATATAGAAATTCTTATGATTTGTGTAGGTTCATTTTATATCCTGCAGCTTTGCTAAAACTGTTAATTGTTTCAAGTAAGTTTTTAGATGATTCTCTAGGATTCTCTAACTATATCACCATATCAGCTGCAAAGGATGATAATATATGGAATAGAGAGAGATAAAGTGAAGAACTTACAGGAATGTATGAATTCTTTTTCTGTATTTCATTTTCATTATTTCTGTATTTCCCCTATAACCTGTATAATATGTGCAGGCTCATATTTACTTGAGCCTTGGCCAGCTATAAACATATTTATTTAACCTGAGCTGATGACATTTATCAGTATTTGACATTTAATCGATATTTAATCTATTAGCTGGACCACTATCTGCTTGATTAAGCCTGAAGGCCTAATTTTCTGTTTCCTAGAAATCAGGAGATTTCCCTGAAACCTTCCATTCCAGTCTCTCCAGATAGCGACAACCAATTAGATGCCTCCCCCTCCCCTTCTCAATACTCTCTTACGTGTGATGTAATTTCTTGTATAAAAGCTATGTATCTTTACTACTTCTTTAGCCCTCCTACCTCGAGTTTTCTCTTTCTTATCTCGTGATGGGACAGCTCATCCTCCGGAGGTTTTTAATAAACAACTTTTCTGCCTTCTACTGAGTGATCTCTGAGTAGTCATTTTGGGTAAGAGTCTTCTACATCCCTCACCATAGTTATCTTAGTTTTAGACTGAAGTGTGTCTCCCTCCCTTTTTTTGGTAGATGTATAATTACAGGGAATATCTAAGAGGAAATGATCTGGAAAAATTCAAATATTTTACTGATTCTCACAAATATATCTAGAGGGTACAGGGCCTAGAGAACACATAATAGCTTGCATTCACTGCTTTTTGGCTTACATAGTGCTTCCTTAAGAACACTCTTGTAAGATGAATATCATTATATTAATAATCCCATTTTGTAGATGAAGAAACTACAACTCTAAATGATGACTTTGAACCCAGAACCATAAAAATCTTTCAAAATTAAATCTTTTTTATCTGATTTATGGACAAGGAAAGATTTTATAACTAAAAAAGAGATAGACAGCATTAAAAAATAAAATGAGTAATTTCAATTAAACAAATTAGAAAGATTCTGCCCAAAGAAAATCAATTTAGCCAAGATTAGAAGGAAAGTGAGGAAACTGGGGGGATATTTTTACAGTAAGTTTCCCTGTTAAAATTCTCATTTCTCAACTATATAGAGAACAGAGTCAAATATATAAGAATATGCCATTTTTCTATTGATCTATTGTGAAAGGATATAAATAAGTAGTTTTCAGAATAAGAAATCAAAGTTATTTATAATCAAATTCTCTAAATCCCTATTGCTTAGAGAAATACAAATTAAAACAACTCCCATCACATCATACCTATCAAATTAACTAATATGACAGAAAAGGAAATGACAAATATTGGAGAGAACATGAAAAAATTGGGACACTAATGTACCATTAATGGTGGAGTTATGAGCTGATCCAACCGTTCTAAAGAACAATTTAGTACTATATCCTATAAAAGTGATCTAGCAATGCCACTGCTATGTCTGTTTTTTGAGAGACAGGAAAAAGAGAGAAAGACAGACAGACAGAGATGGAGAGAGAGAGAGACAGAGACAGAGAGGAAGAGGAAGAAAGGAGGAAGAGAAAGAGAAGAAGAAAAGAAGAAGAAGAAGAAGAAGAAGAAGAAGAAGAAAAAGAAGAAGAAGAAAGAAAAATAAGAATAAGAATAAGAATTTGAAAAGTATCCTCATTGCAAAAATATCTTATCAGCAATCAAGTTGTGACATGAATATCTAACTTTGCGAAGATCCTTGCATTCTCAGTACTGTTGAGGTTTCTGGTACAATGGTGATGACTCCAGTGACAGTGAGAAGATCTCCTACTGATATTGTAATTAATGATCAAAAAGCACTTTCCCAACAACCCTCTTAAGAGCTCTATGAGGTAGGAAGTAGAAGTCTTAGAGCTGTTTTCCAGATGAAGAAATTAACTGAGTTGCACAGCCCACATTTTATAAATAAAGCTTTGAGTTTTATACATTTCTCTCCTTATAACAAAGCTATGAGGTAATCATTGCTAGGATTACCAGCCTCCTTTCAGGATCCAAACAATGACCAAATGGGGCTTAAAAGCTTATCCATATATATGAAAAATGTTTATGTATATGTATGCATATCAAATTTAAAAATAAAGGACCTTAACTTAAACCAAAACCACTCATTAATTGGCCACATCAGTCAATGACCTTAAGAAAGAAATCTAGCCAGTAAACCCCAAGATATCTTGGGAGGGTTCAGAGATTCAAAAGAAAAAAAAAGCATTGAAAAGCATCTCTAGGAATGATACCCTATCTGAACAGAGGGAGGGAAGGGAAAGAGGGAAGGCAAAGAGAGGTAGAGAGAAATTCAGTGTTAATAGCAATCATTTTGGCTTTGGTCAGAAACCCTGAAGGTCTTCCCTTCCAGATTTATTGATTAATTGGTTTAGATTTCTTTTTGACTAAGTGAAAGAAGATATTCTTTGCCTCATTTGCATCTCTAGTCATTCTACTCTATATTTGGCCACTGGATCCAGGTGGTTCTGGAGGGGAAAAGTGAAGCTGGTGACCTTGCCCAGCACTCCTTTACTTAAATAGTATTCCCTTATATGTCACAACATCATCTCCTTGATGTCATGATCCTGTTCGAGAATGAAGGACAAACAACATGAGTCTCATTTAATAGAAAAGGAAACTAACTTAGAAAAGTTAAGTGACTTTTCCAGCCACTTAACTAGACAGAGTAAGAGTCAGGATTTTGACCCAGGATTCCTAATTCCAGTTATAGTATTTAGTAATTAGTAAATGGAAGTGATAAAATTTGGATTCAAACCTCCTTCTCTTTCCATCTCCACTTCATGTCAAATAGGAAAATATTAGTAAACAGAAATAGTGACCGTCTTCAAGTCCAGTTCTATTTTTTTTGCCTCTGTATAGAAAGAAAATATTCTTTCCTTTTTAGGTGATGAATGCTAAGGACAAATCAAACCAACTTTGAAAGGTGAGAAGACTACTCAGAGTTCTAGCAAATGGAGTTCCATAAAAAGCTTTGTAATTGCAATAGTAATAAAATTTAGAAAGTAGTCAGATCTGAGGAATGTTTGGCTTGAATCAGTCCAACAAGGAATGGCAGCTAAGACACTATACCTTGGAAATAAAATAATCCTTGACAATGGAATTCCACTAAGTCACATGCGTATCCCACATTGGTAAAGAGAATATTTTCTAATCAATACTTTCAGCTTAGCCTATTCCCCTAAAAAGATTATAATAAATGATTAATTGGACCCCTATTTTATCCCAATCAATAAAAATCAGTTTGATATGATTCCATATATGTAGGAATTATAAATTCTGTATATTAGGCCACAGATCTGGGAACTAGATTGTAAATTCATTTATTTAAATCTAGGAAGTTAAATAGTTAATTGCTTAAATTGTGGGTTGAGACCCCATATTGGGTTATATAACTGACTGTGGTGGTCATGAAACCATGAATTATTATTTGTAATTTTTTGATTTTTATACTTATTTTATATATTTATATACCCAAAGTCATGTAAAAATTTTCTTGGGGAAAAAAGGGGTGGTGAGTGGAAAAAGTTCAACAAACCCTGAACTAGAGGAATAAGCCCAAGTGTAATGGAGTTGATTTAATGACATGGAAAATCTCCCAGCTATTTTTATTGCCTTTTTCCCTTGTTATTTTTCTATTATCTAGTATGGTGAAATGATCGTGAGCATTTGACCAATAAATGACTATTTTCTGGCCTGTCACCTGCCTTTCTACTGGTCCCTTGGCCTGTGTAGATGCTTTGACATCTCTTTATCAGTCTAGGCCTTTAAACATTTGCTCAGTATATTTTTTTCTTCCTTTTCTCTTTAAACATATCACTAGAAATTAAGAAAATACATTCTGGAATCCCACATAGATAATGAAAATTTGAAACTTCACTTAGACCCCCAGGGGGAAAATAACTTCCAAAATAATGTATATACATATATCCCTCTCTAATGATATTTTTTATTTACCCCTTTAAGCAAAATTAATCTCTGAGTGGAGTTTGTAAAGACTAAGTTGCTTCAAGATGTATATAACCTCCACAAGTGATGGCTAATTTTAGATGAAACCCAATCTATAAGTAGGTTTGAAAATTTCACTCCCATTCTGTGCAAGAATTCTCATTTTGCACCCTATTTATTCAGCAGAAATTCCACAACACAGAGAAATCTTGTATAAAATTGATAAGAATTTACGAGTAGATGATTCTAAGGATCTTTGTACTTTATAAAGATTTTACAAGGTTCTTTCTTTGTACAATTACCAATTTCCCCTCCTTTAAAAACATGGATAAATTCTTGCTCAAAACAATAACTCCAAATTAATAATGTCATAATTTTTATAATTTAGGTCCAAATAATTTTAGGTGAAACTTCCTCTTAAATATAAACAAAACTTGGAAGTTTATAAGTTCTTAATTACAGTGCTTTACTATATTATAGCATGTGATCAGCAGGACTGATGGTATGATCTAATGGTACAATTTTAACAGCAAAATTCCAATATAACAACATCTAAATAAGAGAAATTGCTTTTCTAACAACAACATAGCTGGTGTAATTGTTTGTTAAATTACATAATATAAGAAAATTTAGAAACATAATGAAATCTTCAACATTATTATGTATTTAAAACTTGAAACAAACCCAATAATTACCAATCAGGTGACCTTAATTTAATTGAAAGTGCTTCCAAATTACTGTACACGGAAATTATTCATCTCAATATTGGTATTATATGTTGATCACATCTAAAAACCTATAAAAAGTTACCAAGTATGAAGCAATCTAATAAAAATAGATAATTAAAAAATATCTAACATTCATTAATCCTTAACATATAAATGAAAATTACTCATATTCTGGGGCTTCTGACATATATCAAATAAATGATAGATTAGTGGTATCACTAAATACATCTTATTAATGATTTAACAGTTTTCAAATATTAAAAAAAAATCACATTTTTTAAAAAGCCTAATTCATATGTGACAACACAGTTTTAAAGGGAAATTTTGTCTAATAGCATTTCCAGTTAGCAATGGTTTCTCAAATTTCACAATATAGATTTAGAAATATAATAATAGCACAAACAGTAAACTTCAGATGACTTCAATTGCCTTTCCAAATCATTACATATGAAAAACATTGATCTTATTACCGCTGGCATTATAAAGCCATACCATTAACAGGCATGGAGCAATTACATTCAACTAAAGAAATAATAATAATTCAGTGCTTAGCATATGCTAGTTACTGTGTTAAGTACTTTGCAATCATATTATTTTGGTCTCACAAGAGTAAAATACTGTGACCCAGGAGTAAGATGGTGATATAAAGTGTCTGACAAACAGAGGATTGGTAACCAGGTGGAAGGCATATAGGGCAAGTAGGGCAAATGGAAAAATTGGGGAGGGGTAAACAGGCACCAGAGGGGAAATGATGTTCTGGTCCGGCTGGGAAACCTCTTCCAGTAAACCAGCAGTGGAAGCATTCCCACTCTGATTTAAATATCTTTTAGGCTTTTTGATTTTATTTTTAAGATAAACCAATTTGTCTCAGTCATAGGAGTCCCGGTGGAATTCAGGTCTGTCTTTAGTTAGTTACCTCCAGTCCTGGCAATATTTATAGTCATCAGAATGATACAGAAGTAGCCACTCGCCTGGCTGAATTTCTAATTTAGATTCTAAATGTTCTGTGCCCAAATTATAGAGGATGTCCTTATTTTCAGAGGAAGCCTACATAACGTGCTATGGTTTTCACCCCCAGACCCTATTTAGAGGGTAAAGTGAACTGTAACCAAGTAAGTAGGAGTCTGAGATGGACACATTTTGGATATTTGGGGAAGGGACTCACATGTCACTGTCTGGAAATCAGGAAAAATAAATGCTCTGGTCTCAAGTTCTGTTTGCTGTTGGGAGAAGAGTGAAATTTTTCAAATTTCCACCATTCTAATTCAAGCCCAAAGCACCATTAATGTCAACTTTTTCCAGAATTCAGTTTAAGAAAGAGTTAGGTTCTATATTTGGGTTTATTTGCAGATATGTATACATGAGAGCACAGTTAGAACTGAACTCAGGATGGACATAAGGAGCAGAGGTTGTGAAAACAAAAATCACACACAGTGTTCCAAGCAGTTTATCAAGACAAAAATCCTAAATCAAAAGGTAGGGATAATCTCATAATGGTTTTTCAGGCTATTCCTATTCTGGGCTGGTTTTTAGAAAATATATCATGGCTCTATTAGATTTGGTCACTGGTCCAGGGGTCAACTTGGACCAGTCGGATTTGATCCTATAGTAAACATTGCAAGAGGTGCTTAGCTTAAGGAATGCTCAGTTTGTCTCTTGCTTGATTGATTCTTATTCTCAGATCAGTCTGTTCTTCTCTGCCTAGTAGGGGAGGTCAGACAAATCACTGAAATTAGTGATAGACCATTCTGTCTCCATTGTCTGGAATGATGTGAACTTTAATCAGATCCTTGCTGTTCCTATTGTCAATCAATCACACACAAAGGGAGACAGAATTCCTGGAACGAAAGTGTTAAAAGCATTTTTAAGACATACTCAATTATTCCTTAATGCAGTTGTTCACATAGACATAATGTTAATGAGAATTTGTTCTGGATTAGGAATCTTCTTATTTTTCCCCTAACTTTCTAGATTCCACCCTCTTGTCTATGATAATGCTTGTTGGGAATTTTTCACATTGCAAACTGCTCTCCCACAACCTGTTACTTCATCAGTTAGTAAAAATTAACTGTCAGTTCCACAGCATATTATGAAATGTTATAAAAGAAATTAATGAGATAGGAAAACAGTGATAAAATATAAATAAAATATTTTTATTTTTATTTTTTACATTAAGAAATCCTTTCACATAATTTTATATGAACATTAGTGCATGCCTCAATTTTGTTTCTTCTTTTCTCTTTTTTACATATTTAGCCTAAATTCAGAAAGTCTCTATTCTTGCTATGATTATAATATGAAAAAGATTGATAATATAAGAGCTGGGAGGCATCTTAAAAAGTATCTAATCCAATATCTTCATTCTGCAGATGAAGAAACTGAGGTTCAATGAATGGAGATGACTTATTTAAGGTAACATGCAATAAATCACATAGAAATGAGGCAAATTCTCTTTTTTTCTGATTTTCAAATCAGAGCTCTTTGCTCTCTGCCATTTTGTATAAAAGAAATATCTTTTTAAATGGGGCATTTAGACTGTGTCACCACTGGGCACTCAGAACTCACTGACTTTGTAAGGACTTCACTGTTAAGCAGAAATTGAATGGAGACTAGATCCTGAATCTCCCAAGTTTCCATTCTTGATTTTTAAGCCACATTGACTCTCACTGAGAAGTCTATCTTTAGGTAAAATTACTTTTCCTAAATGTCTTCTAAATCATCTGCCTCAAATGAGAGATTTGCTCTCAACGAGATGTAATTCTGTTTTATATTTTGTTTTCTTTTTTCCTTTCCTCAACTTCTACATTCCTTATCCATTAACAGGTGTCATTATTTTGCACATACATTCATGTTTACTGCATTGACTTTATTTGACAAGCCACAAGACACGAACTTATTAATTGAAGCATAAATCATATGGGTTATGGTTCTTCAGGACCATAGAGAGGCATACACAGAGCCATGAGGTAAGGATCTTTTTCTGCTTCTCCCTTTTAAGCTATTGATTACATTCAAAATTTCGAATCAATATTCTTTTTGTACCTCATATGTTGAGGCAGCCTAAATCTCAGGAAGAGGCAGTTCTTCTGCATCAGCACTCCTGGGAATTCCATAATCAATGCTTTATAATGACTTCTTCCTGTTGGGCAATAGAGCATACCTTCCCCTTTCTTTTTTACTAGTAGGTATAGTAAATTAATTCCCTTAACTCCATCAGTGACCCTGTACTTTTCTTAAGGACTTTTGATGTTCTCTATATGATCTACTATTGAATTGTAGCCATATAGGAAGAGATTCATTTTAGCTTCATGTGATAAACTCTATAGGTCAATAGAGTCGGGAAAAATTATATTTTGTTTATAATATAGGAGTGACCTGATTATGCTTGAAGGTCAAGGAAAAGCAGCCTGAGAGAATGAAGAGGGAAAACTTAAGATGCAGCCTTTACTATGTTTACTCTCTTTATTTTTTTTGTCTCTTTTTGAATATCTATCTTGGGGGATTATATCTCTGTTTTCTTTTCCCTCTAGATCTCTGTTTCTGTCTCTGATGAAGAATCCTTCCTTCTCCCTGCCTCCAATCATACAGTCTTAGATTTATTCTTATCTCTCTTCTTATCTTTCAATAAATGTATCTTTATACTTGATTTTTCTTTCCAATCGGTTTCTCTCTTCCTCTTTGTCCCAATCTACATTGTTCTTTTTCTTCCTTCTTCTGTTCCTTTCTCCATCCCTCTTTTTTCCTTCCTTCCTTCCTTCCTTCCTTCCTTCCTTCCTTCCTTCCTTCCTTCCTTCCTTCCTTCCTTCCTTCCTTCCTTTCTTCCTTCCTTCCTTCCTTCTGTCTTTCTTTCTGTCTCCATATCATTCTCTATTGTGGAATTTGGATCATTTTCCTTTGTCTTTAATGATAGAGGACCTTTTATCTTACTCTTTAATCACCAGATACATATTGTATATTAGTGGGGATTCAGTGATGATGACAGAGCCAGATTTCTTGATAAAGAAGAAGAAAACCATCAGTCTTTGAAACAGAAACTTAATAATAGGCTAATGTATTTTATTAATATTATCATAAAAAAAATCCAACATTCCCTAAGGAACCTGATGTGATTGAGGATCACAATTGGCACCAAATTTTGGGGCTTGGCATCAAATATTAGGATTTGATCATGTGAAGAATTCACAATGGCGGTTCTCTTTGACAAAGGATAGGTTTATCGGGGCAGCTAGGTGGTACAGTAGATTAGAGCAACATCCCTGAAGTCAGGAGGACTTGAGTTCAAATCCGACCTCAGACACTTAACACTTCCTAGTTGTGGGACCTTGGGCAAATCACTTAACCCCGATTGCTTCAGCCAAAAAAAAAGAAAAGTTTATTTATGAGAGGAGGTTACAGACAAAATGAATATGTACAATAAAAAGCAGAAGTGGTAAATATGAAATAGATTTGAGAGAGCATTAGTTAGCAAGGAAAAAGATTTTAACAATTACCAGTGGAGAAGACAAATTCCTCAACGCGACTCACACTTAACTAGCAGAAAAGGAATATTCCATGAGGTGGGAGTATATTATTAACTTGCCGGCTAAGTCCACAGAGGAGTTCAGCACCCTAAAAAAGTTGGTACGCTATAGCAAGAAGAAAGACAACATGAGGCATAAGGAAGGAGGTAAAAAGAAAGATACCACAATGCAGAATGCCATGATGAACTGATCCAAAAGGGATTCAGTAAAGATAGTCATGGGCAAATTTATAGAAAAAATTTAACCTTGGGGGTTTGACATAACTTGACTTTCTGATTAGATACAGTAAGATGGGGTTACCTCTGACCTCCACAGGGAATTGGGTTATAAAACTGAACTGATGTTCATCAATGCCCTTCCTTGCTTGCCTTAGGGAGTAATCTTGCAAGTACTTCTGTTTTTCTCTGCCAAACCCACATAATAACCAGGACCTCATCAACTATCCCAGAATGATGTGATTTATTTTGCTTATCCATCAATCAGCTGGGAGAGCTGCATTTCATGTAAGGTAAAAGTGTCTGTGCTAGAGAAGGTAAAGGTCCAGGTTGTCTTATTAATAAATATGGTCTGTTAGTTCTAGTGGGTGATTAGCGATGAGAATTAGCTCTTAGGCTAGTTTTTTAAGATCCATCTATCTAAAAGATTGCATAATAAACCAGCATATTTGCTCAGCCTGGCTTTGAGAAATGAAATGTAAAGACAGTTTCATTTATTAATGGCAGGAATTATGAATAAAGATCCCTTGTGGGCCAATAACATTGTTTTATATGCTTTTTATATCCCATAGCACACTGATTGTTCCTTAGCAGAACCTCAGAATGTACTTGTTGATTAGCTACTTGAGAAGTCATAATTTATACAATTAGTTTGGGATCAGAAATATAATAGAAATTTACATATGACAAATTCACAAGGGCTTTCTCTTAGCCAAAAGGCATATTTATTAAGTAGAAGAGATTACAGATAAATGAAGATATAAAATAGGCACTATGAGTAATAAATATAAAACAGATTTGGGAGAAAAATAGGGTTAAATAGGAAAGGAGTTTGGAAGAAGCCATTAACGAAATATACTATGAGGTGTGAATATGCAATTGACTGGTAAGTTAAATCCATAGAGGAGTGAAGCAAACTAACCAGAGTTAGCTATAATAAGGAGGAAAATGTAATTAAAGGGGAGACACTATAAAGGGAAAGAGCAACTCACAATGAGTTTAGTCCTGAAAAGGATTTAGCAAAGATTTTCATCATAAGTACATTTTTATAGGGGAAATATAATGTTAGGGTTTCTCAAGGGAGGAGGGTAAATAAAGGCTGGAACAGAGATGTATATTGAGATGTTGAGATTGCCTTGAAGATACCAATAAAGGCAGTCTGGAAAAGTCTGGGTTTGTGTCACAGGTATCTTAAAGATATGAATCAAGATAGTCTGGACACATCATGGACCTTAAACTATGGTAATAGGACAGTCTGGAAAACTAAATTCCCACAATGAACATTTTAACATTTCTTGGAAAAGGGAAAAGCTAATTTCAGGATTCACATAAGAAATACAATTCACTAACTTATTCTTTATTTTTTCTAATTCTGGATAATCACATATTTTAGATTGTACACATATATTATAAAGATTTCTACATTGTATTACAAAAAGAGTTCAGAAAATATCAGAGTTGGGAGGGATCTTGAAAACCATTTAATCTAATGTCTTTATTTTTTAGTAGTGATGATGGAGGAGGATATTGGACTCATTCTATGACTTCAGATGAGGGATATGGTTGCAAGTATAGACAAAGAAAGAGAATCATTCCTCAACAATGCTGTATAGGAAGAAAAGCCCTGAACTAGAAGTGTTAAAACTCAGCTTTTAATTTAGATTCTGCCATTACTCACTGTGTAGTCTTCTTATAGTATCTTTAAAATTATTTTGACTCAATAGCCTATTGTATCACACTTTGCTTATCCATCAGTCTTGAGAGAGGTTCTGATGGGAAAAGAAATAACAAATCATCAGCTTTTTATATTACCTGCTTGCTCTTTGATGAGTACTCCTACCTTCAAATTGTGGAAAATCATTGTGTTCTTGAAATTTTGATGGTGGTGGTGGTAGGTGATAGGAACTGAAATGAAAAGGCCCAACCTCTTTTGCTGGATTGTTTTAAAGTTACTTGTAAACCTGTCTCTGCCTTGAAGTCTTTGCTAATCTTCTGTAATCAGCTGTGAAGGGATTGGTATCTTGACATACTTGTAATAAACTCCTTTTAATTCTCTTTGTCCTAAAGTTTGCCTCTTTAATCAAGGTAAAAAGTCCAAGTAATGAATTTTTCTTCAACAATACAATGAAAAATAACATGGAATTGGAGCTAGTGGTCTTTGATTTGAATCTCATCTATGTTACTCAAAACCTCTATGATTGTGGACAAGTTTCTTCACCTTGCTATTTTTATTTTCCTCATCCTTAAAAAGTGGTAGTGGATGGGGGCAGGTTGGCCAATGATTCTATGATTCAGTGATTATAAATTTCTTTGATTCTGTCTAGCTGTAATTGATTTTCATGATGTGCATCTGAGTCAGTATAACAATTATGTTGGGGTCTATAGCAGTGGTTCTTAAAGTACGGTCTAGAGAATCCTGGGGAGCTCTGAAACCCTGTTAGAAGGTCTACAGATTCAAAAATAGTTTTTATTTTCAATATGGCAAATATCTATAAATATAATCCAGACAAACAAAAACACTTTGGAGAGATCCTCAATAATTTTGAATAGGATAAAGATACTAAAAATAAAAGTTTGAGAACCACTGGTCTATAGTATAGATTTAAATTTATATCAAATAACACCTTTTCTTGAGCAGCAATACAATAACCAAGGATTTTTGGCAGGCTTATCCTCATCATAGCTTAGCAGATAAAAGTATTGAAAAGAAATTAGGACACTGAGAAAGACATTGCCCCTCCAGGCTGGTATTCAGGGTCATTTTCTCACCCTCTTTCATTAAAAGGGTCACCGTTGGTGGTAGATACAGTTGGAAGTGTTCTTAGTGGTCATCTAGTCTATTCTTCTTGACTTTCTTGACTTTCTTGACTTCTAGTACTTTCACTATAAAATATTCTACATGCTGCCTTATACTATACTATGCTACCTCTAAATGTCTCTAAAGATAGTGAAGAAATGTTTTATATGCTTAATAGAATTACAGGAGTTAGAAATAATCACAGAAATAAAATTGCACCTGCGGACCATTAAGTGCCTTTTTCAAGGTGATATGGGTAGTCAAAAGCAGTACATGATCTTACATTCAAGTTTTATGACTCAACATCCAGGCTAGTTGAAGGGAGATCAGCATATTGCAATGATGAAACCTGCAATGGACAGTATAAACAAAGGTAAGCCATGATTTTTCTCAGGATAAAGATTTCCATAATGGCACCACAATAAATCCCTTCCTTAGCAGGCACATAGTGGTGGAAATAATGGGATGAGATTCCTTGGAAGGAAAAATTTTGCTTGCCTTTGTATAATCACAATCTCCCCAAGTCAGGGTAGGCAGCCTAATATGTAGGATGTATCATTTCATCCAGACCAAGATGAAAAAAAAAAGCTGAAAGATAGTTTCTGGGCAATTAATATTCAATTTGTTAATTAGATAAGCACATAATCAATAAATTGAAATCAATAGTTGTCTTGGAAACCAAAGACCTCACGTGGAGACTGCTGAATGTTAAAATACCCTTGGAAAAAGGGGTGTACCTGAGAGTGAAAATCAATTCTGATTGGTTAAGAATTAACGACAGAATGACTATTATAATGAGAAATGGTCTTTCTCTAATGAGCAAGTGGGTGGAATTGATTTTGATTAAATCAGCACCCTTAAAGAGATCATCTTCACCCATACCAATACCTTCTGAGGCAATCCACACAAAAGATCTACTTCCATCCAAACTTTTAAACTGAACATTATTTTATTAGATTCTTTTTAGCCTTTAATCAGTAATAAACTCTCCCATTTGGGTGAGGTATTACCTATAATTGAGGAGAATGTCTCATTTTTAGCCCTGTCTTTCATCAGAATTGGTCTTTGAATGAGGAAATAAAAAAGAAAAAAAGCCCTACTAATAACCAACTATTAATAATTGGTTATTAATAACAAAAAAAAAGACTTTTAGATCCCATATATTAAATTGATTATTAATGAAATAGAAAGTAATTATTTTTCTCAAGATATGTTGTCCTCTATCGAAGCATAACATTCAGTCAAAGGCAATAGCGACTGATGAAGAGGATGCTCTTCATGTCTTCTTTATCTAGCTGTGTTTTCCAGAAGCAACTAGGTAGTAGATAAAATGCTGGACAGGGAATCAGAAAGATCCGAGTTAAAATCTAGCCTCACACACTTACTAGTTATATGATCTTGGGCATGTAATTTAATCCTGTTTGCCTCAGCTTTTAAATTGTAAAATGGGGATAATAAACCTATTGACCACACAGGCTTGAAGGGATCAAATGAAATATTTGTAAAGCACTTAATATGGTATTTGACACACAGTGAGTGTTATTTGAATGCTTATTTTTTCCCTTCCTCTCTGGTACAAGAATGGAGTTCATAAAGTTTAACTATAATTTTAGTTGTGAAACATTTTCCATTATGGGTGAGATATCAGCTTCTTCAGGTGAGAGAAAAATTCTTGGAATTCCTGGAGATTCCATCTTCTTTCTTTCTCTCCACTACATAGAGCTCTGAGTGACATGGACATATTCAAGCAATACATCTGTACTAATCCTGTGGAAGAAATATTCTTAACTTGGGTTTCATGAATTTTTTTTTAAACATTTTGGTAACAACATATCAATAGAATTGCTTTCCTTTGTAATCCTCTATATGTCAATTTACACATACAAAATTATTGTAAGAATAGGTCATAGGCTTCACTGGATTGAAAAAGGGGAGCACAGCATAAAAATAGTTAAGAACCTCTGTCCTAAAAGAAGAGAGAGCAGTGAAAGGATAACTATTTTTATCCAGTCATGATTCAGGAATATGTGACTGCAGTTGCAATGCCAATTTACATGGGATTTGTCAAGAGGAGACCTTGATTTCCCTGTTTAAAGAACAAAATTTTTCAGGAGATTGAATTCCTGGCAGAAAATTCAATGTAGAAATATATAACACATTGGTCTACATAAAGCACCTGAAAAGACAAAATGAGGAAGCCTTGGAAAGTTTGAGAAAGACTGAAGAATTAATCCAACAGGACCCCACTGCACAAGCAGAAATATAAAGCCTTATGGCCCGAGGAAACGATGCCTGGATCTATTATTACATGGACAGACTCTGAGAAGCTCAGACAAGAGTTGCTTTCAAGTCTCTCCTGCTATAGAGTAGAGCTTCCAGAAATTGACTGTGAGGAAGGAGCAAGCTCAAATATGGAGAGAGGTTTTATGAATGGCTAAAGTTTGATTATAAAAGGCCCTTTGATTAAAGTCAGGCAAACCTGAATTTGTCACTGAATTCACAATTATAGTGTTTCATCTGGATGATTTTTTCCAAGGAGATCTTCATAGTGTTTCTTTGAAACTACTAAGATGAGCAGTCACTCTCAATCCTGAAGATGCTTATATTAAGGCTCTTCTTGTGTTGAAATTTCAGAACCAAAATCAAGAGGAGGAAAGAAAAGCTATATTAAAGAGACTTTAAGATCCGTGGCATCATGACCCTAAGTCCTTCACTATGCAGCCAAATAAAAGCTTCCCTGGAGAACACTTTTCATCTCTTAAATTACTTTCCAAGCAAACACTATCATCTGCTGTCCTGCAACTCTAGTTGGGACCTTTTTTACAGGGATCAAATCCTTCAGACAATCCAGATGCAAGGGAGACAAGATTTCAAAAAAAATAGCAAAAGAATAAATCAATCTTGTTTCACTTTAAAAAGGCAATTGAGTATAATCCTGGATTTTTCTTGACTTATATAGATTTGGTGAAAATGTATGCAGAAGCCAGTGACAATGAAGAAGAAAATTTTCAGAGAATATTGCATATGGAGCAGCTTGAAGATGTGAGAAAGCAAGAGACCCATTTCCATTTTGTCCACCTTCAGGAATTACATAAATGGTCGAGGCTAATGCCCTTACTCACTACTTGGAAGAATTAAATGTAAAAAAAGAGACATAAGCTGTGTATTGAAAGTGGGAAACAATCGTGCTCCCTCTGGTGGTCAGCATCAGCATCCAAAGTAGTCAGAACTGCCCAGGAAGGACCTGATTAGTAGTGAAAGCCAATCAGTCGGGGAGTTAGATTTTTCACTTCTCCTGTTTGATTCTTTTCTTTTTCTTTCTTTCTTTCTTTCTTTCTTTCTTTCTTTCTTTCTTTCTTTCTTTCTTTCTTTCTTTCTTTCTTTCTTTCTTTCTTTCTTTCTTTCTTTCTTTCTTTCTTTCTCTCTCTTTCTTTCTTTCTCTCTCTCTCTTTCTTTCTCTTTCTCTCTCTCTTTCTTTCTCTCTTTCTTTCTCTCTCTCTTTCTTTCTCTCTCTCTTTCTTTCTCTCTCTCTTTCTCTCTTTCTTTCTCTCTTTCTTTCTTTCTTTCTTTCTTTCTTTCTTTCTTTCTTTCTTTCTTTCTTTCTTTCTCTTCCTTCCTTCCTTCCTTCATTTAAATATACCTACCATTGTTGGTGCTATTTTATAAGCTTGATTCTCATTTTATAAATGTATTCATTTTTATTGTCTATAGGCATACCATTACTTGGGATCAGACTATTCACAGAGGGATGGTCTTGTGGGGTTTAATATTTCACAAACTATCTACACAAAACCTTATAATACTAGCATGAGAGGTTAAAATATGCCCCCCACCTCCACCCTGTGAATGAGGGCACTGAGTCACAGTTCAGTTTAATGAATGATTTTATAACTCTCTCCAGCAGAAACCTAAAACTCAAACTCTGAGCTCAATTACATTTACCTCAAAACTCCAGGAACATCTAAGCGAGGGACTAAGTGAAGGTTCTGGTGGCTGAACTCCTTCCCTATTACTCAAAATAAGAGAAGACCAAAACAAATCCTTTAGCACTATCAAAATGTTTACTACAGAGTTTTGAAAACCAATGAAGTGTAGAGAAGAGACAGAAAGAGACGGAGACACACAGAGACAAAAAGACAGACATACACAGAGACAGAGATAAAGAAACAAAGCAATATAGAGACAGAGAGACTCAGAGAAACATGTAGAGACAGAAAAAGATTGCATACATGTATAGTATATACACATATGTATATATATGTGTACAAAAAAACATACAGAGACAGACAAAAAGAAAGACAGAGACAGAGATAGATAAACAGACATGAAATATAGACACAGAAACATATATATTACATATATACACACATATATGGTTTATATATATATATATAGAGAGAGAGACAGAGAAACAGAGAGATACACATAGAAGCAGAGAGAGAGAGAAACAAAGATAGACAGAGGCAGAAATGTAGAGACAGAAAAATAACATATCTGTGTGTATTTTTATAAAGAGAGACAGAAACAGACACAGAAAGACAGAGACAGAATCCAAAGAAAAAATGATGGGAATATTTTTATTTATGATCACAAAAAGTCCAAAACAATGAAGATGCAGCTTGGCTTAAATGAAAAAGAAACTTTTCATGCTGTTTGTATAATGAATAAATGACCAAACAATTATATCAATGGAAGTGATGGAAATTTCTAGCTTCTTTGTAAAAGATGATAGCTGCCTTTTCCTCTGCAAAAGTTGAAAGTGGAGAGTGCAGATAATAACCACAATTATTGGTTCAAATATTTCGCAGTGGTAAATAAATTATTTTTCCAACACACCTCCTCAATTTCCTATCAATCATAAACCTAATCTTACATTTTTTTTTCTTAAAATCAGCAGGTATCACATATATTTTATTGATGATTCTTGCAAATATAAAGCAGTTGCATATTGCATACTTTTTAGATGGCATTCACAGATTGTACCACTAAAACGATAATGCATAAACACTTAAGAAAAAATAAGGAGTAAAAAGCATGTGCTAAAATATCCCAGGGAGTATAAAGAGCAACTTTTGAACAAACTGCTCAAAAGAACCATGAAATTGATATTGCCTTTGTTACTTATTACAGCCTTTGATTCAGTTTTGTAACTATGACTTATTCACTTAATTAAAATATGTAAAATAAACTCACATAATAAATATGTGTTTGATGTTCACAAAAAATTCTTTCTTAAAATACACTGCCAACATAATATAAAAAGCAACTGTATTAAAATGTGGAATTTTCAAGAGATAGTTTAAGTCCATTGTGGTTTTGCCTGACCTTAAATCTATTATTATTTTTTCAATAGAACTGTGTGGCTTTCAAATAAGAGAGAGAATCAACTAAAAATGTCTTATTAATGATTTGATACAAATAGATGCTATCAAACTATATGGCTCTACAGGATAATATATTTAATGACATCATTGTCTCATGGAATCTTTTTTCAATGATGTCAAAATATTGTTCAGATTTTAAACACATCAAAGAAAGACAAAATCTGAAGACTTCAAGCTTGAATTCAGAAGTCCCAATGTATTAATAAATAAACCAATCAATCAATCTACAAGACTTTATGTCTGTTAAGTATCAGATACTGTGCTATGCACTGTGAAGGTAATACCTACAAGTATGTTTGCCTTTTCTAGGCAAATATACCTTGCCTTTGATTGATACTACTTGTGTTAAGAAGCCTACTGATATCCTAAAATTAAAGCTAAATGGAAAAGACATTTTTAGAAGCAATTAACACAAATCATTCTTAATGTATGGTTTTGGTACTATAAAACAAACTAACATTCCTAAAATGTATTTTCATTAAATTCCCATGCAATATAAACAAAACATGAAGTCCATTACATTAAGAGATAAAAAGTCAACATTTCTTCACAAAAGGAAGGAAGAAGCCTCATAGACATTCTTTTATTTTATGATAAATACATTAAAAACTTATGGAACGATTTTGGAACAAGTGGACTTCTTTTCACTGAGTAATAGCTAATAACATATACATGGCATTAAATTGCTCAAATGTAATAGACACTTGTCTATTCCAAATAAATCCTAGAATAGATCTAAGAATTATATATATCATAAATAGTTTATTCGTTCCCAAAATTATGGACATGCTCACAGATTCCCATTTTTTTGCCACCTCAAAAAGATCTAAAAATATTTTGCTTATCTTTAGAACTTGTCTTGGTTAACTCTCCCTGGGAATTTATATTTTGTTACTTCTTCCAGGAGGTGAGTAGTATATTCTTTTGTTTTCCATCTTATCCTCTAAGGCTAATAGACCTGAACAATTTTCTTTTAAGATTTCTTGCATGTGATGTCTAGGCTTCTTTTGTGCAGGGATGAGGGGGTCATGACTTTCAGAGAGTTCAATAACTTATTTTTTTCTCTTCCATGTGCTTTATAGATCAGTTGTTTTTGCTAGGACATATCTTACATTTTCTTCTTCTTTCCTTTTGACTGTTTTATTTTTTCTTGTTGCCTCATGGAGTCTATGGTCCATTCAAATTTCCAGGGAATTTGTTTGCTGATAAAGTTTTAGATCTCTTATGTTAAACTCTTACTTCATTTTCAATTCTGTCTTCCATAGCTCTCATTTCTTTTCCCATCTTTTCCCTTAAGAGCTCCCATTCCACTTATAAAAATATTTTAAAACTCTTGTTCCATCTCTTCCAAGAATTCCAGTCGAGCTTCTACCCATGCTATCTTTTTCTCTGAAATATTGCTTGTAGATGTTTAAAGTTATTCTTTTGTGTGTTAGTATCTTCAAAATTCCTGCCACCACAATAGCTTGCTCATTCCTCCACTTTACTTCCTGACTTTGGACTTGATGTTAGGACTGTGCTCTGTCACACTTTTTGAGGGAAGGTCTGGGCAGATGCTATTTCTTTCTTTGAATATTAAAGGTTGTGCTATTCTAGGATCCCAGGAACTTATAATAAGTTTTTAGTCGTACCATAGTGGTCTGAGTGAGAGCAAAATGTGATTGCTCCTCCTCTTCCTTTTCCTCTTCTTCCTTTTCCTCCTTTTCCTCTTCCTCTTCCTTTTCCTCCTTCTCCTCTTCTTCCTAATCTTTGTAATCTTGTAATCTTGATCTGGATTTAGATTTTGCACACATCAAAGCCTAGATTGTACAAACTTAGATTTTTGCTCAATTCCACTCCTATTAGCCAGCTGTAAAATTCTAGTAGCTTAGGGTGGGAGCATTGTAGACCTTTTTGGCTAAGCTCCTTGCCCTGATTATTCCTTTGCAGCTGAACTAGATACTGAAAATAAGACCATGCTCTGTGCTGTGGGTCTGAATTACAGTGCTATTGCTGACTTTTGATCTTCCTTCTTTTCCCATACATTTCCTAGTACCTCCGAATCAAGAATATCATTCCCTTGCACTGGTTTCCTCCTCAGTCTGGATCTGGGACCCAGAGAAGGGTAGTAAGTGACAAAACTGCCAGTTTGTGCTTGCCACCTTTATTGTAATGCCTTAGTATGGGTTCATATGTGATCTGGTCTGGATCTGAGACATTCTCTTGCTCTAGTGCATAGCTTTTCCCTGAGCATGAGTGCCTCAAAGCATACTCCCTTTTTTTTTAATTAAAGCTTTTAATTTCAAAACACGCATAGATAATTTTCAACATTAATCCTTGCAAAACCTTGTGTTCTAATTTTTTTTCCCCTGTCTTCCCCTCACCCCTTCCCCTAAATGGCAAATAATCCAATGTATGTTAAACATGTGCAATTTTTCTCAAAGGATACTCCTGATCTGACCTGTTCCCTTTTTCTGAAGCCTCCTATCTATCCGCTGACCTTGGTTGGACAAAAGATTCATGATGATTTTTTCTTGATTTTCCCATCAGTATTCACTCTCATTGTTTTTCCTAAATCTGTCTGGAGGAGTTTAAAGACAGCAACTCACCACATTGTTTTCTGTCAATCTACCATGTTGGCTCCACCCCTCAGCTAAGTGTATATATTCCTTTCTCTTTCATAACAGGAATCTCAAGGGCAGAATGTCCTTTATCATTTGATAATTATGTGGTGATCTAAAATAATGACAGTTTACCTTCATATTCTATAGGGATGCCTAAAATATCAAAACAGTGTAGGATTTCATGAAATATTTTCTCCATTCCTGTAGATAGAATCCTCAAAAGATCTGAACAAAACTTTAGGAAATCTGGGGTAAAGAAATTGTGAGTTAAGGTCATTTATTTACGAACCAGTCTATTCATTATTTTTAGCCTTTATATAGAAATCAGGATACTTATCCCAATTTCTATTTCCATTGCCAATTTGGGTCCTTTGCAGGGAAAATGAATTGGCTTTGCTTCCCTCTCAGGGTTCTAAGATAAGTCTGAGGAATTGGTAGGTTGTCTTTCAAATACTGTCAATCTGAGTCTTTATTCTGGTATGTTCTCAAATTATTGGCACTCTAATGTCACAGACCCTATTAATATCAATTACGTTTTTCAAAGAGATATTTACTTTTTAAAAAATGATAATCTCTTTTTTTATTATAGCTTTTTATTTACAAGATATATGCATGGGTAATTTTTCAGCATGGACAGTTGCAAAACTTTTGTTCCAATTTTTCCCCTCCTTCCCCCCACCACTCCCCCAGATGGCAGGTAGACCAATACATGTTAAATATGTTAAAGTATAAATTAAATACAACATATGTATACATGTCCATACAGTTATTTTGCGGCACAAGAAGAATTGGATTTTGAAATAGTGTACAATTAACCTGTGAAGGAAATCAAAAATACAGGCAGACAAAAATAGAGGGATTGGGAATTTTATGTAATGGTTCATAGTCTTCTTCCAGAGTTCTTTTGCTGTATGTAGCTGGTTCAATTCATTATTGTTCTATTGGAACTGATTTGTTTCATCTCATTCTTGAAGAGCGTCATGTCCATCAGAATTGATCATCATATAGTATTGTTGTTGAAGTATATAATGATCTCCTGGTCCTGCTCATTTCACTCAGCATCAGTTCATGTAAGTCTCTCCAGGCCTTTATGAAATCATCTCGCTGGTCATTTCTTACAGAACAATAATATTCCCCATTCATATGCCATAATTTATTAAGCCATTCTCCAATTGATGGGCATCCACTCTGTTTCCAGTTTCTGGTTGCTATTGCCACAAACATTCTTACACATATACCCTTTACCTTCTTTAAAATCTTTTTTGGGATATAAGCCCAGTAGTAACACTGCTGGATCAAATGCACAGTTTGGTAACTTTTTGAGCATAGTTCCAAATCGCTCTCCAGAATGGCTGGATGTGTTTACAATTCCACCAATAATGTATCAGTGTCCCAGTTTTCCTACATCCCTTCCAACATTCTGCATTATCATAGGTGACTATGAACCACTACATAGAATTCCCAATCCCTCTATTTTTGTCTGCCTGCATTTTTGATTTCCTTCAAAGGTTAATTGTATACTATTTCAAAGTCTGATCCTTTTTGAACAGCAAAATAACTGTATGAACATGTATACATATATTGTATTTAACTTATGCTTTAACATATTTTACATGTATTGGTCAACCTGCCATCTGGGGGAGGGGGTGATGGGAAGGAGGGGAAAAATTATAACAAAAGATTTTGCAGTTATCAATGTTGAAAAATTACCCATGCATATATCTTGTAAATAAAAAGCTATAATAAAAAAATACTTACACAAAAACAGTGCAATAAAAAACTTTATTGATTGAAATATTAAAAAAAGAAATAATATCACATTACAAATTCCCTTTTCTCTGCTCTCTACTTTGTGATTTTACTGCCTTTTGAATGTTCCATCTTTAGGAAGTCATATGCACTATCAATTCTGGAGCTCTCTCCTAAGAACTTGTGGTTTCCATCTCCCTAGATGCCATCTCTTGGACTGAAAGGTTATAACATAGTCTCTCCAAAGGTTGAGATTAAGAACTTTCTCTCCTAGGACTCCTAGTACTTTCTCATTGTTATTACTGCTTCCATCTTTTGTATAAGTATAATCTTTGGAGCTGTGGCCACATGATAAGGTTGAGGCCAGGAAACATTTTCTTGGACAGTAAGGGAAATATCATGCCTGCTTATGCTTGATGCTTTATGTTCCACAGTAACCATTAGTGCTTTTTAGGAAATCTCTAGATCATCCATCATCTCATCCAGATCCTTTTTAGCTCTACTAGATTCTCAGGAACTCTTTAAAATAAGAATGGGGACTTAATTATCCATCACTATGCCTACACTCCAAAGAAATAAAAGAAAGACTGAAAATATGTACAGAAATATTGTACAGTTTCAGAGAAAACTGGAAAGACTTCTAGGACCTGATGTAGAGGGAAGTGAGTAGAACAGGAACAAATTATGTAACTCCAATCAACACAATGATAAGGTAAAAGAATGGAGATGATACATGGTATTCACTCCTTCCCAGAGATTTGATAAAATAAAAATGCAATAAGACACGTTTTTAGACATGATTAATGGGACTATTTGTTTCCAGACTCTATAATTTTGCATTAAGGGCTTGATTTTTTTTTTCAAAATTTACTTAGTGGTGGGGAGGAGGTAATAGGAGATCAAGATTTTTTTTTTCCTTTTTTAAAAATTTCATTTATTTATTTGTTTTTATAATAGTAGCTTTTTATTTTTTAAAATCTTTCCATGCAAAGATAGTTTTCAACACTGATTTTTTGTAAAGCCTTGTGTTTCAAATTCTTCTCCCTCCCTTCCCCACTCCCCATCCCCCAGACAACAAGTAATCCAATATAGGTTAAATGTGCAATTTTTAAAAACATATTTCCACATTTATCATACTGCACAATAAAAATCATATCAAAAGAGAAAAAATGAGAGATAGAGAGAAAAAAAACAAGTAAACAGCAGCATCAACAACAAAGGTGAAACAGATTAATTTTTTTATAAAGAACGTTTATAATATATATGTCACATCAAAAATAAATGAATAAATAAATAATAAAATAATACAAGAGCAAAAGGGATCTGCAGGGTCCTTTTATAGCCTGGTACAAAGGAGTTGAATTTTCCAAAAATAGTCTATCTCATAATAGTAGGGAATAAACAGTTTATCTTGAGGAAGCTTCTCATAGTGAAACCTTTTCAGGAAACAGCAAAGTTATAGAAAAATTCTTCATAAGTCCTCCTCCCAAATGAGTGTCTACTTTATAAGCTCATTAAGTTGACATTGGAGCTTTTCTTCTCAGTTCCTTAAGTCACTAAAAATGGCACAAGTACAGAAACACTAGGAGCCATGGGCTGGATTTCTTGGGGAAAGAGGTTACATATGTATTCTTGAGGGAAGTGGTTACATAACACACAGAGAAGCAAAGGAACCCAGTAAACTAATGTTTGATAAACACAAAGACCCCAGATATTGAAATAAGGACTCTGACAAAAATTGAAAAGTAGACTAACAAAATTGGGGACAACACTTTTTACTATATACCAAGATTAACTTTAAATACTATTTATACTAATATAAAAAGTCACATCTTAAATTAAAGTAATTAGAAAAATTATTTTCAGAACTTTGGGTAGGGGAATAATTCATGATCAAGCAAGTGATAAACAGGATCACAAAAGATAGAACAGACATATAGATTATGCAAAATAATTTTTTTAGCACAATACAAAACCAATTTGGCTAAGATTAGGAGAGAAATAATAGAAAAATGGTGGAAACCTTTGTAGCAAGTCTCTCTGATCAAATTTTGTTTCTAAGATCCATAAGGAATTGAATTAAATTGCACAGATTAGAGCTATTCTCTACCTAATTGTTAAAATAGTAAAAGGATATTAACAAGAAATTCTTAAGGGAAGAAATCCAACAACCATGTAAGAAAATGCTCCGAATCACTAATTCTTAGGGGAATGGAAATTAAAGTTAACAAGGCAACAAAAATTTATTAAGTGCTATTATGGAATTGTAAAGTGTGTAATAATTACTTTGAATCCTGTTTTTAATCCCAGGTTCTTGTGCAAGCAAGACCTATACATAGCTTTCATGCGGGAATGGTGATGGAGGACACTCTCCATGAAACTTTCCTTGACAGTGCTTTCTCCTTCACAATCCTTTATCCTCATCATTAATTGGGATCTATCCTTCTTCAGATTTCTCATAGAACTTTTTTTCAGCCATATCCTTCAATGATTGGCCATCCTGTCCTCACTTAGCCCAGTGCCTTGCATATTTTCAGTCATGTTTCACTTTTTGTGACCCTATTTAGGGTAAATGTGACCCTACTAAAGGGTAAATCTTTAGGATTTTCTTGGCAAAGGTACTGGAGGATTTTGCCATTTCCTTCTCTAGCTCATTTTACAGATGAGGAAACTGAGTCAAATAAGGTTAAATAATTTGTCCAGGGTCCCATAGGTAGTAAATATCTAAGGTTAGATTTTGAACTTAGAAAGGTGAATCTTCAGGGCTCTAGACTGGCACTCTATGCCTTACCTAACTTCGCTGTCCTTGCACACATTGGTGCTGAAATCCTTATGGAACTGAAATATGCGTGTGTCTTTTCCTACATTTGCAAGGTAGGGACCATTTATATGCTCTCAATAAATATTAAGCACATTGCCTTAAACATAATAAGCATTTGTCAAATGGATGCCAAACTAAATTAAAAGGAGAATGGCTAGAACAGGTGGGCTTTTTATGCAATTCCATGCAAAGTCTGAAGTCATCATCTTAACCACTAGATGGCGACCTTACACAGGTAAGAAAATTATCGTTGATAATTTAGGAAGAGAAATTGGGCTGGTATTTGTCAGGAACCAGAGTCTTTACTTGAGCATCAATCTGATGAAGAGAAGATTAACAAAATATGAGATTCTGAAAAATGGGCTTGTGAACATGTATTGTGTCACCCCACCTTCTGATTCTGTCCGGATAAAACTTCCTGTGTTTTGGGGATACTTTTCAAGATAAGGAAGAATAACATAGTGGGTAAGGCTCTTTTATCCTCAGTAGATAATAAACTGAGTGCATAATGTACTTAAAGTACATTGCATTACTCTTTTGCAGTGGTGCTGGCAATATTCAAGTATTCATGTTGTAAATGAGGTAGTTTCACCAAGGCACTAATTAGGGCTAAGAGTTACTCAGTCCTCTGACCGACTAAGGATATTTTAGAAAAGTGGGCTAAATTATATAAATGAAGAATAAATACATTATGAGAAAGAACCAATTGAATGTTACCAGCCTCTAGAAAAAAACCAAAACACTATTCAGTTCTACAACGATCCAGTGAAATTAATCAACCAATTCACAAATCTAAGTAGTAAAATCAAGCAAATTGTCTGGAATCACTGAGGAATTCTTTAGTTAAGTATCAGAAACACAAATCATCAGTTTGATCTGGGAGTATCAGCCCAGATGTATCTTTGCAACATGTATTTTTATCCCCATTTTATAAATCAGGAAACAGTCCCTGAGAGGTAGAACCCCAGGCCACATAATTTTATTGGAGCATTAGTGCTGTGGAGTCAAAATTAAAATCCTGGACTCCTAAATTCAGGTTTAATGCTTGGTCTCTGCTTCCAGGATATCTCTTATAGTTAATTACAACTCAATTCTGGAGATGTTCAGAGTTAAGAGATTTATTTACTTACCAGCTAAGATCTACCAGAGAAAGGATAGGAAAATCAGGGCTTCTGACTACTTTTTCTATTGCTGAAGGAGACCTCTCTGAGACTCAGGTTTTGTTTTTGGTTTTTTTTCCTTCTCATTACTTTTTTTTTAAAATAACACATCTTTTTAAAAATGGGGATAATATCCATTCTAATATATCTCACAAGTTTGTTTTTAATTGCTATTGTTAAGCATCCTGGGAAATAATAGAGATGAAAAGCTATATAATCAGCTATACATATGCTATTATTATGATGATCTTTATAAGAAGAAGAAAAAAGATTGGTATCCTACTCTTGACTCTATAAATCACAGAGTTCATAGGATCATAGATTTATATCTGGAATGTACTTTAGAACCCCACTGAATACAACATCTTTCATTTTACAAATGTGGAAATTAAGGTTCAGATAAGTTAAGGGACTACTAAGGTCAAAGTCATACAGCTACTAAGTAATACAGGTAGTATTTGAAGCCAACATCTAAATCCAAACCTGGTATCCAAGTGATGTATTTTCCAATTTTTCCATGTTTGTAAAACATGGTAAATATTTGACTCTGTAGTTCTTGGAGGGGTGAAGATTGATTAGTTTACAGGGAGGTGGCACTGATGAAAGACTTTGATGTTGGTCATCTCCTTCCACCAAAGAGACTTTAGGGTTTCTCTTGCTCCCCTTTTCTTAGATCAAGGTACCTCTAAGCAGTTTTTAGAATACTACTGCTAATAATGCACTTATGTCCTGGTCATGAATAATACATCAAAACCTCCCTCTTTATCCACCCAGCTTTCAAGACTGTTTTCTCTCCCTATGGATCCATTCAAGGACACTCAGGATATAGATCGGCTATTTGTTTTAAAGAGCTAATCCTTTCAAATGCTGAAGTGGTTGACTCAAAGCCTGAGAGGGTCTGGATTACATTCCTCTTCTATTGGTAGAAAGAGGGTATAATGACATTGGAGAATTAAGGAAGAACATTTCCTCTGGCTTAAATCTCTGCCTCCCTAGTTGTAGCAGCCATTGGGAATACACAGGAAAGCAGACCCCATAGAACTCATTTCCTTGAGAATTTTCTAATATGTAAGTGATTTTCAGAAGGTGATGATCACTTTTGCCCCAGACTATGCTTTGCATCTCCTTGTAAACAAATGTGGCAGCATTGGAATGTCCTGATCGAAGCTGAAGATTCCATTGGGAGGGACTGATGGATGTGAATTTTAGTCTTTTAAGTGTTTGCCCTAAAATACTTCCATCAATCTGGCCTTCACTAGTACACTGACAAGCATGTTGGATATGGAATCAGAAAGCTTCAATTGGAATCCTAATTCCATCTGTTGTTTACTAATTGTGTGACCTTAGACTAGCCATTATTTGAATATCATTTGCTGATTTCTAAAGGGAAGAGACTGGAGAAAAGAGCTTCTGAAGTCTTTTCCAGCTCTAAATTTATCTTTTAACTGGAAATAAGGGAGGGAAATGGGAAGAAGAAAAATTGCTATTCAATCCAATTCAAATAGCTCCTATTAAGTGTTGGGCTCTGTGTTAGATTCTGGAGGAAATACATAGATAAAGCTTATCCTTGCTCCTATACATAACTGAATTATTATAATACAAAATAGAATCGAGCTTGGGGAAAGGTACTACTAGTACAAAATTGTGTGCAAGATTGGAGGGGAAAAAAGATTGTTCCTAATTGTGAGGTCATAAGAAGTTTCATAGAGAAGATAACATTTTAAATGGATTTTAAATGATGGTTAAGATTTTAGTGGAGGTAGACAAAGGAAAGTAGAGTTAGGGACATTGTGAGCAAAGATAAAAAGGTTGAAAGTGCCCAATGGGTCACTTAAGGTACTTTGGACTTATTTTTCTCTCTATCTGTTAAATTTATTTGTTTGTTTATCTATATATCCTTTTATTGATTTATTTATTCATTTATCTATGTATTTATTTATTTTAAACTTAAATACAACTTTAAAAAAGGGGGAAATCACCATGTGCACAGCAGAACATGAGAGAGGATTCAAAATATAAAACAATAAATTTCTATTTCAAGAAAGCCTATATAATAAATACTACACATGTTCAGAGCTATCTATCTTTCCTTTGCTTCCTTGTAGGTTTTCTTTTGTTCTCTGCTGTGCACTTTTTACTTTAATTTGATACTTTTCTCTAAAGTTCTTTTAAAATATATTCATAATTTTTTTCTTTGACAACATTACTAGACTATTAAATCAGAAGAATTCTGTAGACATAATGAATTTAGATTTTGGCAGCATATTTTTAAAAAATGTCTCATGATTCTTCATAGATAGGATGGAAAGATGTGGAAGATGAGGCAGTCCTATTTTAATAGATAAGAGCATGGGATATCTGATGAGATTATTAAATAATTTTACCCTAAAAGTAATGACTAATCAATGTCAATCCTAAGGGAACTTTAGAACAATACCCAGGGTCTTTATCAGAGCTTTGGGAGAAGGCAAACATATTATGATGATGAAATATATAGGTGGTGTGAATTGGGATGGCAGAATCAAGATCCCAATGGGGCAGAAAAACAGGCCCAAATGATAATATGAAATATAATTGGGATACAAGGTCTCAAAAGTCCTGTGTGTGCTTAAATCAATTTTAACCAGCTGTGGTAGTACATCTGGGATTTGAGTTCTAGCATTTACAAGTTCTGTGACTTTGGATAAATAATTTCCCCTCATGTTGATTCTTAGTTTATCCAACTGTAATTTGAAAATAATATTAGTACTAACAAACATCACAAAGCTAGCCTGAGCAAAGCCCTTTGGGAAAATCCTAAAGTTTAGGTGAATATAAGCTATTTTTAACTTATATTTTTTGATATCTACAAAAGAAAAATAAGTTCAAGAACTGCTAGGTTGGAACTTTTTAAATCTCCAGAAAAGCTATACCTCTTTATATTCCCATCTTTTTTTTTTTTTTTCTGGCTAGACATGTATTTGTAATCTCTTTTTGCTCCTGGGGCTGTGTCCTTAAGAGGCCCTCCCAGAAAACTGAGGCCCTTCATAGGGAAGGTTTCTATTTAGACTAGAATACCAAACACAAGGTAGTCCATCATAAAAGCAAAAAAACCTTAAAGGAGAGAAATTTCAGCTGACTTTGAGAAATAATTTCAAGATATTTGTATTTTTTAACCTTTGGAAGCTATAAGAAATTTTGATTTGCTAGCATAAGAGAGTGATGCTGAAATAATAGGTTAAGTGGGTTTGTGTTTAAAACTAATGTTGCTAATAACTCTTTTCTCACAACTTGAGCCTTCTGAAAAGGCAATGTTCTCGAATTAATATTGTTCGGATGTCCTACTGCTGCTCCTATAATATTGACTCATTTTTATGATGACAACTAAGGGGACAGTATGTGTGTGTGTATGTGTATGTGATTGAGTTTCTAAAGTTCAGAGTCTGTATCACACAAACTTCTTTGATAGATAGTAAATTTAGGATTCAGTAAATTAAGTAATGAATATACATTCACTTTTCTCTCGAAATTTAAGCCTTACCTGTGAATAATGAGTAACAGAAGTGATTCTGGACATAACTGTAAAATTGGTGAAATTAAACTTTTGTAGAGGGCATCCATCCAGTTTCTTTCTTTTTGTTTGTTTGTTTTGCTGAGGCAATTGGGGTTGTGACTTGCCCAGGGTTACAGAAAGTGGTAAGTCTGAGGCCAGATTTGAATTTAGCTCCTCCTGACTTCAGGGCTGGTGCTCTATCCACTACACCAACTAGTTGCCCTGGCATCCAGTTTCTTATTCATTCTAGGCACTCTGTGCTCTTCAACTATCAAAACTAGCTTTTAGGAAAAGATTATGTGAGCCATTTGTCTTTTAGTGTGAATAACAGTCATTTCATTCTCTTTCCCAGGAGAAAGAATATAATCTACTTCTGTCCTTTCACTGTTAAAATTTTCAAACATCATAATACTTTAAGATAGGAAGGAAGGAAGCAAAAGAAAAAAGAGAAAGAAGAAAAAAAGCAAAAAGAAAGGAAGAGGAAAAAGAAAGAAAAGAAGGAGAAAGGAAAGAAAGGAAGGAAGGTTAAGAACTTGGGCAAAATTTGTGTATAATTTATTATCAAATGTTCTGAAATTACAAATAAATGAGGGACTAGGGATGTGGAACACCACATATAATTTCAGACTTTTTCTTATAGGTTGGTTAATATTGCTGAAATTTTTTTTTTTTTTTTGCTTTTTTTATTCTTTGTTAAAATGGATAGTTCTTTGGGAGAGGGAGAGATACAGGAAATGCAGCTGATATAACAAATGATGTCAATAAAATTGGTTTAAAAATTCTGTCATCAGTGTCTAGGCAGGGATCCTGGTTAACAAGCCTAGGGCACTAGCAGCAAAAATCTCAGTATCTCAGAGCTGAAAGGGATCTCATTTATCATCTAATCCAACTCAAAGCACAAGATCCTCTTAAAATAGCCCTTAAACGTGATATAATCAGCAGGTGTCGCTGTAGGCAAAGTCTAGCAGCATAAGAGAAACCAAAAGTCAAAGACAACTCATTCTTTCTTATTCTCACCTACAGATGAATAGATAGACAAGGACAAATCATTTCTAGACTATACTTTTTTTCCTTTTCCCCATGTGGTCCCATGGGTTGTGATTTTCCGTAGATCTACACCTATGGACCATCTCTGACTACAATTTAGGAGCTTATAAAATTCTTCATTGTCAAAATTACAAGATTGTCTATTATGCTCATGGGAACTAAATGGACAAAGAAGCATAATCTACTGACTGATTCTTAATTATATTTATTTCAGTTGACATCCTCTATTTCTTTCCCTGAATGCAATTAATACACAGACATCCATCACAAAGAAGTTATTATTGATCATAATTTTATGTAAAGGTAATTTTTTTTAAAGAGTTAAGTTAGGAGTTAAAAAAAAGATTTAAGGAGAAACTAAAACAAATATCTGCTCTTGGTAGGTGCAGATAAAGACAAAGGAAGGGATGATAAGGAGAAATATTCAAGAATTTCACTGGTTTTCTCAGGTTCTTCGAGAAAAACAATCCAGTCACTTCTCAGACAGGGATTTCACTAAGGGAAAGTAGCATGGCTTTTTCTAGCAATCTCCTTGAAATGCTACCATTTAAATTATCTGAGTGGTTTACTTTCTCTTCTAAGAGAGTATACTTTTCATCTGCCCCTCTCCAAAACTAAAAGCAAAAACCAAAAACTATTCACATAGTTACTCTCTTGCTCAGCCTTATCTCTAGAGTTCCAATAACCATTGTAATGATCATAGTGTGGTATATTCTGTTCTATTCATGAAAATTCAATTCTCACTGTGTATTTCTCAGTATTCTGAGAGATTATGTTAAAGAGGTTGTCCAACTTCTGGGGCTCCCCATAAAAATTCTGCTATTTGCACTAATGGCCTAAATAGTTCTTGGAGAAAATGTAGCTTTTAGGGCTGAAACTATTCCTTGGATGGCAAAGTAGAGTTTGAGCATCATGGTATACAGGAGCTAGGTGAACGCATCTTCCTCCCTTCACCTAACTATTGACATTATGGACTGCTAATCCTTTCATTGCTATGGACTAGCCTGTTTAGAAGGAAATATTCTAGTCATTAGGGGAGAGGTTACAAAATCAAATCAAATGAAATTATGACATAAGGATGTTAGTTTTGGCAGGAAAATGAGGGTGGTGGGAATTGAATAATGGATTGAATAATGCCAAAACTATGAGTTCCAAGTGGAAGTAGAAAATGGAGGGCTGAGGGATCATGTTGCTTGGACAGCAGCCTAGGGTTCTTGTAACTTCCAATTTTAGTAGAAAGTGTTTCTAAATATATTCAAAGAAGCCAATCATGGGACAAGGAAACTCAGATTTTTAGTTATAGAGATTACTGGGATGAAATATACAAAATTAGGTAGACAAATGGAGTGACAACTGGAGAGCTCCAATTTCTAAATACTAGGTACTTTGATCTTAGTGAAATATATCATCTAAAGGAGCAAAGTGAAGATGTATCTCCAAGCTTCCCTGTATTCATCATATTTATTATTTCTTACAGCATAGCAATATTTCATTTCATCCATGTATTGAAATGTGTGTAACTATGTCTCAGTCAATAGATATCCACTTTGCTTCTGCTTCTTTAGTAAGATGAAAAGTATTACTATAAATTCTTTGGTGCATACGGAGCTTTAGTAGAAAGTGTTTCTAAATATATTCAAAGAAGCCAATCATGGGACAAGGAAACTCAGATTTTTAGTTATAGAGATTACTGGGATGAAATATACAAAATTAGGTAGACAAATGGAGTGACAACTGGAGAGCTCCAATTTCTAAATACTAGGTACTTTGATCTTAGTGAAATATATCATCTAAAGGAGCAAAGTGAAGATGTATCTCCAAGCTTCCCTGTATTCATCATATTTATTATTTCTTACAGCATAGCAATATTTCATTTCATCCATGTATTGAAATGTGTGTAACTATGTCTCAGTCAATAGATATCCACTTTGCTTCTGCTTCTTTAGTAAGATGAAAAGTATTACTAAAAAATTCTTTGGTGCATACGGAGCTATTATTGTTATTAATAACCTCTTTGGAATATATATATATAATCGAGGAATCTGGGAAAAGGATCTGGACATTTTACTCACTTTATTTGTATAAATCCAAATAGTGTCTCATAATAGTTGTAGCAACTCATATCTTATCTTTCCTTTGTGCTCTCCAACATTGACTATTCCTAACTCTACCATTTGTGATATTATTGTAAATCTTATTTTACCAATATTTTAAATAATCTCATGAGTCAAGTCAAGAAAATTCTATATCTACCTCTCTTCCTCTACTGCTTATGGATTTATTCCTTTTAACCCAGATTAAAATAAGAAAAAAGAAAAAAAATTCAGCAAAGACAATCAGCATATGATTGTGTCTGATTATATATACCAAGTCTCCCACCTTTGCGAAGTGGAGAGTAGAGTATATTTTCTCAATTATTCTCTTTGGGCTAAGTTCTCTTCTATTAACTTCTATGTATCAACAGTGACATTCACAGATCTCTTCCAGTTTGAAGGTTTATGATTCCCTCTACTCAGCACTTAGCCAGATATTGTGAAGATGGAGGGGAAGGGTTAGACATTTTAAAAAGAAGCTTTTGATTGCTAATAGTTAGGGAGCTTTCAAGTAGCTATTTAGCCTTTACACTAATAAATCCTTCTATTGTAATGGATTTCATAATTATCATCAGGAAGTCTATGTTGTTCCTACTGCATTGCTCAGAGGGAAGCATTCTTGAAGCTTGGATCTTACCCATCAATAGTCTCATCTCAGATTATTCTGGGATTCCTGGCTTGGACATAGAATCCCATGCTCTGACTTGGTCATAGATCTGCTTCACAAAAAAGCTTTCAATCCTTGGTCCTTTTAGCTGTTCTATTTTATGGCTGGCCCAAATAGCCTGAGGATCCTGGGACATACTACTTCTTCTATATTGGAATGTATTCTTCCAACTTTATTGTGCATACTATTCATTTGACACTTTAT